>NC_136274.1:18437124-18753124 GCF_964187855.1 Myxine glutinosa
CCTCGCTCTCCAACCCCTCGCGCTCCAACCCCTCGATCCTCGCTCTCCAACCCCTCGCTCCTCGCTCTCCAACCCCTCGCCCCTCGCTCTCCAACCCCTCGCTCCTCGCTCTCCAACCCCTATCTCCTCGCTCTCCAACCCCTCGCTCTCCAACCCCTCACTCCTCGCTCTCCAACCCCTCGCTCCTCGCTCTCCAACCCCTCGCTCTCCAACCCCTCGCTCCTCTCTCCAACCCCTCGCTCCTCACTCTCCAACCCCTCGCTCCTCACTCTCCAACCCCTCGCTCCTCACTCTCCAACCCCTCGCTCCTCGCTCTCCAACCCCTCGCTCCTCTCCAATCCTCGTCACCGTTGTTGCAGCAGCATTCTGTGCGGTCTTGCCGTCTCGTGCGGTCTCTGTGCGGTTCTTGCTACATCCTGTTCAAGTTTGCATTGACGTTCGTCGACGGACTCGTTCGCCCGTCTCATTCGTTTTCTTGCTGCATCCTGTTCAAGTCTGCGTTCTTCATCGACCGTCGCATTCATTTTGGAAATGGAAGTTTCCACGCAGCACATGAATTGTCACGATCCTCAAGCGGAAGTCTCGTAATTATCAAATGACGAATGGCAAGTAAATTACATTGTGAAAATTAAAGATTTCAAATAAACCTATTTAAAGTGTATGCGCACATAACTAATTAAAAAAAAAACGAAGAAATATCTCTCGGTAATTTCCTGAAACATATTTTACTTCCGGATAATAATGTTGAATGAAATAAGAAATAACGAAAATATATATGTCGTTTTTGTGCCGACTCTCATAAAACGTAAAAGTAATATATCTTAACGGAAAAGAAAAAGCGAATTTTTAATATATGTCGACATTTTCCCCAACTGTTATTTTAGGCGGTGTATTTTCGTGTATCATCATGGCGCGATTTTTATATATATATTTCTGCATTTTCCTGTGTGTGCGTGAATGTTCTCAATTATTTCTGACACCGAGTCTAAAACCATCGATAAAAATTAAATCAGATGGTGAATTCGAGATAAAATCGTGAGGGTGACTCTCAATGAATGGGCTTTAGTTTACAGGCGTTTGAGAAATAATTTCGTTCTATAAACGGCAACTTTCATCGGATTTTCTTCCCGTTTTTTTTCAACCGAGTCTAAAACTATGTTAGCGACTGTGAAAAATGAAATGATATATCGAATTTGATTTGAAATAAAACTGGGAGAGAGAGCAAGACACCACGGGCCTACAAAACAGGCCTCAAAGCTATGCGAGTTAATAAAATGGTGGATATTTGTTTATAATAATATGAAGCCTC
This sequence comes from Myxine glutinosa, assembly GCF_964187855.1. Taxonomy (NCBI): domain Eukaryota; kingdom Metazoa; phylum Chordata; class Myxini; order Myxiniformes; family Myxinidae; genus Myxine; species Myxine glutinosa. The sequence goes on from NC_136274.1 coordinate 18,438,434, forward strand.
TCCCAGAATGGGTGGAGCTATGGGTGGAGCTACTCTGCAAACCGAGTAAGCCACACCCCGGACAGACGCCCAACAGACAGACAGACAGACAGAATCATCTACGGCTATTATAATATAGATAAGGGGAAAAAAATATTTGTTGTGTTTGAGTGGTCTAATGAACAACATTAAAGATAGGTACTATAGACAAAAGGTTCATAAAGATGAGGGTGGGAGAAATAGAGGTGTTAATGGGCAATGAGGTTAAGAGGAAAATTAACATGTAAGTCAATGGGAAAATGAGAGTGTCCCAGAAGCAACATATATACACTACTTCCCCCTCTCTCCTCATTAACGATATGGACCTCAAACATCCGAGGCCTTCGCTCAAATCTGATTGATCTCTCCATTCAGGTTGCTTCTGACAATCCAGACTTGATCTGCTTAACATAAACTTTCCTCCTTCAAGATGTCTGATTCCTTAATATCTCTTCCTGGTTACTCCCTCCTCCGGTATGATACACCTGAGCCTCGTCCTGGTGGTGGGGTTGCTATCTTTATCAAAAACTCTCTTCCTCACTCTCCTTGCACTGCCCTCTCTCCACCCCACCCCCAGGAGTACCTCTGGCTATGGCTTCCTCTCCGCTCCCACCTTTTGTTCATATGTGTTCTGTACCGTCCTCCAAACAGTGATGACTCCATTTACATGTCGCTGTCTGACAACATGGACCAACTTGTATCAACTCATACCAACTCTCTCTTCCTCATATGTGGCGACTTCAACTGTCATCATGCCAGCTGGCTGGGTGTGGGTTCCTCTCTCACCAGCCATGGCATCTCATCAAAGGACTTCTGTGACTCATTGGGACTGACACAATCTGTCAATTTCCCGACCCGGATCTCAGTCAATGGAGTATCTTCGCTTCGAGACTTGGTTATGACAAACTTCCCTGCAAATGGTCTGCTGCTCTTCTTCTGCTCCAATCGGTTCTTCTGATCATGTGCTTGTTAAAGTGGACATCTCTCTGGCCATTTTCAGAGAGCCTCCTCAGCGACGACAAGTCTGGCATTTCACTCAGGCCGACTGGCACGGGTTGCAAGCAGCCATCAATCATCTGGACTGGTCTCCCATCTCTACTGCCTCTGACATCAATTCTTCCTGGGAATTCTTCCAAAGCAAACTGCTCTCTCTCATGCACAGATTTATCCCATCTCGTCTTCAGTTGTCTTACCCCTTACTCCCGTCCATGGTACACCGAATCTTGTGGTGAGGCAGTTGCCCTGAAACAACTTGCCTTTGCCTCTTGAAAGGCAAATCCAACTGAAGGTTATCTCAGTTCCTTCCACCAAGTTCGGAACAAGTGTGTGTCTACCCTCGGGATTGCCAGAAAGCACCATCTCTCCACACTCAAGAATGAACTCTCAAACCTGTCTCCTTCCTCCAAATCCTGGTGGTGTCTGGTCAAATCCGTTTCTGGTATTTGTTCCCCCTACAATCCCCTCCCTCACCTCAAATGGCTACACAGTTGACACCACACATGACAAAGCCGAATGCCTCAACTCTGTGTTTGCCTCAAAATCTTGTGTCCCAAACCCATCTCTCTCTGTTCCCACCTTACCCAGTCGAACCCAACTGCTCCTGGACTCTGTTTCCTTCTCTCCTGACAAGGTGGAGAAGTTTTTGTCAAAGCTCGACTCTGATTCTGCAACTGGACCAGACGCCATCAGCCCAAGGGTCCTAAAATCCTGCTCTGCGGCTCTATCTCACCCTCGCTCTGTTCTTTTCACCCTCTCTTTTCCTCAAGGTCATCTGCCAGCATCTTGGAAATCAGCAAACATTACTGCTTTACACAAAAAATGTGCAAAAACAGATCCTTGCAACTACAGACAAATCAGCCTGCTCCCAATTATCAGCAAAGTCATGGAATCCATCATTGCTTCGGATATCAAATCCTTCCTCTTCTCCAATGGCTTGATCTCCGATCATCAAGATGGATTCAGACCAGGTCATTCTACTCTGGACATGTTGCTTCTGCTGTCTCAACAATGGATTGAGGTCCTCAATGCCAAACAGGAAATCAGAGCTGTCTCCCTCGACATATCAAGTGCCTTCGATACGGTCTGGCACCCAGCTCTGCTCACCAAACTCTCCTCCTATGGTATCCAGGGAAACCTCCACGCTTGGCTTGCGCACTTCCTCTCTGGTCGAAGTCAACGTGTGGCCCTGAATGGATTTCTCTCATTGCCCTTGCCTGTTCTGGCTGGAGTTCCACAAGGTAGTGTTCTGGGCCCTGTGCTTTTTCTGGTCTTCATCAATGATCTCTTCGACTCTCTGGAAAATTCTCTCTATCTCTTTGCTGATGACTCCACTCTCTGCTGTTCCATTCCTCATCCCTCAGATCGGCAGCCTGCAGCCTCCTCACTCTCTGCAGACCTGGACAAAATCACAGACTGGTCAAACAAGTGGAACATGTCTTTCAATCCTGACAAATCTCACACTCTTTATATGTCTCTCCAAAAAGACCGACTGGAAAATCCTCCCATCTACTTTCTCAACAATCCTCTCCAAGAAGTTCTGTCGCTCAAGCTTTTGGGTCTCACTATCTGCCATGATCTTTCTTGGGAAAACCACATTGCCAAGCTGGCCTCCAAAGCCAGTCGCCGACTGGGCATCCTCCATCGTGCAAAGTGCTTCCTTGGCACACCTGAGCTTTTTTGAGCTCCTCACCACATACAAGGCTTTCATCCGCAGGTCAATGGAATACTGTTCCCCCCTCTGGGCCGGTGCTCCTGCCTCACACCTAGCTCGGCTTCACGCTGTTGAAGCCAACGCTTTCAGAATCATTGGAATCTCCTGCGATGAAGTTAACTCCGAGGGCCTTTCACTCACTCACAGCAGGCAGGTTGGTGGTCTTTCTGTCTTCTACCGACTCCTCTCGGCCTTGCTCCCCCAGCTCTCTCTGTGCTCTGTCACCCAAATATTCCTACAGGTCGCACAAGATCTGCCAGCAACCCTCTAATGGCTAAACTGCCAAAATCTAGACTCTCTACTCACCTTCACTCTTTCATTCCCCTTTTTTCCCGCCTCTGGAACAAACTCCCCCACTCCCTTCAATCCCACTCCTCCCTCCAGGTCTTTAAAACAGCTGTTCACCACCATCTCTTATCTTCCCCCATCCAAAACCTTGATCTTTTCTACCCCCGCTAATTCACCCCAGATACACTTTTTCGAAATTCCAACTTCTTTCCTGGAAGTCCTTGCAGTGTCCTTGTGTTTTATACCTCTCCCACCTCCCCCCAAGCCCTCTCCCTCCCACAGTTCTCTCGATGTCCCTGCTCTCAAATGTTGTGTTTGTGTCCTTCCCCCTCTCTCCCCATCTTGTCTACCGCTCCCCTTATTCTGTGTTTTATGTGTCGGTTTGTGTCGGTTTGACTTTTTGTGTGATTGTTAGCTCTTTCACGTGCCTCGATCTTGTATACAAAAAAAAAAGAAAAAAAAAAGTTCCATATTGCCCTTTACCCTTCAGTTCAATACCTTTTGGATAAAAGCAGATCCCAGCAAAAATTTACAACTTACCACCATGGCTAGGCTGACGCCATTTAGCTGGTCTATACCCAGATGTCCACTAAATGCGATGCTGATCATTCCCAAAGTAAACTGCAGCATGTTGAACAAAACCTATGGGAGGAAAAAATAAAACATTCTGAGAAAATAAGTCAAGCATTATAAATCGGCGACATTGCATTTTCAAAAATCCACACTAGAAATGCTATGTTTGGTGTAAAAGTGAGAAAAATGAAAATGGGGGCTTCACTTGTTGATATATACGAGTATATTGAACTTGCAGGGGCTAACCGGGGGCAAGTAGGTGGGTGGGAGGGGGATACCAGGCACTGCCTGGCTGGATGCAGACCTTTTCCGGTGGTGGTTACGGGGCGTGTTGTCCATTGAAAAGCTGTTGCGTTTTTGGCATCATAGTGGTTACTTTTTGCCTGTTGGTCGGCAGCAGCATTGCCTGACACCACATCCCAATATACACTTTATAGCGGCTTTTGGTGTCGACAAAACAGACATCGAGACCAATGTGTGGCAGCTTAAAACCTTGGCCAGCCAGATTCTCAATTACCTACACCTAAATTTGGGGCTTTGAGGTGCTCTGGTTTGGCAGAAAAATGCACAAACAAACACACAGACACTTTAAAATACTTACAAGAATATAATTAAGAGCCCTTTCACCTTTTATTGCCATTTTATTGTATTTTCTATTTTATTGTACAGTCGGCCCCGACATTCACGGGGGATATGTTCCTGGAAAATACCGCAAATGTGGGGTCATTGTTTCAATGGAAAAAGGTGGGATACGTTCCCAGAAGGACTTGATTTATTGAGGGAAAATTAAAAATCCCGTGAAAAACCGCGAATACGCTCGCAAAAACCGCGAATACAAGGAGCACAGGACCACGAATATCGAAGCAAACTGCGAGTACATCAGGAAATTGAATGGCACTCAATAGAGAGCAAACCTCCACCTGGTTGGCCATATCACTCAATGGTAAATAATCACTTTTAAAAATCTGCTCGCCGGATCCGGATCTGGATCTTCACCAAAATTGAATAGATTCTTCCATGTCACACACACAAGCAGTCCACCAAGTTTCGACCAAATCATTCCATAAAGTTTTGAGATATCCTGCTCTGTATCGTTTTTGGCCCTATCTCTCAATGGTGAAGAATCACTTTAAAAAAAAATAATTATCATATCCGAATCCATATTCAGATCTTCACTAAAATCGAATCGATTCTTCCTTGCCGCAAGCACAAACGGTATACCAAGTTTCGTCCAAATCCGTCCACAACTTTTTGAGATATCCTCCTATGTATAGATTTTGGCCCTGTCTCTCAATGGTGAAGAATCACTTAAAAAATTCTAGTAGCTGGATCCGAATCCCAATCTTCACCAAAATCTAATCATTTCGTCTTTGTCACATATGCCAACACTGACAAATTTCCTCCGAATTCGTCCACAACTTTTTGAGATATTTTGTTCACAAACAAACCGACAGACAGACAGACAGGGGTGAAAACATAACCTCCATCCATCCATCTTTGGTGGCGGAGGTAAAACATCGCAAATGTCGAATGGCATGGTGGCCCTGGTGGGGGATGGTTTACGCAATGTACAGCTTTTACCTGTGTGGAGGATGCTTTTAGAACTGTTATTTGCAAAGCTGGGTGGAAGTGGTTTTATGTGTAACACTGCGTGGAAGATACATTTAGAAGTGATGTGCGTGGCTGGTGGGAGATGTTTTTTTAAATTTTAAATTAAATTACATTTAATTATTTAATTATTATTTTTAAATATTGAAGTATTTTAAAATTAATTTTTTCTGAATAGAAATAAATTTTAATAAAGAAATTTTATTATTTTTATTTTTATTTATATAATAAAAAATTATATTTATATTTATAATTATTTATTAGGAATTATTATTAAATAATTTTAATTATTAGACTAGCCCAGATTATTAGCCCAGACTTACGAGGATTCAGAGAGACCAGGCTATTGGAAAATTGCATGCTGGACTGACTGCACGAATGGTTGCCAATGCTTTCCATGCCAACGTGAGAACCATCTACAGGTTACAGGAACGATACCAGGCCACCAACAGCACCGATGACCGCCCACGCAGTGGCAGACCGAGGGTAACAACACCACGACAGGATCGACAGATTGTGCGTCATCACATCCAAGATCGCTTTACCAGGGCCACAAACTGCAAGACAAACAGTTGGAACCCACCAGAGACACATTAGTGGTGATACAGTCCGTCGACGTTTGAAGAACGGGGATGTCCGTTGTCACAGGCCGTATCGTGGCCCCATTCTTACAGCTCGACACTGCCGTGACCGACTACAGTGGGCCACTCAGCATCAAAATTGGCGTTACCAGCAGTGGAGAACCGTTCTTTTCTCAGGCAAAAGCCGATACTGTGTTTCCACGGCAGATGGCAGAGTGAGAGTTTGGCGTCGACGTGGGGAACGCTACTCAGATGACTGTGTGATGGAAAGAGACTCGTGGGGTGGTCCAAACATCATGGTATGGGGTGCTATTGCTCTCAATCACCAAGTCGGTCCTGTGGTGTTCCAGAATATTGGTCCAGGAAGAGGCAATGGTGTCACAGCTGCTCGCTACATCGATCAAGTCCTCAGACCTCACGTTGTGCCACATTTTGGACGTCATGGAAATCATGTCTTCCAGCAGGACAACATCCGTGCCCACACTGCCAGAGTGACAAGGGACTTCCTGCAACAGAATGGCATCCAAACCATGCACTGGCCTGCGCTCAGCCCCAATTTTAACCCGATAGAGCACTTGTGGGACGAGGTTCAAAGAAGACTGAATGACGTTCAACCAAGGCCGACAACTGCAGCTCAACTCAGTCAGGCGTTTCTCAGAGTGTGGGCCCAAGTGACAAATGCCTTCATCAACCGATTAATCCACTCCATGTACAGACGATGTATGGCTGTCATCAACGCTCACGGAGGTCACACAAGATACTGATTTTGACGTCCCTTGTTCTCACCTGGTCTTGTGTTTTTTTTATTCAGAACATTTCACATTATTGTTTGAACTGTGGTGACCATACCTGTGATGTTTCATGTTGATCCTAAATCTCAATTCGTGTTGATCGTGACTTGAAAATAAAGACTCCAAAATATTGATTCTGACTGACGTTTCTTTTGCTGTTCAGTGTATATTCAACGAAAAGGTAAAATGATTATTTGACATTTGTTGATGGATTCTGATTTGGATGTAATTGCTTTTCCATTATATTTGCCCTCATTTCAAATATGTTAATGTTTATTTTTCACTTGAGCAACGCCGGGTACTCCAGCTATAAACACATATACTTTACTCGGGGTACAAATACAAATACAACTTTGTCTGGGGGGTAACATCATGGGCGTACCGGCCATACGGGCATTTGGGCAATGCCCGGTAGGCTGGGACCGCTGGGTAAAAAATGGGCCGCTGGGCTGGATTTAAAAAATGCTGGAAAAAAAATTTGTAACGGAAAACTTCTGCCTCCATCTCCGGGGATTCCCCGCTAAATATCAAAAGGTCAAAAGATCGCCCCTGACGCCTCATTATAATTACTAGCAACGGTACCTGCCTTTCGGGCGGGGCTTCAATTGGGAGGCCCAAATGAAAAGGCAAAATATCAGAAATTGAAGGCTTTATTTATTTTAAACGATTCATATAAACATCCGTTAAATCATATCACACACAAATCATCAAAATCGAAACAGTATTTGTGGAATTTCAATTTTAAAAAACCACATCACTGTTCATATCGGTAAATATTATTCCGTCGTGTTTCAAATCGTGATTCGTGATATCAACTGTACGCTTTTCTTCAGGAAAAAAAATGGAATGATTTTGTACCTCTTCTTCAGCTTAGAACTTCAGGATAGACGACATTGCTGATAAAAGTTCCTTTTCTCTCTTTGAAATTCTTGGCAAACATTTTTATATTATCACTGCTGCCAACGCGACGCCATGGCATTATTCATAACATTCATTCATTCATTTAATGATCATTAAAAATTATTCTTACGCTCATGAAACATTAAACGTTCATTAAACGATTACGAAAATAAAAACGAAAAACATTACGAAATTACGTTCACACCGTCACATCAAACACCACTGTGAACACAAACATCGTCACAATGAAAACATCATCACAAACGTTACGTTACGTAATTCAAACCGTGAAACAGAATATTGGAGAGCCCATTGCGCAAACGATTTGTTTTCTCTGGTACGTGTTACTGGGCGGGTACCGTTTCAGATAAACCGGTAAAATGCCTCCCAAACCAAACGGAAAGCCTCATTAACGAAAACGTCCAAGGAAGCTGTTGCAAGAAAGAAGGCTGGGCGAGAAGAGGAGTCGATGACTATCGGAAGCAGGAAAAAGAACGTGACACAGCTGCACACCAGTCTCGGAAGCAGTCCGAGGAATACAGATTTAGTGAACAAGGACGTGACACAGCTGCACACCAGTCTCGGAGGCAGTCCAAGAATTACAGATCTAGTGAACAAGGACGTGACACAGCTGCACACCAGTCTCGGAGGCAGTCCGAGGAATACAGATCTGGTGAACAAGGACGTGACACAGCTGCACACCAGTCTCGGAGGCAGTCCGAGGAATACAGATCTGGTGAACAAGGACGTGACACAGCTGCACACCAGTCTCGGAGGCAGTCCAAGGAATACAGATCTGGTGAACAAGGACGTAACACAGCTGCACACCAGTCTCGGAGGCAGTCCGAGGAATACAGATCTGCTGAACAAGGACGTGACACAGCTGCACACCAGTCTCAGAGGCAGTCCGAGGAATACAGATCTGGTGAACAAGGACGTGACACAGCTGCACACCAGTCTCGGAGGCAGTCCAAGGAATACAGATCTGGTGAACAAGGACGTGACACAGCTGCACACCAGTCTCGGAGGCAGTCCGAGGAATACAGATCTGGTGAACAAGGACGTCGCACAGCTGCACACCAGTCTCGGAGGCAGTCCGAGGAATACAGATCTGGTGAACAAGGACGTGACACAGCTGCAGACCAGTCTCGGAGGCAGTCCGAGGAATACAGATCTGGTGAACAAGGACGTGGCACAGCTGCACACCAGTCTCGGAGGCAGTGCGAGGAATACAGATCTGGTGAACAAGGACGTGACACAGATGCACACCAGCACAGTGATGTGGCTTTTATTGAAATTCTACAAATACTGTTTAGATTTTGATGATTTGCGTGTGATATTATTTAACGGATGTTTATACAAATCGTTTAGAATAAATAAAGCCTTCAATTTCTGATATTTGCCTTTTCATTTGGGCCTCCCAATTGAAGCCAAGCCCGAAAGGCGGGTACCATTGCTAGTAATTATAATGAGGCGTCAGGGGCAACCTTTTGATATTTATCTGGGAATCCCCGGGGATGGAGGCAGAAGTTTTACGTGACAATGTTTTTTTCAGCAGTTTTTTTATCCAGCCCAGCGGCCCATTTTTTACCCAGCGGAATGTTCGGACTGAACTGCAGTGAATTCTGTTATCACAGTTATCCGGGATAAGATACATCAGTGGATTTCTGAAGAAGTAACAGACATGTTTGCTGTGGAAATTGATACCACTCAAGACATCTCAACACAAGACCAGTGCTCTGTTGTTCTTAGATATGTTGATAGCACTGGCACTATCCAAGAAAGAATAGTGAGTGTGGTGAAATGTGAGGAACCTACTGGTGAAGCTTTTGTGCAACTTGTTTCTGAAGTCTTCTTAGGGCTGAATCTTGACCTCAAGAACTGTGTTGGAAACTCAACTGATGGTGCAGCAAACATGCAGGGGCGCTACAAAGGCTTCAGTACTCTGCTATCAAAGGAAGCTCCAATGCAGATCCATGTTTGGTGCCACGCACATGTGTTAAATCTCGTTGTGACCGAAGCTACAAGTGTTGTGGTGACTAGCGCATCACTGTTCTCACTACTGAATGACATTGCAGTATTCTTTCGGGAATCTTATCAGCGAATGAACATCTGCAGTCGACACTCCACTACTGTGAAACGAATGGGAACTATCGAAGAAACGAGATAGTGGTCAAAGGATGCCGCCTTGAAGAAGGTTTTTGGTTCATTCTACAACCAAACTGGAGCTCTTTTCATGGAAGTTATCACCACTCTTAATGCCATACTAGTTGCTGACCAGATCCAAGCAGCTGTTAAGGCCAAGGTGAAGGGATACATTGACAGTCTCCTGAAGTTTGAAACAATTCTGACTGCACAAGTAAATCTGCAAGTATTCTCCCACACTACAGCGCTCTCCAAGTATCTACAAACTGTGCAACTGGATCTGCTGACTGTGCACCAGATGGTGGATGAATTGATAGAGAATATGCAGATGTTGCAGGATGCCTTCCAAGCTTGTCATGATGCAGCTGCAATGTTTGTTCAATGGGCTAATGACCAGCTGGATGAAATGGATGTAAATCTTGTTATGGAAGAGTCCCTTCCTATAAAACGGCAAAGACGGCACAAACGCATTGATGGCGAAATGTCCATAGATGAGGCTACATCAGCTTCTGACCCAGTAAAGAAGTATCGCATTGAAGTGGACAACCGAATAGTGGACACTATTGTGAGCAGCATTGAGCAGCGGTTTGAAAGATCAGCAACATCAACATTGTATGCTGATCTCTCACTTCTTCACCCAAGGAACTTTGATCAAGTGCCATCGGGAGCTATGGAAGAGCTGCATAAACATTTGCTGAGATTTGATGATGGTGTCACTGCGGAACAACTACGAAAAGAACTGCGAAGCCCTGGAGAACAATGGTCAACACTGAAACAATCAGTAGCAGATGCTTATACAGTGCAGGAGGACAGTGAGTCTGAACAGGACAGGAAGACTCTGCCAAGTACATGTAAGTCATGTAAAGCCTGTCCTCTCTGCTGCTACAAGGTGCTCCTCAAGTTGAACCTCTTCACTGATGCCTACAAGAGCATTGGGCTTGCCTACAAGCTGCTGCTAACGCTGCCTGTGTCTCAAGTGGCATGTGAACGGTCTTTTTCTGCTTTGAAGATAATCAAAAGCCATCTGCGAAGTACAATGACACGAGAATATCTTGAGGCGTTCATGTTGATGTCTGTGGAAAAAGGGATCCTGGCCAAACTTGACACTGAGGACATCATTGATGGTGTGGCTGCCAGAAGCAGCGAACTGCGCAGGCACCCTCTCTCAGACACGACATGTGCTTGTGTTATTGAAAATAAATTTAATTTTAGTGGATTTTATTTAGTTTTTTTTTCAAGCATTTTGTCTATTTTCTCAGATAAGCAACATATTAATGAATAATGGGCCGACCTAGGTGAAGGATGCCCGGGCCGATTTTAAGACCCAGTCCGCTACTTGGTAACATTGACTCATCCGTGGGTCCGGTGGGCTGGGTGAGGGGTGTAAGTGATCTATGTAAATGTGTTCCATGTTGCACCACCTGGTGATGGTGGCAGAGGACATTACAATTTCGTTTTTTACCTGGGCAACACTGAGGTTATGAAGCACTCTTTGCACAGGAAAAAATTTCCTCCTTCCCTTCCTCCCCTCCCCCAAACGGAGGGGCCTGTCAAAGCTACCACCGCTCCCCAAAATATGTATATATAGCAAATCTTTTCCTTCCCTCTCTGCTCCCCCTTCCACTCCACCCACTCCACCCACTGCTCCCTTCCTCACCCCTCCCTCTACTGCCTCCCCCCCCCCCCTCCCAGACAATGCCGGATACTCCTCCTAGACCCAGGATATACATATAGATATATATATACCAGCAGAAGTACCCGGCATTGCTGGGCGGGGGAGGGGAGGAGGTGGAGGAGGAGGGGGAGGAGAGGGGAGGGGGCAGGCAAGGTGAGCGGGGAAAGGGGAGGGGAGGAGGAAGGGGAGGGGGAGGGATGAGGGGGGGAAGAGGAGGGGAGGGGGGAAGAGGAGGGGAAGGGAGGGGGGAGGGGAGGGTGAGGGGGAAGGGGGAAGAGGAGGGAAAGGGGGGAAGGGGAGGGGCAATGGGGGGAGGAGGGGAAGGGGGCAGAGGGCAGAAGGGGATGGGGAGGGGTGGAGGGGGGGGGAAGGGGAGGGGAAAGAGGGGGGAAGGGGAGGGGAGGGGGGAGGCAGGAGAGCAAGGAGAGCAGCTCACGTTTTTGAGTGAATGTGGCTCACATTTCTGAGTTAAGTGTGATGCCGATCAGGAATAAGAAGAATACCTGACTATCCCATCCTACCTGACTGACCTCCTCTCCAGACACACTCCCACCCGCAACCTCCGCTTTGCTGGTACCAACCTCCTGACCCCCCCCCCCCCCATCCGGACCAAATTCAGATCCTGGGGGGACAGGACCTTCTCCATCGCTGCTCCCACCCTCTGGAACTCACTACCTCACACCATCAAAGACTCCTCCTCACTCACCACATTCAAAACATCACTCAAGACCCACCTGTTCAACACTGCATTCAACATTTAACCCACAGCATTTAACCCCTGACTATCTCCTCTCCTTCTCCTTCCTTTTGCTTTGATTATTGACCTATTGATTTTTGTCTTTTTGCACTTGTTTTTTGTACTCTGTCAAAGCGCGTTTGGGCTTCTTGAAAAGCGCTATATAAAATAAATGTATTATTATTATTATTATTATTACTTCAAATACCTAAAATTACAATCAGGTGCACCAGCTCAGGTGCAAATGATGAGAACATCGTTAGAGAGGATCTTGGAGGAACCTGTCTTATTTAAACCTCAGACATTTCGTTTGGCTTGCTCTTTGTTGTTGAAGTGTGCGGCGTCACCATGCCTAGATCAAAAGAGCTCTCTGAGGCCTTCAGAAAGAAGGTTATAGATGCCTACGAGTCTGGGATGGGATTTAAAAAGATCTCAAAACAATTTGAAATCAATCATTCGACTGGCCGGAAGATCATCTACAAGTGGAGCAGATTCCAAACAACTGCCAACTTGTTCAGGCCAGGCCGCCCCAGGAAGTTCAGCTCGAGTGCAGACCGCAAGATGCTGAAAGAAGTCTCTGAGAACCCCAGAATGTCATCACGGGACCGACAGATAGCTCTTGCCACTGTTGATGTCAAAGAACACGAGTCTACCATTAGAAAGAGGCTGAACAAATTTGATCTACATGGGAGGTGTGCCAGGAGGAAACCTTTGCTGTCCAGAAAGACCATCAGGGCAAGACCAAAGTTTGCCAATGACCACCTAGGCAAAGATCAGCACTTCTGGAACAATGTGCTCTGGACAGATGAGTCAAAAGTAGAGCTATTTGGCCACAGTACCAGAAGACATGTTTGGCGAAAACCAAAGACAGCATTTGTCCACAAGAACCTGATACCAACTGTAAAGCATGGTGGAAATATTATGGTTTGGGGCAGCTTGGCTGCATCAGGGCCTGGGCAGCTCACCATCATAGAATCCACGATGAATTCTTCATTGTACAAGAGGGTGCTTGAGGATAATGTGAGGCCATCTGTCGGAGAGTTGAAGCTCAACCGAAGGTGGACCTTGAAACATGACACTGACCCTAAACATACCAGTAAATCCACCAAGGAATGGCTGAAAAGAAAGAAATGGAGGGTTCTGGAATGGCCAAGTCAAAGCCCGGATCTAAATCCCATCGAGATGTTGTGGGGGGATTTGAAACGAGCTGTGCATGCAAGAAACCCCTCAAACATCGCACAGCTGAAAGAATTCTGCATGGAGTGGGCAAAAATTTCTCCCAGTCGATGTCAGAGACTGGTAGACAGTTATAAGAAACGCCTACTTGAGGTTATTTCTGCCAAAGGGGGCAATACCACCTATTAGAGCCAAGGGTGTACTTACTTTTTCCACATGCGAAATTTGCATTTATGTTTATTTAAATTATACAATGGACTACAAAATGTAAATGTTTCATGATATTTGTTATATTATATCACCTTTATCTATCAATATTGTTGAAATGAATATCAAATAGATGTATGTTGAAACATCCCCGGAAATATCCCCAGTGTGTACCCCGGTTTAGAATAGGTACACCGTTTCCCTGCGTGTCGTAAGAGGCGACTAAAAGGGTTGGCGTCAGGAAGGGCATCCGGCCATAAAAACATTGCCTCAAAAAGAGAACCATGACAATTACAACTACTTATGGGCAGGGTACAGCCCGAAGTACCCCGTGAGGGACCCCACTCCCTCTCGTCAAAACTCAAGGTGGGGAACCCAATCGAAGCAAGGGTGGAAATCATTCCATTTATGACGACGAAATGTCTGATGCCCGACGTGGAGATCGGTTTCTGAGGTTTGGGACATGGAATGTAGGGACAATGACAGGGAGATCAGGAGAAGTGGTGGAAGTATTGGTCAGAAGAAGATTGGACATATGTTGTGTGCAGGAGATGAGATGGAAGGGAAGTGGTGTGAGAAAGGTGAAGGGTAAGCAGGGACAGAAATACAAGTTTGTGTGGCAAGGGTGCCCAGAAGGTGTGAATGGTGTTGGTGTCCTGTTTTCTGAGGAGTTTGTAGACAGTGTGGTGAGTGTGACTAGAGTCAGTGAAAGGTTGATGATGGTGAAAATGATGATTGGAAAGCTCTTGGTGAACATCATCTCGGGATATGCTCCGCAGGTAGGTCGGAGAGATGAAGAGAAGGACAAGTTCTGGAGTGCTATGGAGAAGCTGATGGAAAACGTGAAAGATGAGGAAGTTGTTGTGGTAGGAGGAGACCTAAATGGATATGTGGGAAGGAGTATGGCCGGTTTTGAGGGAGTTCATGGGGGTTATGGATATGGTGTGAGAAATGGAGAAGGTGAAAGGATTTTGGAGTTTGCTGATGGAGCTGATTTGTTGATTTTTAATACGCAGTTCCAGAAAGAGGAGAATAAGCTTGTTACATACACATCAGGTGGGTCGAAGACAACATTTGACTACCTGCTGGTGCGTAGGCGAGATAGGGGGCACCTCCGGGAAACAAAGATGATCCCGGGGGAGGAGGCTGTTTCACAGCACCACCTGGTTGTCTGCGACATAAGGGTGAAAGGTGCGAGGAGAGCTCGCTGGGTGAAGTACCAACCGAGAATGAAGGTGTGGAGGTTGAAAGAGGTGACAGTGAGGGAGGCATTAAAAGAGAGGCTGAATATGGTAGAGGATGATGTGGATGAGCTTGAAAGTGGTTGGATGTCAATGAAAGATAGTCTGTTGGGAGCCGTTGGTGAGGTATGTGGATGGACAAAAGGACCAACGAGGCACTCGGAAACATGGTGGTGGGATGATGAAGTTGGAAAAAAGATTGACGAGAAGAGGAAGAAGTTCAAGGAGTGGCAGAAGGCGAAGGGTATGGGGGCAGAAAAGGCAGAGCATGAAAGTTATAAGGCAGCCAAGAAGGCTGCAAAGAAAGAGGTGGCAAAGGAACAGGAGGCATGCAGGAAAATGTTTGGAGAACGTTTGGATTTGGAAGAGGGTCAGAGCGCGGTATTCAGGATTGCAAAGCAGATAGCGAAAGAGAGGTGTGATGTGATGGGGGTGAGTTGCTTGAAGGATGAAGTGGGACAAATGGTTGTGGACCCAGATGGAATTAAAGGAAGATAGAAGAGATATATGTAAATGGTGTTGAATGCAGAGAATGAATGGGATGGCAACACAGAGAGTAACCCAGTTTTAGGACCGGCAGAGAAGATAACCGAGAAGGAGGTTGAGGAAGCGATAAAAGCAATGAAGAGTAGAAAAGCGGGAGGGCCGAAGGAAGTTGTGGGAGATATGTTGAAGGCAGCGGGAAATTGGGGTGTGAAAAGAATGACAGAGATCTGCAATCTGGTGGTGAAAGATGGGCGCATTCCAGTGAATTGGGAACTGAGTACCCTCGTCCCTCTATACAAGGGGAAAGGTGACCCTCTGGACTGTGGCTCGTATCAAGCGATAAAGTTATTGGAGCATGGAATGAAGGTATTGGAAAGGGTGTTGGAGAGGAGGATAAGAAAGAAAGTGAAGATTGACGAAATGCAGTTTGGATTTATGCCAGGAAGAGGAACGACAGATGAGCGTTTTATTGTGAGGCAGTTACAGGAGAAGTATGTGGCGAAGGGGAAGAAGTTGTTTCTTGGGTTTGTTGATCTGGAGAAAGCATTCGATAGGGTTCCACGTGAAGTATTGACATGGGCATTGAGGAAGTTAGGAGTGGAGGAATGGTTGATCAGAGTAGTGATGGCAATGTACAAAAGAGCGCGCACAGCTCTAAGGCCAAAGGACGGGAACAGTGGTAAGTTTGAGGTGAAGGTGCGAGTTCATCAGGGGTCGGTACTAAGTCCACTACTATTTGTAGCTGTGATGGAGGTGCTGGCTCAGAACGTAAAGGAGGGTTTACCGTGGGAGTTGTTGTATGCAGATGATCTGGTGTTGATTGCGGAAAGTATGGATGGACTGAAGGAGAAGATGAACAAGTGGAAGGAATGGAGACAAAAGGTCTGAAGGTGAATATCGGAAAAACGAAGGTGATGGCAAGTGGTAAAGCACGTGGTGAGGTGGAAAGAACTGGGAAGTGGCCGTGTGCTGTGTGCAGGAAGGGTGTCGGAGTGAATTCCATTCAATGTACAATGTGCGCTGAGTGGGTTCATCAAAAATGTCGTGGCTTGAGAGGGTCATTAACCAGTGTGGCAGCTACATTCAAGTGTAAGGTGTGCACAGAGGGAGCTGCAGATGGAGGAAATGTTGAGTTGGATATTGGAGACGGCATGAAGCTGGAAGGTGTGAAAACATTTTGTTACCTAGAAGACATGCTGAATGGAGAAGATGGATCAGACTCGGCAACGGTTGCTCGAGTGAGATGTGCATGGAAGAAGTTTAGGGAACTGAGTGGCGTGCTGACGAGGAGGGGAGTGTCGTTGAAGCTGAAGGGGAAGGTGTATGCTGCATGTGTGAGAAGTGTTATGATTTATGGGAGCGAGACATGGGTAATGAACGTAGAGCAGCAACGAAGGCTGGAAAGGGTGGAAATGCGAATGGTTCGGTGGATGTGTGGAGAATCGTTGAGAGAGAGGAAGACAAATGATGAATTGTGAAAGATGATGGGAATAGAGCCGGTGATGGATGCTGTGAAGAGAAACAGGTTGAGATGGTTTGGTCATGTGTTGAGGAAGGATGAAAGTGACTGGTTGAGAACAGTTATGGAAATGAATGTAGAAGGAAGTAGAGGACGGGGAAGACCGAGAAAGGCTTGGCTCAAGATGGTCGAAGAAGAAATGCGGGCAAGGGGGTTAACAAGGGGAGATGCAGAAAATAGGGCAAAATGGAGAGATTGTCATGGGGACCGCAAGGCTAACCCCCGTTCTTGCAGGGAAAATGGCCTTAAAATGCCTGTTGTTTTTGTTTGTATGTTGAAATATGTTGAAAAAGTCAAAACTTTACATGTGGTGTACTTACTTTTTCACGTGACTGTGTATATATAACTGTGAGAAATAGTAGAAATGCCACAGTACGAGCAGGGCATCTCATTTGCATTAAATAAATAATCGGGAGATTAAATCAGACGTGGACGTAGCTTCAGGACGGTCGATCTTTAATTCTCGACAAGCTTTCGACCAACAACTGTCTTCTTCTTAGTCTACAGAAACAACAGGTGTGTATATCAGACAAGTATGTATAGTGAAATGTGTGTAGGATGGGTGATATGTGTAGAAGATGCATATAAAAAGAAGAGCCACGCTAAAGCTGACTCACCGTCCCCAAGTTCAGCGGAAGTGAAGCGCAGCTTACAGTTATCGTTCACGTTACAGTTTGTGCACGTGCATATACGATATATATATATATATATATACATGCATACATACATAAACACACAAGCATACATAAACACATGCCTGTATGCACGCCGCAAAGCACTAGATACACGACAAGTCTCAATACCACCGACTCAAGACCTAATGCACCTATTAGAACTGACACTCAAACTGAATAATTTCCAATTCAACGGACGATATTACATTCATACTCAAGGTACCGCTATAGGTACCCCTGTTGCACCATCGTACGCCAACATCTTCATGGGAACGATAGAGGCCAAGATCTATGCAGAACCTCATCACGGCATCTTGGAAAAATCCTGGTTACGTTATATTGATGACATCCAGTTCATCTGGTCAAAATCCCACCAGAGTCTCACACAATTCCAAAATGAATTAAATTTGATTCATCCGACCATCAAGTTTACATTCGACAGCTCACAGTCCGAAGTTCACTTTCTAGACACATCACTCACACTTCAAAATAACAGACTCGAAACAGAACTATACACCAAACCAACAGACACTCACTCTTACCTTCTCCCTTCTTCATCTCATTCTAAACATACAATTGCAAGCATACCATACAGTCAAGCAATCAGAGTAAGACGCATTTCCTCAACAAAAATGGCAGAAGAAACTTCTCTCTGCCAATTAGAAACACACTTAATTCCAAGAAACTATGACCCTCACTCTGTGAAAGGAGCAATAAACCGAGCAAAACGCATACCGGGAGCAGACCTTCTGACTTACAAACCCAAACCTGCAACTAAACGTGTCCCACTGGTAACCACCTACTCTCCTACCTCATCCCAATTGCCAAGTATTCTGAATAAGGCCCTTCCTCTCCTCCATCAATCAGAAACACTTGGCACCACATTTCCTCAACCTCCACGAACATCATTTCGACGTGGTCGGACACTCAGGGACCTTTTGGTAAAAGCAAAGCACCCACAGCCCCACAACAAAGAAACTAGGATCCCTGGCTTCCATAAATGCACAGCAAACAAATGTATTATTCACAAGCATTTACCAGAAGGAAACAAATTTTGTAGTTCTAGCACTGGACAAAAATTCCCCATCACCTCCTATATCAACTGCAAATCTACATGGGTCATATACCTAATCACTTGCCAAAAGTGCACCAAACAATATGTTGGAAAAACTGAGAATACACTCTACACACGATTTAATAACACCCGGTCAGAAATCAATAACTTCCACACCAGTCAGGGCAAATCTCTACCTTACACGATACACTTTAATCAACCGGATCACTCTATAAAGGACATTCAAATCTCTGGCATTGAATCAATTACAAATCGATCACACACCATGATTCTGACACGTGAGTCCTCTTGGATACATAAACTTCAGACAGAAATCCCTCATGGCATAAATTTTGATGATTAAAGAATGTTTCAACATCAACCCAATCAAATCATTAACCGTAACCCATTCATTCACTCTTTCATTCATTCTACCTTTATATGTCATTTATATAAATACAAAAATAAATATATAAATATATTATATGAATATAAATGGCATGTGTAGATATGCTTGTGTGTTTATGTATATATATATATATATATATATATATATATATATATATATATATATATATATATATATATATATAGATATATATATATATATATATATATATATATATATATATATATATATATATGTGTGTGTGTATACTGTATATGCACGTGCACAAACTGTAACGTGAACGATAACTGTAAGCTGCGCTTCACTTCCGCTGAACTTGGGGACGGTGAGTCAGCTTTAGCGTGGCTCTTCTTTTTATATGCATCTTCCACACATATCACATATCCGACACACATATCACTATGCATACTTGTCTGATATACATGCCTGTTGTTCCTGTAGACTAAGAAGAAGACCTTTGTTGGTCGAAAGCTTGTCGAGAATTAAAGATCGACCGTCCTGAAGCTACGTCCGCGTCTGATTTAATCTCCCGATTATATATATATATATATATATATATATATATATATATATATATATTGTTACGGATCGCGGTTTAGATGTTATGATGGGCCGAGCGGATGGTCCAACCGCGACCGTTACAGGATCCCCAATTGGCCCGATTCCACCCGACGTTGACCAGATCGCACCACAGATATTCAATCGGGAAACCTCTAAAGTGACCGAAAGAGAAGGAAAAAGAGAAGAAGACAGAGTACGGAGGAAGAACAGATTTATTATACACACACAAGCAAAAAGGAGCAATCAAGTTTATTTACAACACATAAGACGCAGGTGACACAGTGCAAATACTAGCTTATACAGACTTAATTAACCCAGGGACAAGACACACAGAACAAACTCACGTACACAAGAAGGGTGGAGGAAAGGAATGAATGCTGGAAGGAGGAATGGGAAGGTTCAGCTGGGGCAGATGGTTCGGGCTTGATCCCGCACGGGACGTCGGCTGGACCTCGACGGCCCCCGATGCCACCGCTATCTGGTCCCCGCAGGGTAACGGGTTGAAGCTGCCTGGTGGAGTCAACGCTGCTTGTGGAGCCAAAGCTGCTTCCCTGGCTCACCTCAGGGCGCGTCTGCCGTCTCTGGCGCAACTGCTGGTAATTAACCTTGAACCTTCTCTCTCTTGGCCCTGGTGTCTCCTCACCACCGACAACTCAATGCAACCAACGCAACCACTGACCACTCGACGCCACCACTTCTCACCACCGACTTCTTACCGCAACCAACGCAACCACTGACCCTCCACTGACGACCAACTCACGACTCACTCAAGACCAACTGACGACTCACTCTCTTGCTTCTTGCGTGCGCGCCTTTTATAGCGCCTCCAGCGATCAAGCCGCCGGCCTTCAGGACACGCCCATCGGTGTGCTCACCTCGGCCCTGGTTGGTCACGCGACCCTCTCGCTCCGCCCTTGATGACGACGGGCGGGCACGCCCCTCTTCCCCTCTATGACGAGGTGGAGACACGCCTTTCTTCTCCGACCCTGCCTCGTGGTCAATGGCGGTTATTGGAGGGGAGGTAATTGGCAATCGAGGGTTGGCAATCACGAGAGGGGATGTAATTGGAAATGGAGATTTTGGGGATGGGAATGAAAGGGGATCTGTTCTCTTTCACTGGTGCAATGGAGTGCTTCAATTAATGGGAGACACAGCCTTACCCTAAAACACAGAATAAGAGATAACTATCAAACAGGGGTATTCTATTATTTGGCTGACGTGTATGCTTGTGGACTAATTATGGGATGCCCTTTCACCTTTACACAGCTCCGGAGGTAGGGGGGGCGCAGAATAAACAATAATAATAATAATACAGCACACAATCAAAAAAATACAGTCCTCATCTCCGCAACAATATATATACATATATATATATATAAATATATAAATATATATAAATATATAAATATATATACATATATATATAATATAATATATATATATATATATATATATATATATATATATATATATATATATATATATATATATATTGTTGCGGTTTTGAATCTGTCAAGTGAGTTTAATAAAGGTTAAAGTTTGTCCCCCATAGTTAGTCACACAAACAACATGCAGCCTCGCAATAGTATAGTTATGTCTTAGTATTTATGAGCTTAGTTCCTCTCCTTTGTTAATTCTGCGTTGAGTAGGAGCCAGGAAAATAGGCCCTACTGCCACCGATCATCCTACGTCCGTAGCCTCAATCCCTTTTGCATTAACATTGGTTCATATTGGGCGAGTTAACACAGGGCAGGCAGAGGAGGATTGGGGCGGAGTCGAGGCGGAGCGGCAGAAGCAATGAGGATAAGCACAAGCCGCCAATCAGAGCTCGAGGGTGGTGGCGGCGGCGTGGTGTCAGAGGGCGTGGTGAGAAGAGTCGGGTGAGTTACTGAAGGTTCGGGGGGCGCAGCTATAAGAACCGCTACGCAAAAGCCCTCGAGAGGACTCGCAGAGGAGAGAGAGAGACAAGAGGACTTACACCAGAGGACTTGCTGCGGGATAGAAAGATAAGAGGGCTACAGCGAAGGACTTGTATGAAAGAACTTAATAAGCGGTGAAAGCTGATGAACTTGACGAACTTGCACGAGAACGCGCGCTAACCAGCTCGGAGTGTATAGAAGAAGAGTAGTTGGCCGCTACAGATACGCGGGCGCAGCCAGACGCGCTTATAACGAATACGGCACATTTGAGACGCGCGAGGAACAAGGCTGAGGAACCGCCAGCCGCGCTAAAGTCTGCCTCTGCCGTTCCGCCCGATCATCTGCTGGTACGAGAGACGCACTACGAGTCCCTGCCTTCGCCTGCCTCCATCTTCGCGGGACGTGCCGGGGACCGTGGAGAGCCGGACGGGGACCATCTCTGGACACGTTGGGGAACACCTGCCCATCTGCAATACCCTGTGTGAGTGTGAGCTGGGCCCGTTGTCTCAGGGATAAGTTAAGACTGCTTAAGGATTGCTCTGTGTCCCTTCGTCCTTGAACTGTATATACGTGTGGGAATAATTAAACCCATTGGTTCTTCCTTTCTTCTTGATTAGATCGTTCCTGTGGTTTCCTCATTTGACTAAGCGTGGCACGAATAAGATCGCTCCAATCGGGTTCCACTGAGTAAGACTGCACGGACCACGTGTACGCAATCCGCTCGGCGTACTAACATCATACATGGTTCGTGCGAGGCTTGTTTCCTCGCTCCCAGGGCAGCGCGGGGACTTCGGTATGAGCAAAAAGTAGTCCCGAAACCCTACGCCGCGTGTGTCTGGGAGGGAGGTAATAAGTCTCGGTTCCGCCAGGCCCAGTAAAGACAAGGGGATTAATCCCCCCTTGATAAGGGGAAGAAGGCCGGCGTAGAGAACCGTAACAATTGGTGTCAGGAGTGGGATTGGACCCAGAGTGCGCTTCACGCACTTGATATTGTGAGTGGATGAAATTTAGTATTAAAAGCCAAATTAAATTCGTGCCGTGGCTAGCCAAAGCGGTCGAATGCCGGTGGGGGTAGAAGAGGAGGTAGATAAGGAGGAATTAATGACCCAGGACCCATGGGAAGAATTGGGAGAATAAGACAGTGACGAGGGGCAGGCAGCAGGGGTAGAAAATGGCGGAGCCTCACACATGGCCGCGGCAGCCGAGCCCGCCGTGCCGGCCACATCTGGCCTGGAATTGCTCCTTATCCGACTAACTGCGAAAATGGACAAATCAATGGCAGAAATGAAAGAAATGCGGGATGAAGCAAGGTGTAATAAGGGCGAGCTGAAGAATGACATAAATAAAATACATGGGAGAATGGACATCTGAGAAGAAAAGATGGATGCTCAAAGTAATCAAATTAAAGAATTGGGGAACAAATCCACCCGGGACATAAAAAAAATGGGTGATAAATTGGAAGAGGTGAAAAATGAATTGGAAGGCAAAATGGATGGTCAATTGAAAGAATTGGGGGACAAATCCACCCGGGAATTGTTAAAGATGTGGGTGGCGTCAAAGAAAGAAATAAAAGAAGCGGGGAAGGACATAAGGCGCAAGCTGAGCGAGGAGGTCGCAAAGGGACGCAACGAGGTAACGCGGTGAAAGGAACGCGTGGAGAGCGGGGTAGTGCAGAGTGCGGCTACATGGACCGAAGGAATAGAAATCGCGACTCGGGGTGTGGAAAAGCTGACGGCCGTCGCATTGGAAAAAGGAATTTTATGCGTGCCGGCGTTCGTCGAGGAAATAGAAGAAATAAAAGGAATAGTTGAAATTGGGGCCGAAGAGACGGCAGGGATAGAATCGGAAAATGAATCACGGAAGGTAGAAATGGAACCTGAACAAAGTTTGCATTTGCATCATGATGCCGGGATTGCTAACCCCAATGAAAGTTTGCAGGTGGTGCTGCCGGAGAAGAAGGTCCCTAAGGTGAGCAGGAATGTGTATGGCGGGAAAAGGTTTTTGGCGCGCTTGGGGCATAGACGAAGCCCGGGCGCTCGTGGAAGGTCCTTTGTGCGGTGTACGCAAGCGAATGGCGCGCGTGTGTGAGAGAAATGTGCACCAGAGGGCGAGTGTATGATGGAATGTATGTGGGAAGAGTGTGTTGGAGAAGAGTGTGAAGCAGTGTGCGATGGCCGAGGAGAGTGAGGGAGAATGCACACCAGAGCGTGTTGTAGAGCGTGTGCAGGAGTGTACACCAGAGCGTGTGATTGGGTGTGTACCAGAAGAGTGCACACCCGTGGACGTTAGAGTACGTAACGAAAGATTGTACACGAGGGTGTACGATGGCCGATTGTGTAACAGAGTGTGTGAGGGGTATGAGTGCACCTGGGTGATGTGCACCTGAGTGTGTAAGGGAAGAGTATGCACGGGAGAGTGCTGTAACAGAATGCAGGGAGAGTATGGGAGGCGCTGGAGCGCCGCGTTTTGCGAGTGTGGAGGGGGTCGCGTGTGGTAAGAACGCGGCTCGAGCATCGACACAGACCAGGGGAGCGTTTAGCGTGACGTATAGCCGACGCAAGCCCTCGGTGAGCTGTGTGCTTTGTGTGCAGCGGGGACCGGCGGGGATCGTTGCCGCGACTTGGTGGGAAAGGCGATCGGCACGGTTCAAGGGGGGGTCGGAGAGTTCGGAGCCGCGCCCCCTGGCGGCTGCGGTGCTCCGACCGTGGGCTGTTGGGCCATTGTGCATGGGACCGCAAGGCCTCGTGCAGAGATGGCGCCCGGAACCTCGGCCCAACCAAGCCTCCTCCCCTGAATCAAAAATGCCGGACGGACCCAACCTACAGTAGACCAACCACCCGCATGCATCGCTCGGCTTTTCGAAGCCGAGCAGTGATGAAAATGTATTTCCACACGGAGAGGCTCAAGTGTCGTCGACGGATAGCCATAGTGTTGGCGAATGGTACCCAGCGTGGAGGAATGGTAGTTTTACCATTCCTCACATCTGGGCTCATGAGCATTAGTTTAGGGGGATGGCAGTGACATGCACATGGGGGGCCAGCGATGGTTACCTCCATGGGGCACCGAAGCTAGCCGAGGGCGGGCTAGGATAATTGTTAGGGAATCAGCAGACAGTAAGGACAAGATTTAAGTAGTGACATTTGTACAGGTAGAGGGGACGTAGGGAGATTAGAAGGATGATAACGACGAGGGAGTGCTTAGTGTAAGGGAAGACGGGGAAGCACGAGTTTTAGGGGAAGTAGTCAGCTAGATGATGCTGTGTGTGTGAGAAATTGTGTATTGAGATAGAATGGAGTTGTGTTGGAGTGTATGGGAAAAGGTGTAAGAGCACAAAAGGTGTGCAAGAGATTTGGTGTGCGAGATAAATGGTGTGTGAGATAAATGGTGCGTGGAATGCTTGGTGTGAGATAAAAGGTGTGGTATGCATGGTGCGAAGGAGTGAATGGGGGGAGATGGACCCCTTCACGAATACCCGGGGTGGGTAGTGTAAAGCCAGGTAGAGGGCTTAGGTAAATTGTTTGGATATTGACACCTGTGGTGCAGGAAGTGGCAAGTAGTGCTTTGGTTGGGTGCATGAGTCTATGAAATGGCTGGGCATGTGGCTTTGTTGGTGCGTATGGTTATTGGAGCACTCTGCCACTGGTAGTTTGTCGGCCAGGTGAGGCTGCAGGTAGGCTCTGGGAGCCAGTTAGGGTTGTGAGTAGTTGTTCAATGGGGTATCAAATAGGATCCAGGAGAAGGACCCGGGTAGCCCAATGCCAGAGAGGGCATCAGAGGGGTAAAGAGCCAGGGAGGGCCTTCCCCAGTTAGGTAGTCGCAGGAGCAGGTAAGCTCGGGTGGTGACTTCAGTGGCGGAGGTGCGCAGGTAGGTAGACCTGCTAGTGGAGCCACATGACCCAGCCCCGAAATTGTGCAAGGGCACAGATTGAAAAATTGGGGAGTGAGACCCAAATTCATGGGCACCGCAGAGTGGTCAATGGGAATCAGGTTTTTAGAACCACATAGTGTATAGAGGCCGATTGGCAGGGCATGATCCAGGGTAGTGTAAGTGAGTTAATGTCATTAGAGTAGTGAGGAAGAGAATTCCCGTCGTGCCATCCACATCCATTCACCAAGAGAAACGGAACTCCACACCAAGGCTTTGAAACTGTTTGAGTGAGTAAGACGCATCACGATGTAGAGTGACATTGTGTTGGTTCCATCTCTTCCGTCCTGGGAGGGATTGGAAGACGAATTTGGAATTAGAGGGGGATATGGGAGACAGAACGTAGTGACGAATTTGTAAATATAAGGAAGGGCTGGGGGTACTGTAGTGTAAGCCGACGTTGGGGGTTACGGACGGTTAGGGACGACTCTGCTCTGCTCGCTCCTCCGCGCCCCTCGCGTTGCATTACCTTGTGTTGATGTGTACCTTTGCGCCCTTTCTGCTTTGCTGACCGTGCTTTGTCTCTCCCCCCCACCCCTGGGCCCACTTTGGAGGAGGAGTTGTGCAGCAACATCGAACTGTGCAGCACCCCTGCTGCACTTTGCTACACCCTGTGCAGATGAATTGTGCGACACTTTGCTGCCATGTCTGTCATTTGTTATAACTTTGCTGCACATGTGCAGCACTTGCTGCCACAGACACTTTGCTGCAGACTCACCTCGCATCTTCAGATCACTTGTTTGAGTGGCATCAATGTCACGCAGTTGGACCACATAGGGTTGGCCCTGCTGGCAAAATAAAAAACGAACACACTTTTTGTACATTTTTATTATTGGTGTGCTAGGAAAGAAGAACTGTAAGTTTTATTGCACACAGAAGATGCAGGAAGCAAGAAGAAGATGCCAGACAACAGCAGCAAATGTGAATTGTGAACTGTGAACTTTTGATGACTGTGTATTTGTGCATTGCTGTGCTTTCTCCCCTCCAACTTCTTTTCAAAAAGGACAGGTCCTGGGTCATAGAACTGCAAATAATTTAGATTGTGATTGCATATAAAATGCTGCCCACCGGCTTTATGTTTAGTTTGAGGGTGGCGGCGGCGGCATGGCGTCAGAGGGCGTGGTAAGAAGAGTCGGGTGAGTTCCAGAAGGTTCGGGGGGCGTAGCTATAAGAACCGCTGCGCGAAAGCCCTCGAGAGGACTCGCAGAGGAGAGAGAGAGACAAGAGGACTTACACCAGAGGACTTGCTGCGGGAGAGAAAGATAAGAGGGCTTTACAGCAAAGGACTTGTATGAAAGAACTTAATAAGCGGTGAAAGCTGATGAACTTGACGAACTTGCACAAGAACGCGTGCGCTAACCAGCTCGGAGTGTATAGAAGAAGAGGAGTTGGCCGCTACAGATAAGCGGGCGCAGCCAGACGCACTTGAAACGAAAACAGCGCATTTGAGATGCGCGAGTGAGAACGGCTGAGTAACCGCCAGCCACGCTAAAGTCCGCCCTCTGCCGTTCCACCCGATCATCTGCCGGTACGAGAGACGCGCTACGAGTCCCTGCCTTCGCCTGCCACCATCTTCGCGGGATGTGCCGGGGACAGTGGAGAGCCGGACGGGGACCATCTCTGGACGCGTTGGGGAACACCTGCCCATCTGCAATACTTTGTGTGAGTGTGAGATGGGCCCATTGTCCCAGGGATAAGTTAAGACTGCTTAAGGATTGCTCTGTGTCTCTTCGTCCTTGAACTGTATATACGTGGGAATAATTAAACCCATTTGTTCTTCCTTTCTTCTTGATTCGATCGTTCCTGTGGATTCCTCATTTGACTAAGCGTGGCACGAATAAGATCGCTCCAATCGGGTTCCAGCGAGTAAGACTGCGTGGACCACGTGTACGCAATCCGCTCGGCATACTAACATCATACGTGGTTCGTGCGAGGCTTGTTTCCCCGCTTCCAGGGCAGCGCGGGGACTTAGGTACGAGTGAAAAGTAGTCCCGAAACCCGACGCCGCGTGTGTCCGGGAGGGATGTAATAAGTCTCGGTTCCGCCAGGCCCAGTAAAGACAAGGGGATTAATCCCCCCTTGATAAGGGGAAGAAGGCCGGCGGAGAGAACTGTAACAATATATATATATATATATATATATATATATATATATATATATATATATATATATATATATTAATAATAATTCATTTATTTTGTATAGCGCTTTTCATGAAGCCCAAAGGCGCTTTGACAGAGTGCAAAACATAATGCATAACAAAACATGAAAACAACAAGTGCAAAAAGACAAGAATCAATAGGGAAATATTTAAAGCAAAAGGAGGGAGAAGGAGAAGTGATAGTCAGGGGTTAAATGCTGTGGGTTGAATTTTGAATGCAGTGCTGAACAGGTGGGTCTTGAGTGATGTTTTGAATGTGGTGAGTGAGGAGGAGTCTCTGATGGTGTGAGGTAGTGAGTTCCAGAGGGTGGCAGCAGCGATGGAGAAGGCCCTGTCCCCCCCAGGATCTGAATTTGGTCCGGATGGGGGGGGGGGGGGGGTCAGGAGGTTTGTACCAGCAGAGCGGAGGTTGCGGGTGGGAGTGTGTCTGGAGAGGTGGTCAGCCAGGTAGGATGGGGCCAGGTTATGGAGGGCTTTGTAGGTCAAGAGTATCTATATACACACACACCACCAGTCAAAAGTTTTAGAACACCTCAATTTTTCCAGTTTTTATTGAAATTTAAGCAATTCAAGTCCAGTGAATAACCTGAAATGTTATAAAGGTAAGCAGTAAACTGCTCGAGGTTAAAAAAAAAGTTTAGGTGAGCAAAAACGGGAAAATAATGTAAATTGCACAGTTAAGTTGTAAAAAAAAAAGGCCTTCTTCAGGGAACAAGTAATGGGTTAACAACTTACAGCTGTTCTGCAGCAATGTAAGTAAATTAAGCCTTGAAAGTTGATGCAAACAATTCCGATAGGTGTCCCAACCTCTGCTGATCACTTGATTACAAACCCCCTGTCTGGATCAAAGCAGTATTGGAACAGACTGTTATTACACCCTCTGAAGCATTATTTGGACAATATTGCACTGCAGGAAGTAGTATATTGCTGTCATGATGGCGAGAAAAAAGGCAATTAAAAAAGGAAGACAGCCAGACCATAATAACCCTAAAAGGGGAGGTCTTTCCTTTCGACAAATAGCAAAGAAAGCCAAGGTGTCAGTGAGTACAGTTTCCGACACAATCAAAAGGCACTTGGAAACTGGAGGAAACTCTGACAGGAAGAGGTCTGGCAAACCCAAAGCCACAACAGAATCAGAAGACAAGTTTCTGAGAGTCAACAGCTTGTGTGATAGGCGGCTCACAGGACAACAGCTTCAAGCACAGCTTAAAACTGGTTGAAGTAAGCAAGCAATTCCTCTATCATTCCTCTATCACCATCGTACGCTAACATCTTCATGGGAATGATAGAGGCCAAGATCAATGCAGAACCTCATCACGGCATCCTGGAAAAATCCTGGGTACGTTATATTGATGACATCCAGTTCATCTGGTCAAAATCCCACCGCAGTCTCACACAATGCCAAAATGAATTAAATTTGATTCATCCGACCATCAAGTTTACATTCGACAGCTCACAGTCCGAAGTTCACTTTCTAGACACATCACTCACGCTTCAAAATAACAGACTCGAAACAGAACTATACACCAAACCCACAGACACTCACTCTTACCTTCTCCCTTCTTCATCTCATCCTAAACATACTGTTACAGATACGGCTTTGATGGTATGGTGGGCCGAGCGGGATGGCCGCCGTATCCGTACAAGTTACCCCGATTGCACCCGGGGTTGACTAATCGCGCTATGCTGGCTCAATAAGAAAAAGAAGACACCCGGCTGGATTACAATCACACAATACGACACCAGGGATACGGTTCTCAAAGGTTGTTATTACGATTGCGGAAGGTTTAGATTACAGGGACAAGAGGGAAACATAGGAAGGTGGGCACTTAAACACACTTATATTATCCCCGGACAGACGACAGGTAAACGCGGGACAAGGCTCACTCACACGGGGTTTGATGGCCAGGAAAGCGGCAGTCGATGGCTCAGGTGCACCTGGCTCAGGGACAGAATCACGTACGGTGGTGTCCAGCAGATGCGGGGAGGTCGCTCAGCGCTCGTGGGTCGCGACTTTGGTGGAGATGCCTGGGAGGTCGCTCAGCGCTCGGGAGGGTGGCGTCTTGTCCTTCCAAGCTCGGGGCGCATCTCACGTCACGTCCGGCGCGGGGCCGCGTATATCCGGCGGGGAGTCACGCCCTCGCTCGTTAGCTCCGCCCCATATGGCATCGGCCCATGGCTTCTCATTGGGTGCGGGGGTTACCGGCTCCGCCCTTGACGAGGGGCCGACAGGGAGCCCCCTTCTGGGTAACCCCGTCGAGCACATGTTCAATGGCGGCCAACCGAGCCGGAGTGAGGACGCAAAGCCGCTGTTGTTGTGGTTGTTGTTGGAGCTTGAGATGATGGGAAGAGATGCGGGGAGGTATGGGAAGGTCCTAAACTCCTACTGGTGCCATATCATCACATTCTGGTGCAACGAAGAGTCATAATTAATGGAAACAAGTCCTTAACTGACATAGATTAAGAATAACTAGCAAGATGTCCTATAATTGTCTACGTGTGGTGCGGGGGACCTGGGCACGACATTTAATGGGGGAATGAAGGGGAAGATCGGCTCTAATGGGTGTTGTTTACAGACAATGGGACTAGGGAATGGGGTAAGGGGAGAGTTGGGGAGTATCGGAGAAGATAGGGGAATATTTACAAGCGGATATGGAGGTCAAATTCCATATTCGCAACATTGCACCCTTCTCTACCCTCGGGGCGTCCCGACCCGATAAATTTTTTACCTACTTTAGTGTGGCACGCAATGTAGTTCCCTCTACTATTAACTCTACCCTGAGTGCGACAGTTTTATAGATATTCACAAATGAGTAAATATGTCCCCCTGCGACGTTGCACCCTTCTCCTCTCAGAAACACACCCACAGGATAACCGAATCCGGAAAGAATCCTCAAACTAAACATACAGCCGGTAGGGAGCATTATTTACAAGACTACGCTGATATTTACACTACGATCCAGGACCTGTTTTTGGAGGAACACATGCAGATGTTATGCATAGAGAGAGCGCGCTTGCCAACATCGATACACCAACCCACGAGTGCTCTGTGGCCGACGGCCTTTAATAACGTGCAGAGCACCCTTTCCCAGCATCAAAAGCACCACCCCACCACACAGTCAGCACCATCCGGTGCAGTCACCATTGTTCATTGGTATAAAAATAACTTCAACAACCCCTAACCCTGCAGGTGTCTCTTGCTCTTCTTGTGGTGCACTTGGTGTTACTTAAAAGTGGTTCACCTGTATGGCATAGGTGCCACGTTGACCCATAGGTCCATCCCCGGGTGGTGCTTGGCCGCAAACGAACTGCGGTCCATCGTGGGTGGCCACAAACATTGCGGTCCATATGGTGTATCGATCCCGGCAGCAAGCAGCGAAAGTGCAGGCCCACAACTGCGTCGCCAGCACCTCTCTCTCCTCTCTCTCTACCCCAAAGCCAGATCCTCGGAGGTGGGAGACAAAAACAAGACAAGTGAGCAAGGTGGTAAAGGCGCAAAAGTGCACGCAATGCAAGGTGATGCACACTGGGGGCACATGGGAACCAGGTGAGACAGGTACGTTCCTACCGTACGCCCCCCCCACCAGGTAACCTACATGGCCCCTCCCTTACCCCTTACTGTATCAACAAAACACAACACTACCCATAAACATCTACTTTACAAATCCACAAACATCCCTACTGTCTTCCCCGTTCCTCCCATATACCAAATTCGTCTTCTCTCCCTCCTAACCAATCAAATTTGCCATTTTCAACTCTCATCAAAATTTGCCATTTTCAACTCAACATCAAAATTTGCCATCACCAATTCATCATCAGTCCCTCCTAGGGAGGGAGAGATGGAA
Source organism: Myxine glutinosa (assembly GCF_964187855.1). NCBI lineage: Eukaryota > Metazoa > Chordata > Myxini > Myxiniformes > Myxinidae > Myxine > Myxine glutinosa. The sequence continues at coordinate 18,469,636 of NC_136274.1, forward strand.
TCACCCCAATGTCTCATCCACGTCGTGATGCGTCTCACAAATCCACACAGCGATTCATCTCCTGCAACAAAACAAAGAAAACACAGGTGTGGAGTCATCATCATCACCACAGGTAAGTGGCTGCGTATGGTGCGACAGGTTCATTAATCCTAACTATTTCCTAAATGACTTTAACAACTTTACACTACCCGGGGTCTTTCTCCGGCCAAACCATTGGCCCTCTTACACTATGGGTTCTAAAAACCAATTCCCATTGGCCAAACTGTGGTGCTCTTCAATTTGGGGTCTCACTCCCCCGATTCATCTCCCGGTGCCCTCGCACAATTTCTGGGCTGTGGCGTGTACCTCTCCCAGTGGGTCTACCCACCTGCACACCTCCACCACTGCAGTTGCCTCCGAGCTTACCTGCTCCTTACCCTAACCTAACTACCTGGGGAAGGCCCTCTGGCTCTCTCCCCACTCCGTGCCCTCTCTGGCACTGGGCTGCCCGATCCACACCCGGGATCCTCAGGCACCCACTCACAACTACCGGCTCCCAGAGCCCACCTGCGGCCTCACCTGGCCGACATCCTCACAGTGGTGGAGTGCCCAACCAACTACACACACTAACAGGCTACACGCCCAGCCATTTCCACAACACTAATGCACCCATTCACAACACCATTCTGCAACCGCACCACAAATGCCAATATCCAACCACAATTTACCTGCACCCTCTACCTAACACTTACACTACCCGCCCCGGGTACTCGTGAAAGGGGTCCACTCTTCCCCCATCCACACTTTCGCACCATGCACACCACTCCGTACCACTTACTCCAACTTTCTCCACACACCTGTACTTGCACACCTGTGCTCTCACACCTGGTGCCACCGGCACCCTTCTCTCCCCAAGCGCATTCGCGCTGATCCACACACTCACTACTCATACACGGCTCCACACACCTGTCCAGTTGCACACCTGTGCAATCACACCTGTTCAATTCTCACAAACACGGCATCATCTCAGCTAACTACTCCCTTCTGAAACTTGCGCTTCCCAGTCGTCCCTTTAAACTATTGCGCTCCCACGTCATTATCATCCATACTAATCTACCTGCGTCCCCACTACAGGTATCAGTCACTAACTAACCTTAACGTTACCTAAGGTCATCTTCTCTAGATCCCTACACACAATATCCTAACCCACCCGGGCTAGTTTTCACTGCCATACACCCCATAAACCTAGTGCTCCTTTGCCCCCCCTGTGAGGGATGGTGGATTTGCCATCCCACCACATCGGGGGTCTCTCACTACTAATTTTGCACATCAAATTTCAACAAATTAAAAATTTGCCAATCACTGCCCATCATCTGCCAATCACTACTGCCAATCCCTTGCCAATCATCAAATTTTGTTTTTCTCTAATTTGGGGTCCAAAACACTAACCTCATCACCCAGTCTACTCACTAATACCTCTCGGTGCGCCAATCCCTGTCCAAAGCCCGGCTTCGTAAAGCCAAGCAATGGATGCTGGTTGTTTTGTGCCAGCGGCTGGATACATCCGGCACTCGGTGCAGGGAAGGAGGTTTACCCGGCCCGAGATCCCACACACCACCTCGGCGTGGAACCATCCAATGCCCCGATCTAGACCTGCCGGCACGTCTCACCAAAAAGTGGTCGCCATGACGACCCTTTCTATCGGGCTGCCAGCTCCGCCTAGTGGAGCACGGACGCGGCCGTTCAAAGCGAGGCCCAGCACGCACCGAGGGCCCGCTTCGGCTAAAAGTCGCTCTAACCTCTAACCCGTGTAACGTCGATGCTTCACCTGGACGCTTACACCCCGCAGCCCGTTCCTTGCTCACACATCCAGCTGTGCCCATGCTCCTCGTACCCTTCCTTACACACCCAGGTACCCTCATTCCACTCACAGCCTTGGTCACACACCTGACCACCGAACACTTTGGCACACATTCGTTGGTCGCACACCTCACCAAAACACCTCTTCGCGCCCCCTCCTCAGTCACCTCCTCTGTGACAATCACAGGTGTGCTCTCATTCGCACACCCAACCACGTGCCTCACCACCAACTCCAGCGTGCATTCCCACTCACGCTCTACCATTCCAGGTGTGCATCCTTCCATCCCAGGTGTACATCCTCGCTCACCTGTCATAACTAACTCACGCTCCATGTCACTCTCACTACTTTCACCTCCATTCCTGACAGCGCACTCACCCTTACTCTTGACAGCACACTCTTTCCCCATGCACCTGTCCGTCACACACCTTTCTCGCGCACACTCTCCCGTTACACCCTCTGTAACACTCACCACAGGTGGACACTCTTCCTTACTTCTGACAGCGCACCCTTTCCTCATGCACCTGTCCGTCACACACCTTTCTCGCGCACACTCTTGCGCACACTCTCCCGTCACACCCTCTGTAACACTCACCACCCCGCGCTTCCACGTGCTCCCTCGCACACGCGCTACGACCGACTCACTCTCGCCAGCACACTCACTCCTTGGCACGCACTTTTTCCTCACACACCCTAGAGTCGGACTTTCTTGCACACCTCCTCTTTCGCACACCAGACCAGTCGCACACTTCACCAACGGCCTCTCACGAACACCCGGGTCTATCTCGACCCCCAAGCTTATTAAATCACCTGGCGCATCATACGCACGACCATATTGGTCACCACTTACACCGGGTCCTCTTTCTCTTCGCTTCTCCTCCATCACCTGCGAATCCCTCATCCGGTTAATGAGCACATCATCACGATCCGAACACAGACTTTGGACCAATTCTTTTACTTCCTCCTTTATCTCTTTCTTATCCCCTCTCCGTCGCTTCTTAATTTCGCTCACCCCTTCTTCCACTTCTTCTAATTTTTGCTTCATCTCCTTCATCTCTTCGTGCGCCCCTTTAAGTTCTTCCTCTAACTCCACTTTATTTTTTTCTATGTGCTCCCGCACCTCCCGCTCTTTAACCTCCATTACCTCTACCACCTTGTCCATTTTCCTCGTCAGGTCCTCATGTACCGTCTGGCACTCTTTTTTAATTACCCCTACGTCCTTTTTCATCTCTTTCTGTGTCGATTTTAAACCCTCTATTACCGCTGTGTTCTTCTTTACCTGGTCCCCCAACTCCTTTTGTCCCACTGTCAGTTGTTCTACTCCCAGCGTCAACTCCTCTATACCACCTTGCAATTTTACAGTCCCCTTTCTCACCTCTTTCTCCATGCGCTCCTTACAGTGCCTCACCTCCTCGCGCACTCCTCCGACCTCCTCACTCACTCCTCTTCTGATCTCCTCTCCCATCACTTGCATCTCCTGCCCAGATGCCACCCTCATCTGCTCCATTTCCTCCCTGTGAGCATCCAGTTTGGTTTCTACCCCCATTCTGACCCCCTCTATCTGCTGCTCCATTTGTTTAACTTCCCTTTCCGCTTGGTCCCTCATGTCCCTCAATTTGCCTTCCATACTGTTTTCTAACCCCTCTAACCCATTTTTCACTCCCTCTATTTGATTCTCCTGGGCAGCCATTCTATTTTCTACCCCCATTAACCCATTTTTCACTTCTTTTATCCCGTTGTCTAACCTCTCAAAATTATTGTCTAACCCCTCACTGGTACCCCTCGCTTCGTCCCTCATTACCCCCATTTGGCCCTCCAATCGCTCACCCTGAGCATCCATCCGGTTCCCCAACCGCTCACCCAATCGCTCAATTTGGCTCCCCATACTCATCTGTACAGCTGCCTGTAACTGCGCAATGAGGGCCTGCATGTCAATCGGCTGCATGTTAAAGCCCGCTGATACAGCCGGCTCGGCTACCGCACGCTCGTGCGAGGCGCCTTTTTGCGCGCCCGCTACTTCGTGCGTGACGGCGCTATTTTGCGAACCTGCCGCCCTCACTGCTTCGCTCTCCTCTTGTCCCTCAATTTGGTCCTGGATCGACCCTACCTCACTCTCCTTTACCGGACCCCAGCCGTCTTGATCCGCCATAGCGCGACTTTCAAAACTCGGTTTTTATTTTTTTTATTTTTGTAAAACAAATTGAAATTTCGCCGTTATAATTTCGCGCGGGAAACGCGCTCCGAATCGATTTTCCCTCCCAAAATTTGGGCCTAACTAATTTAGTCCCGGGTTCGAATCCCACTCCTGACACCAATTGTTACAGATACGGCTTTGATGGTATGGTGGGCCGAGCGGGATGGCCGCCGTATCCGTACAAGTTACCCCGATTGCACCCGGGGTTGACTAATCGCGCTATGCTGGCTCAATAAGAAAAAGAAGACACCCGGCTGGATTACAATCACACAATACGACACCAGGGATACGGTTCTCAAAGGTTGTTATTACGATTGCGGAAGGTTTAGATTACAGGGACAAGAGGGAAACATAGGAAGGTGGGCACTTAAACACACTTATATTATCCCCGGACAGACGACAGGTAAACGCGGGACAAGGCTCACTCACACGGGGTTTGATGGCCAGGAAAGCGGCAGTCGATGGCTCAGGTGCACCTGGCTCAGGGACAGAATCACGTACGGTGGTGTCCAGCAGATGCGGGGAGGTCGCTCAGCGCTCGTGGGTCGCGACTTTGGTGGAGATGCCTGGGAGGTCGCTCAGCGCTCGGGAGGGTGGCGTCTTGTCCTTCCAAGCTCGGGGCGCATCTCACGTCACGTCCGGCGCGGGGCCGCGTATATCCGGCGGGGAGTCACGCCCTCGCTCGTTAGCTCCGCCCCATATGGCATCGGCCCATGGCTTCTCATTGGGTGCGGGGGTTACCGGCTCCGCCCTTGACGAGGGGCCGACAGGGAGCCCCCTTCTGGGTAACCCCGTCGAGCACATGTTCAATGGCGGCCAACCGAGCCGGAGTGAGGACGCAAAGCCGCTGTTGTTGTGGTTGTTGTTGGAGCTTGAGATGATGGGAAGAGATGCGGGGAGGTATGGGAAGGTCCTAAACTCCTACTGGTGCCATATCATCACATTCTGGTGCAACGAAGAGTCATAATTAATGGAAACAAGTCCTTAACTGACATAGATTAAGAATAACTAGCAAGATGTCCTATAATTGTCTACGTGTGGTGCGGGGGACCTGGGCACGACATTTAATGGGGGAATGAAGGGGAAGATCGGCTCTAATGGGTGTTGTTTACAGACAATGGGACTAGGGAATGGGGTAAGGGGAGAGTTGGGGAGTATCGGAGAAGATAGGGGAATATTTACAAGCGGATATGGAGGTCAAATTCCATATTCGCAACAATACAATTGCAAGCATACCATACAGTCAAGCAATCAGAGTAAGACGCATTTCCTCAACAAAAATGGCAGAAGAAACTTCTCTCTGCCAATTAGAAACACACTTCATTGCAAGAAAATATGACCCTGACTCTGTGAAAAAAGCAACAAACCGAGCAAAACGCATACCGAGAGCAGACCTTCTGATTTACAAACCCAAACCTGCAACTAACCGTGTCCCACTGGTAACCACCTACTCTCCTACCTCATCCCAATTGCCAAGTATTCTGAATAAGGCCCTTCCTCTCCTCCATCAATCAGAAACACTCGGCACCACATTTCCTCAACCTCCACTAACATCATTTTGACGTGGTCGGACACTCAGGGACCTCTTGGTAAAAGCAAAGCACCCACAGCCCCACAACAAAGAAACTAGGATCCCTGGCTTCCATAAATGCACAGCAAACAAATGTATTATTCACAAGCATTTACCAGAAGGAAACAAATTTTTGTAGTTCTAGCACTAGGCAAAAATTCCCCATCACCTCCGATATGAACTGCAAATCTACATGGGTCATATACCTAATCACTTGCCAAAAGTGTAACAAACAATATGTTGGAAAAACTGAGAATACACTCTACACACGATTTAATAACACCCGGTCAGAAATCAATAACTTCCACACCAGTCAGGGCAAATCTCTACCTTACACGATTTACTTTAATCAACCGGATCACTCTATAAAGGACATTCAAATCTCTGGCATTGAATCAATTACAAATCGATCACACACCATGATTCTGAAACCTGAGTCCTTATGGATACATAAACTTCGGTCAAAAATCCCTCATGGCATAATTTTTGATGATTAAGGAATGTTCCGACATCAACCCAATCAAATCATTAAACGTAACCCATTCATTCATTCATTCATTCACTCATTCTTTCATTCTACCTTTATATGTCATTTATATAAATATATAAATAAATATATAAATATATTATATGAATATAAATGGTGTATGAATATATGCTTGTGTGTTTATGTATGTATCTCTATATTTGTATATGCACGTGCACCAACTAACGTGAATGGTAACTGTAAGCTGCGCTTCACTTCTGTTGAACTTGGGGACGGTGAGTGAGCTTTAGCATGGCTCTGCCTTTTGTACGCATTTTCTACACATATCACACATCTTACACACATATCACATTACATACTTGTCTGATATACATGCCTGTTGTTTCTATAGACTAAGAAGAAGACCTTTGTTTGTCGAAAGCTTGTCAAAAATTAAAGATCGACGTCCAGAAGCTACGTCCGCATCTGATTTAATCTCCCGATTATATATATATATATATATATATATATATATATATATATATATATATATATATATATATATATATATATAATAATAATAATAATAATACATTTATTTTATATAGCGCTTTTCAAGAAGCCCAAAGGCGCTTTGACAGAGTACAAAAAACAAGTGCAAAAAGACAAAAATCAATAGGTAAATAATCAAAGCTGGTCTTATCATAAAGTGATCTGGTCTTATCCTTTACTCAGCCACATCTGAATCTGCTTTCCACACACACTGAATCAGATAGGGTACATCTTAACATGAAATCACCATAATCATGTATATATTATAACAGCTTCACATTTAACAATTTATTGTTTTCCTCAAAACATTCAAAAAGTTATATTCATTTCTATTCTTCTTCTTACACGAATAATATCCAAATCAGGTATGTATTTTCACTACTAAACTAAGAATAGCATTTAAAGTTGCTTTCAGGTTAATATAGTTTGAAAAATTAAACTCATGCAGTTATTTTAACACTACTCAAAGAAAATAAATGCATTAATAATGAGTGTATATGATTAAAATCACGAACAGGAATATCTAATTCCCAACAAATCTTGCAAACAAGCAAACTATGCATAATGTATTATTCTCATAGTTCCTCCCCACCTATATATATTGTTGTGGATATGAGGACTGTATATTTTTTGATTGTGTGCTGTACTATTGTGATTATTGTTTATTCTGTGCCTCCTGCCTCCGGAGCTGTGTAAAGACCAAAAGGGCGTCCCATAGTCCACAAGCATACACGTCAGCCAAGTAATAGAATATACCTGTTGATAGTTATCTCTTATTCTGTGTTTTAGGATAAGGCTGTGTCTCCCATTAATTGAAAGTACTCCATTGCACCAGTGAAAGAGAATAGATCCCCTTTCCTTCCCATCCCCAAAATCTCCATCCCATATTACATCCCCTCTCGTCATTGCCGAGCCTCGATTGCCCATATTACCTCCCCTCCAATAACCGCCATTGACCACGAGGCTCGAGTCAGGGAAGAAAGGCATGTCTCCACCTCGTCATAGAGGGGGAGGAGTGAACCAGCCCCGCTCGACCAACCATGAGCCAGGGGTTTGGCTACAGAGGGCGGAGGAAGAGCGGTCGGGGAGGTTCGCAAAGGTTGAGGGGCGGGGGCCTATATAACCCAAGGCAGGGGTGTGGCCAAAAGAGATGCGTTTTTACAGAGGAGAGCAGAGCAGAAGACAGAAAGGCCTGGAGTTGGACTTTGAGTTGGTCTGAGTTGGTTGGGAGTCGGTCGTCAAGTGCAGAGTGGTGAAGAGTCAGTCAGGAGAGGTGGTGGTCAAGTGGTTGCGTTGGTTGCGGTGAGGAGTCGGTGGTAAAGAGTGAGGGACCAAGAAAGAGAGAGAAAGAGTCCTGAAGCAAGAGAGGAAGTTGTTGGACTGGGTGGGACTAAGGAAGGAGAGAGAACCCGTCACACCAATCCCCCAAGCTCCGCGTTGGCTCCACCAAGCGTTCAGCTCCACCAAGCTCCGCGTTGGCTCCACCAAGCGTTGGCTCCACCAAGCTCCGCGTTGGCTCCACCAAGCGTTCAGCTCCACCAAGCTCCGCGTTGGCTCCACCAAGCGTTCAGCTCCACCAAGCTCCGCGTTGGCTCCACCAAGCGTTCACCTCCAGCCATCCACCTCCTGCAATTCCCCGTGTGAGTCGTCTTTTGTTTGTTCTGTCCTGGGTTAATTAAGTCTGTATAAGCTAGTATTTTCCCTGTGTCACCTGCGTCTTATGTGCTTGTAAATAAACGTGACTGCTTTCTTTTTGCTTGTGTGTAAATAGTCAATAAATTCAGTCGTATTGCCAAACCTTTCTTTGCCTTCGTTTTCCTCTTTGCATTGCGTCGTTTTCGTCTTTTCCCTCATTGAGCAGCTGGGGTGCGATACGGCCAAAGTCTGGGTGAATCGGGTGAGTTTTGTTAGGTCGTGGTCTTACACCACCGCTCGGTCTATAACATCTAACCGCGATCTGTAACAATATATATATATATTTTTTTTTTTTTTTAACATGAGTAATTGATTCTATAGTGTTAACTACAAGTAAGTGATCTTCAAATGATACCCTACATTACTTTAATTTTCATGGTGTGTAACTTGTGGTGATATGAGTTCACTGGTCTTGGAAAACTGACACAATTCATAACATTTTTTATTATGCCATTATCTCAACTCTACTGTACTCATTTACAACATTACTTAATTCAATCTTTTTATCTCCACATTCATGTCATCATAAAAAGTCATTCTATTTTGGGTCCATATTTGTTTCTATTCTCATCAACCATATACCGTATATATATATATATATATATATATATATATATATATATATATATATATATATATATATATATATATATATATATATATATATATATATATATATATATATACATACATATATATATATATATATATATATATATATATATATATACATATATATATATATATATATATATATATATATATATACATACATACATACATACATACATACATACATACATACATACATATATATATATATATATATATATATATATATATATATATATATATATATATATATATATATATATAGCGGATCTCAACGCCGGCCTTCTCCCTTTACCAACGGGGGATTAGTCCCCTTGTCTTTGACTGACCAGGCACGACCCGAGGCCTATGACGTCCTTTCCAGGCAGCGCTAAATATGGTTGTAGAACCACATTCACTATTACCTAAGTACTAGCGCTGCCCTGAAACAAGGAGATAAGTCTCGCCCGAATCACGGGTGTTGGTGGATACGCCGAGCGGTAGCGAACCCGTGATCCGAGCCGTTATTAATTACGAGACCCCGATCCGAGCGGTTCTTATTCGTGCCACGCTTACCCATTGGAGAAGTCACAAAAGCGGTCAAATTCAGAAGAAAAGGAATAACAAGATTTATTCACACTATTTACAATGATGAGAAAAAGAAGACACAGTGCAGCCTTAATAACAGTCTTAACTTACTCCCAAGACAAACGGGCCCGTCTCACACACAGACACTCACACGGGGATTGCAGATGAACAGGTTGATGGTCACCAGCGCGTCCAGGGATGGCGTCCGGGCAGCTCTCTCTCTCTCCGGTCCCCAGCTCGTACCGCGAAGATGGATTCCAATAGCAGGGAGGAGTTCGTATGGTGCCGCTGGGACGCACTGGGTTATTTGCGGGGCGAACGGTAGGGGAGGGCTCTGGCAGTTAATCACTCGCAGGCTATTACCGCGTTTTATCCACGGGGCTGGAATATTCGCTATCGGCTGGCTTGGCCGTAGCCGCGTACGTAATAAACGAATACCGTTCCAAGCCTCGAAACGCCAATACAATCAAGTGTTCTCTCTCATGCAAGTCCTCACTGCAGTCCTCTCTCATGAATCCTCGAAGTTCTTCCGGGCAGTCCTTTCGCCACTGTCGTGTGCACGCGAGTCCTGCTCAAGGGCTTTGTGCAGCGACTTATATAGCCCTGCCCAGCGAACCTTCTAGCACTTGCGAGATGCACCTTACCACGCCCTATCACGCCATGCCCTTAGAGCCCTGGTTGGCTGGTGGCCCTTACCCTCATCGCCTCTGGCGCCGCCACACCCCGACCCCGCGCTCCTCCCTCTTCTCAGGCCTACCTCGTGCTACTCGACTCGTGAGCGAACAAAGGGCAGCGAACGCTGCTGGCAGCCAAAGCGTAACAAACTGCTGCGGGTAGCCCAAAGCGTAACAAAATGCGGGATAAGCCAATTGGGGCGCGGGATCGATTATACCCATAGGTGGAACTGGAGGGTGGCGCAAAATGAAGGGACCTAAGCTCATGTCTTTACACAATGCAGATATTACTAGGGAAATGGCCTATACTCACACATACTATACAACAACAACAACATGCATTTTAAGGCCATTTTCCCTACTAGAGCGGGGGTTAGCCTTGCGGTTCCCATGACAATCTTCTCCATTTTGCCCTATTTTCTGCATCTCTCCTTGATAACCCCCTTGCCCGCATTTCTTCTTCCACCATCTTTAGCCAAGTCTTTCTCGGTCTTCCCCGTCCTCTACTTCCTTCTACATTAATTTCCATCACTCTTCTCAACCAGTCACTTTCATCCTTCCTCAACACATGACCAAACCATCTCAACCTGTTCCTCTTCACAGCATCAATCACAGGCAATATTCCCATCATCTTTCGCAATTCATCATTTGTCTTCCTCTCTCTCAACGATACTTCGCACATCCATCGAACCATTCACATTTCCACCCTTTCCAGCCTTCGTTGCTGCTCTACGTTCATTACCCATGTCTTGCTCCCATAAATCATAACACTTCTCACACATGCAGCATACACCATTCCCTTCAGCTTCAGCGACACTCTCCTCCTCATCAGCACGCCACTCAGTTCCCGAAACTTCTTCCATGCACATCTCACTCGAGCAACCGTTGCCGAGTCTGATCCACCTTCTCCATTCAGCATGTCTCCGAGGTAGCAAAATGTTTTCACACCTTCCAGCTTCACGCCGTCTCCAAGATCCAACTCAACATTTCCTCCATCTGCAGCTCCCTCTGTGCACACCTTACATTTGAATGTAGCTGCAACACTGGTAAATGACCCTCTCAGACCACTACATTTTTGATGAACCGACTCAGCGCACATTGTACATTGAATGGAGTTCACTCCGACAACCTTCCTGCACACAGCACACGGCCACTTCCCAGTTCTTTCCACCTCACCACATGCTTTACCACTTGCCATCACCTTCGTCTTTCCAATATTCACCTTCAGACCTTTTGTCTCCATACATTCCTTCCACTTGTTCATCTTTTCCTTCAGTCCATCCATACTTTCCGCAATCAACACCAGATCATCTGCATACAACAACTCCCACGGTAAACCCTCCTTTACGTTCTGAGCCAGCACCTCCATCACAGCTACAAATAGTAGTGGACTTAGTACCGACCCCTGATGCACTCCCACCTTCACCTCAAACTCACCACTGTTCACGTCCTTCGTCCTTACAGCTGTGCACGCTCTTTTGTACATTGCCATCACTACTGTGATCAACCATTCCTCCACTCCTAACTTCCTCAATGCGCATGTCAATACTTTGCGTGGAACCCTATCGAATGCTTTCTCCAGATCAACAAACCCAAAAAACAACTTCTTCCTCTTCTCCATGTACTTCTCCTGAAACTGCCTCACAATGAAAAGCGCATCTGTCGTTCCTCTTCCTGAGATAAATCCAAACTGCATTTCGTCGATCTTCACTTTCTTCCTTATCCTCCTCTCCAACACCCTTTCCAATACCTTCATTCCATGCTCCAATAACTTTATCGCTCGGTACGAGCCACACTCTAGAGGGTCACCTTTCCCCTTGTATAGAGGGACGAGGGTACTCAGTTCCCAAGCCACTGGAATGCGGCCTTCTTTCACCACCAGATTACAAATCTCTGTCATTCTCTTCACACCCCAACTTCCTGCTGCCTTCAACATATCTCCCACAACTCCCGTCGGCCCTCCCGCTTTTCCACTCTTCATTGCTTTTATCGCTTCCTCAACTTCCTTCTCAGTTATCTTTTCTGCCGGTCCTAAAACTGGGTTACTCTCTATGTTGCCATCCCATTCATTCTCTGTATTCAACAGCATTTCCATATATCTTTTCCATCTTCCTTTAATTCCATCTGGGTCGACAACGATTTGTCCCACTTCATCCTTCAAGCAACTCACTCCCATCACATCACACCTCTCTTTCGCTATGTGCTTTGCAATCCTGAATACCGCGCTCTGACCCTCTTCCAAATCCAAGCGTTCTCCGAACATTTTCCTACATGCCTCCTGCGCCTTTGCTACCTCTTTCTTTGCAGCCTTCCTGGCTGCCTTATAACTTTCATGCTCTGCTGTTTCTGCTCCCGTACCCTTCGCCTTCTGCCACTCCTTGAACTTCTTCCTCTTCTCGTCAATCCTCTTTCCAACTTCATCATCCCACCACCATGTTTCCGAGTGCCTCGGTGGTCCTTTTGTCCATCCACATACCTCACCAACGGCTCCCAACAGACTAGCTTTCATTGACATCCAACTACTTTCAAGCTCAACCACATCATCCTCTACCCTACTCAGCCTCTCTTTTAGTGCCTCCCTTACTGTCACCTCTTTCAACCTCCACACCTTCATTCTTGGTTGGTACTTCACCTGCCGCGCTCTCCTCGCACCTTTCACCCTTATGTCGCAGACAACCAAGTGGTGCTGTGAAACAGCCTCCTCCCCCGGGATCACCTTTGTGTCCCGGAGGTGCCCCTATCTCCGCTACGCACCATCAGGTAGTCAACGGTTGTCGTCGACCCACCTGACGTATATGTAACAAGCTTATTATCCTCTTTCTGGAACTGAGTATTACAAATCAACAAATCAGCTCCTTCAGCAAACTCCAAAATCCTTTCACCTTCTCCATTTCTCACACCATATCCGTAACCCCCATGAATTCCCTCAAAACCATCCATACTCCTTCCCACATGTCCATTCAGGTCTCCTCCCACCACAACAACTTCCTCATCTTTCACGTTTTCCATCAGCTTCTCTATCGCACACCAGAACTTGTCCTTCTCTTCATTGCTTCGACCAACCTGCGGAGCATATCCCGAGATGACGTTCACCAAGAGCTTTCCAATCATCATTTTCACCATCATCAACCTATCACTCACTCTAGTCACACTCACCACACTGTCTACAAACTCCTCAGAAAACAGGACACCAATGCCATTCACGCCCTCCGGGCACCCTTGCCACGCAAACTTGTATTTCTGTCCCTGCCTACCCTTCACCATTCTCACACCATTTCCCTTCCATCTCGTCTCTTGCACACAACATATGTCCACTCTTCTTCTGACCAATACTTCCACCACTTCTCCTGATCTCCCTGTCATTGTCCCTACATTCCATGTCCCAAACCTCGGAAACCGATCTCCACTTCGGGCTGCACCCTGCCCATATGTAGTTGTAATTGTCATGGTTCTCTTTTTGAGGCAATGTTTTTATGGCCGGATGCCCTTCCTGACGCCAACCCTCTTAGTCGTCTCTTACGACACGCAGGGATACGGTGTACCTATTCTGACCAGGGTACACACTGGGAAACATTTAAAACATGGAAATTCTGGGGGGGGGGGGGGGCGGCGTCAGCATCACGGCTGCGGTTTAAACATATTCCAACAATATCCAAACAGAACCATGAAAACCATGAAAAACAATCTGGGAAAAGTCTCCAAGCGAGAACGTGGATTTGAGAAAGAAGGCGCAGAGGCGGAAGAAAAACGAGATACAGGGGGCGGGGCACAAGTCGAGACGAGGAGGAGAGCGAACAAGCACGTGTCCGGGAGGAGAGAAAGAATCAATATAGAATTCTTTGTCTAGGGAGGTGAGGTGTGGGGGAGAAAATAAAATAAAAGAAACATACTATGACATAACTAATACTCTAAGTGGGCCTACGTGTTGCTTGTGGACTAACTATGGGGGGCAAACCTTTAGCCTTTAATGATGTCATATGTACAAATCTCAGAAACGTAGCAATATATTACATTTTATTGCCATTTTATTGCTTTTTTTTTTTTTACTTGCGAAATTACCATTGTAAAACATATCGTAATTTGGCCTTTGGCCGTGATGGAATTTCAACATAAATATAGTAGGTACTGAGGTGGATCATGGAGGAAGCAAGGGAATACAAAAGGATCCTATACCCGAAGATCCGATAGCACCATAACACCCTATAGACACTTTTCTATAAGCTCTTCCGGTAATAAAGGTTCTAACAGGGTCTTCGGGTTCTAAAGGATGTTTGGGGTTTATGGGTCTAAGAGTTCTAAAAGGTCTCTAGGGCTTTAGAGGTTTTAGGTGTCTAAGCATTCCAACGGGGTCTGTAGTATCTCCAAGGTATTTGTAGTCTTGGGGGGTCTTCAGGGTGTCTTAGGAGTTCTTGGAGTTATTGGGGGTCTTAACCCTTAGATGCAGTGATTCAATAAATCAGAAGAATGCATTCATGGGGAATAGTGACCTGGGATTTGTCAGGCAGGTTATTTTTTTAAAAGAAAGAAAAGAAAAAAGGAATTATCTATATTGTTGTATTATTTGAGGTGTGTTTTCTTCAAAAAATGTTCAAAAAAAATTCACCCCCCATAAACACTTAAGTTGGGTCTTTTAGACCTGGCACGGTCTTTGTTTCTCTACAACTTTGTTGCATTATTTTTTCTTCGAATGACCTTTCATATTTTTTTTTTTTTTTTTTTTTTTTTTTAATACAAGATCGAGGCTCGTGAAAGAGCTAACATTAATCACACAGAAAGACAAACCGACACATAAAACATTTAACATGGGGAGCGGTAGACAAGATGGGGAGAGAGGGGGAAGGACACAAACACAACATTTGAGAGCAGGGACATCGAGAGATCTCCATATGTGCATCAAATAAAGAGTAATACATGTTTCTGTGTTTTTTTTATTGTTTTTTCATTCAGGATCGCAGGAAAAATATTTTAAAATGTAATACTACCATGAATGTAATACTAACATACTACCATATGGCGTCAGGAAGGGCATCCGGCCATAAAAACATTGCCTCAAACAGGGAACCATGATTGTCATGGGGCCCGCAAGGCTAACCCCCGCTCTAGCGGGGAAAATGGCCTTAAAACGATCATTCAATACTACCATGAATACATACATGCCTGGTTTTACACTCTTGTAGAATATGGCTGACTTAGCTTTGTTTACGATGGTACAGAGTTTCATTCCAGATTGTAATCACCAATCCGAGAGCCATACCTGCAGCATTTATCGTTTTCCAAAGGAATCAAGTATTAAGCAATGGTGGAATGAACAATAACGTTACTTATGGCTTTTTTCTCAATCTTCCATCTTTTCCTGTGCTGTCGTCTTGCATAAGCGTACGTAAGCAGCGTTTACCCACCTTGTTTTGAGCACCTCAGAGTTTACTCAATTATTTGCAAAGGATTATTGATCAACTTCAAAATCAAGAGCAATAATTATTTTAATTTCTTATAGTGGGGACCTATTGTGGCTTCGTTTGCCTTATGCCCTGAGGGCAGTCTCCATTTTCTGTAAGAATCGGCCTCTGACATATGCTTCTCGATTGCCGAGAAAAGGTCTGTGTTCGCTGGAATAAGTCCATCTAATGTTAGCGATGGATAAAAAAGAAAATTTGTTTCATGTCAAACTCAGGATTTTCATTCAATTTCCAGCAAAGATCATGCCCTGTACATCCTGCAGCTATTGCCAGTGACACAACCCGTGACTGTGGTGAGGACCTCATTATACTGTGCTGCACATATAGATCTACATGGTATATACATGTGACATAATCAATTTGGCGATGAGCGATATGAATAAAGACGAGCGATTTTTGGCACACTGAACTACTATCCAACTACAAAGACTTCATCTGCTGCTTTGTGGAGTACTTCTCTCCCATCTGGGTTGCCCCCTTGCCTCACATCTTGCTCAGCTTGACGCTATGGAGACCTAAACTTTCAAGATCATTGGAACCACTCACGATGAAGCTGAGTCTATGGATCTATCACGTCACCATCGCCAACAGGTCAGTGGTCTCTCTGTCTTCTTCTGCCTCATTTCTGACCTTGCACCCTCTGCCATCTCCATCCTCTGTTGCCCCCCCCCCCACTCCCCCCATGTATCTGCAGGGAGGCGGGGACTAGGGAAGTTCAAGTCTTACCCACTGGGGCCCACCGTTCACCCCATCACGGCCCCAGGCAACAAAACTCGATTTTGAGGCTATAGCCGCCTATAGTTTTTATAGTGGGTCACTGTTTTGTCGCATTCTGACATCTTAAGCATTGCCACATTGTTCCATAGGAGTGGTTCTATAGAATGACCATGCATTCTGCCTCTTTGGGATTGGAGTGGGTCTGCTTGGTTGGCCATGTGCTTCAGCCTTTGGGCTGGGATGCATGTGTAGTTCATGATTTAAAAAAAACCTTTTTTCTCATAAAAAAGGCTTCCATTGTAATCATTAAGGGAGTGTTCTCAGGGCGCGGCCTACCCATTGCACTCTGGGTGGGTTGACCGTTGCGATTTCCACAAATGTGAGAAACTCGACTGTACAATTTGTTATAGTCTTGTGCAGAAATGTGCCCAGTTGGCCTCCCTAGCCAGGCAAGGAAATGCCCGAGAGTATCTGGGTCGCAATACTTCAGCCAACGAGATCAACAGCCTGCATGATGTTCTTATCGACCAGCTTTATAGGTGGTATTCCACCTTCCTGTTGTCCAAGGTTATGTCGCATTTGATGGATCCATGCCCACTGCAGCCCACAACCCCAACAGTGGTTCCCCCCTCAAATTAAAAAGAGGAAATGGACACCTCACTGGTTGTTTTCTCCCAATGCAGGTTTTAGGAGGTAGAGGAAGTTATCCTAAAACTCAAAATCTCTGCCTCCTTTTTCAGTAAAGGATCATTATTCATGAACCAGATTGTGAAACTTCTTTATCATGGCTTCGTTCCAATGGCTCTGACAGCCGCCACTGCAGCTCGTTTGTGGTGATATTACTCTGTCGTGACAGCCTCCTCTAAATATTCTTGGATTTCAAACATATTTTGCACACATCGTTTTTTTTACGAGGAACCGCACAAACTGCGGTTGGTGCCAAACTGCCAAACTTCTTTCCTGGAAATCTTTGCAGTGTCCATATGTTTTATACCTCTCCCACCTCCCCCCAAGCCCTCTCCCTCCCACAGTACTCTCGATGTCCTGCTCTCAAATGTTGTGTTTGTGTCCGTCCTTCCCCCTCTATCCCCATCTTGTCTACCGCTCCCCTTATTTTGTGTTTTGTGTGTCGGTTTGACTTTTTGCGTGATTAATGTTAGCTCTTTCACGAGCCTCGATCTTGTATACAAAAAAACAAAAAAAAACTGCAGTGGTGGGAGTAACAAATTTGCAACTTTCATTTTTCTCTCTATATGCTAAGGGCCACCATAATATATATTGTTACTGTTCTGAGAATGTACATATACCATCATTAAAGGTTAACGGTTTGCCCCCATAGTTAGTCCACACGCAACACGTAGGCCACCTTCGAACATTAGTTATGTCATAGTATGTGTGAGGATAAGGCCATTTCCATTAGTGATACCTGCGTTGTGTAAAAGAAATAAGTTTAGGTCCCGTTCATTTTGCGGCCACCCTCCGATCTACCTCGTTGGGTAGCATCCATCCCGCGCCCCGATTCGGCTAATCCACCTTGTTTGCCAGCAGCGTTCGCTGCCATTGGTTTCGCTCGAAACCAGTCAAATGCCACGAGGTAGGCATGAGAGAGGGTGGAGCCGGCGTTGAGGTCGGGTAGCGGCAGCGGGAGACGGTAAGAGCCAGCAGCCAATCAGGGCTCTAAGGGCATGGCGTGAGGGGTGGGGTAAGGACGTGGTAAGGGCGTGCCTATAAAAGCCAGCGCACAAAGCTCTTGGACAGGACTGCAAGGAATCGCGCTTTGTGAAAGGACTTGCAGAGGATATGCGCGCTGTAAAGAACTCGCTGGGGAAATGTTGGCTTTGTGAGGACTCGTTGGAAGGTTGGCTTATTGAGGACTTACAGAGGGAGCTTGTGCTGAAAAGGACTGCGTGGAGACGTCTGATTGTATGAGGACTTGCAGCGGATAAGCGCTTTGTATGAGGACGAATGCTATTGAACTTGCATTGGGGAGCGCCTATTGCACTTGAATAGGGAGCGCATATAGCGCTGGTCCACCTATTACGTACGTGGCCACACCAGCGTAATCGCCCAGCCAGCCTACCTTTCGCCCCACATTTAACCCCGTAATTGTCCGCTCCGCGTCAACGACCCGCGGGGAGCTTCTGCCGCCCTGACCATCTGCTTCGCGGTACGAGTCGGGGACCGGAGTGAACTGCCTGGACGCCATCGTCCCTGGACCATCGCCCTGACCATCTACATCCCCGTGTGAGTGTGTCTGAGTGTGAAACGGGCCCGTGTCCTGGGATAAGTTAAGACGGTAATAAGGCTGCACTTTGTGTTCTTCTTCTCCTTCCTGTACAAATTGTAAATAAACCAATTGTTATTCCTGGTTTCTTCCTAATTCGACCGTATCAGTGCTTTCCTCCATTGGGTAAGCATGGCATGATTCGGAACCGCTCAGATCGGGTTTAGTTCTTGTTAATGGCTCGGATCACGGTTCGCTATCGCTCGGCGTTTCCACCTACAACCGTGATTCGGGCGGGGTTTATTTCCTTGCTTCCTGGCCGGCGTTGGTCCTAAGGTAATAGGAATTCGGCCTACCACCCTATTCAACGCCGTCCGGAAGGAACGTCATAGCCCCGGATCGCGTTGGCTAGTAAAAGACAAGGGGACTAATCCCCCCTTGGTAAGGGGAAAGGCCGACGCTGGGATCCGCAACAATATATATATATATCTATATATATATTTGTGCCGCATATGTCCTGTCCTGTGTTGTCTCGTCACTGAACTACTTTCTCAAACTTTTGTGAAATCGTACCAAACTTCTGGTATGCACATATCTCTCCCGTCGGTATGTCCTAAGGGTATTTTCTTTGAAAAAATTTCCAATATATATATTTTTTTGGGGGGAATTTTTTGGGGGGAATTTTTTTTTTTTCAACTTAAGTTTTCAACTTCAATTGTTTATAAAATGTGACATCACGTATATTACAAATACATTTGTGCAAAATAATTGTTTGAATTATGATTGGTTTAAACCATGACAAAACGGCAACTCGGGTGCAGTCATTTATCTATACTAGGGCATGCCCGTACTATATATATATCTAAAATTATATCCCCCCCCCTCTATTTACATGAAATGGTTTGGTCCATTCGCAAAGCCAAAGGCAAAGCGAACGGCTTGCGAGTACGGTGACAATCCCCCCCCTCTATTTACATCAAATGGTTTGGTCCATTCGCAATGACCACAGAACCCCCCCCCCCCCCTCTATTTACATGAAATAGTTTGGTCCATTCGCAACGCCAAAGCGAACGGCGAACGGCTAAATCGCCATAGCTCGGTAACTACTTCTCCGATTAATATGAAACCTTGAAAAGGCACATCCTCGGGTCCCCAGCAATATACCTGGCAAGTTTAAAGTATATCGGACCGGTAGTTGTCGAGAAACAGCGGTCACAGACAAACATACATACATACATACATACAAACATACAAACATACAAACATACACACAGAGATTACTGGAATTATAGATAGATATCTACACATCTGGGCCGTGTCTGTGTTGTCACTTAACGACTCCCTCAAACTTTTGTTTCCGTGGTTGTGAAGTGTTTTTAATAACGTTGTGGTGGTTTTGAATCACGTGGTGGTGAGGTATTTTGAATTATGTGGTGGTGAGATGTTTTTAAATGACGTAGTGGTGAGGTGTTTTTAAATCACATGGTGGTGAGGTATTTTTATATCACATGGTGGTGAGGTGTTTTGAATTACGTGGTGGTGAGGTATTTATAATTACGTTGTGGTGAGGTGTTTTTAATTATGTGGTGGTGAGGTGTTTTGAATTAGTTGGTGATGAGGTGTTTTGAATTACATGGTGGTGAGATGTTTTGAATTACTTGGTGGTGAGGTGTTTTTAAATGACGTGGTGGTGAGGTGTTTTTAATTTTGTGGTGGTGAGGTGTTTTTATTACGTGTTGTATGGCTGTGAGGTGTTTTTAATTTTGTGGTGGTGAGGTGTTTTTAATTTCGTGGTGGTGAGGTGTTTTTAATTTCGTGGAGGTGAGGTGTTTTTAATTTTGTGGTGGTGAGGTGTTTTTATTCCGTGTTTTATGGCTGTGAGGTGTTTTTATTGGTGTTTTATGGCTGTGAGGTGTTTTTAATTTCGTGGTGGTGAGGTGTTTTTATTCCGTGTTTTATGGCTGTGAGGTGTTTTTATTGGTGTTTTATGGCTGTGAGGTGTTTTTAATTTTGTGATGTGTTTTTATTCCGTGTTTTATGGCTGTGAGGTGTTTTCATGACGTGTTTTATGGCTGTGAGGTGTTTTTAATTTTGTGGTGGTGAGGTGTAATCGTCCCAAACTTCCAGTCTGCACCTACCCCTCCTGTATGTAGGTGTTGAGGGGTTCTTTTTTGAATTTTATATATTTTTTCAACCTAAATCTTCAACCTAAATTGCTTATAAAAATGTAATATCACAAACACTACAAATAAATTTCGATGGTAGAGGGGTCAATATATGGTTGAACCCGAAAAAAATTGATACAAAAGGTTTTTCAATGGATTCTGGTACCATTGGGCATGCTAAATAACATACTAAAAATCTAGTAACATCTGACTTCCGGAAAGGGGTCATTTTCAAGACGGCGTCCAAGATGGCCGCCGGGAGCTTAAAATGGCCATATCTCAATTATTATTCAACCTAGAAAGGTGGTTTTGGTGTCTAACCCTAGGTTTTAGGGCCCAAGGAATCCAATTGAATCACTAAAATTACCATCAGTTAATTATTTATTGACAAGTCCAAGATGGCACCCCAAGGTGACATCCTGATCCACTAAAATGGCTCTGTCGAATAGTAGTCAACCTAGAGAGATTTTTTCAGTGTGTATACCTCGGTTTAAGGCACCCAGGAAATCATCAATCACCATCCAGCATTATGGTTCAGCTACGACCATTGTCTTTGATGGCTATGAGGAAGGGCCGTCCATTAAAGACAACACGCATCAGAGAAGAGGACACAATATTCATCCCATTGTCAGCTTCACTGCTGAGACAAAGTTCTCAGGCAAGAAGGAGGAGGTCCTGTCAAGCGATATCAATAAACAGAGACTGATCGGGATGATAAGTGATGAACTGAGAGAAAGGTATTGCACTGTGGTCAATGCACCTGGAGATGCTGACGTAGATATAGTAAAGGCTGCAGTGGAGCCATCTCTTCTACACACCACTACACTGAATTGGAGAAGATACTGATCTCCTTGTCTTACTCCTTTACTATGCGCAGGGAGACAGTAAGAGCCTTTATTTCAGATCAGACAAGTCCAAAGCTGATGGCAGTTTTAAAGTGTATGACATCAACCGTCTAAAAGAAATCCTCGGACATGACGTGTTCTCAGTTGATATTCATCCATGCCATGACTGGTTGTGACACGACTTCTCGGATTTTTGATGTTGGCAAAAAGACTGCTTTCCAGAAGCTTGTAAAAGGAGACCCTGTCCTTCGGTCTTGTGCCAACACATTCACCATCCCAAACCAGACCACAGAGGTGATCGATGACCTTGGATGCCGAGTAATGGCTATCCTCTTTGGTGGCAAGTGCAAAGATTCCCTTGCAACAATGCGATATAACACCTTCAGCAAGAAGGTTGTCTCTGCTTCGTCTTTTTTAACACCCGAACGTCTGCCCCCAACTGAATCTGCTACCAAACTTCACTGTCGTAGAGCGTACCACCAGATCATGGTGTGGATGGGAAAAGAAGAGGGTATGGATGCCATGAAATGGGGGTGGAGCCTGCAGGATAATCAGTTTGTCCCACTTATGTCAAGAATGAACGCTGCTCCAGACAGTCTCTTGAAGGTCATTCATTGTAACTGCTCCACTGCCTGCAAGACACTCCGCTGCTCTTGTAGACGATATGGACTACCATGTACTACTGCCTGTGAACCGTGCCAACTTGAAGAATGTGACAATCCACATAACAAGTTTCTTCCAGAGGAGTCGGAGGATGACGACGAATAGCGAGTAACTGATAAGACAACAACTGCCTAATGGGCTGGTAAACCTGGCTTACTGGATTACCTGATTACTTTGTGCTTATTTAAATAATTTTGATGATTTCCTGGGTGCCTTAAACCTAGGTATACACACTGAAAAAATCTCTCTAGGTTGACTACTATTCGACAGAGCCATTTTAGTGGATCAGGATGTCACCTTGGGATGCCATCTTGGACTTGTCAATAAATAATTAACTGATGGTAATTTTATTGATTCAATTGGATTCGTTGGGCCCTAAAACCTAGGGTTAGACACCAAAACCACCTTTCTAGGTTGAATAATAATTGAGATATGGCCATTTTAAGCTCCCGGCGGCCATCTTGGACGCCATCTTGAAAATAACCCCTTTCCGGAAGTCAGATGTTACTAGATTTTTAGTATGTTATTTAGCATGCCCAATGGTACCAGAATCCATTGAAAAACCTTTTGTATCAATGTTTTTGGGGTTAGGTGAGTTTTTTTCGTATATTGACCCTACTAATCCCCTATGTGTGTGCTGAGGGGTTCTTTCTTGAAAAAAAAACATTCAACCTAAATCTTCAACCTAAATTGCCAATAAAATGTGATATCACAAACACAACAAACACATTTGTGCAAAATAATTGTTTGTATTATGATTGGTGTAAATCATGACAACACAGCAACTCAGGCACAGTCATTATTCTCAGGTAAAATAAGCCCGTTCCTCAGTAACGACGCGCGAGCCGAGCCAAGCTTGTATATATATATATGTGAAGAATCAGCTCTTCGTTTGCAAAAGAAGTCCACAATAGCCCGGAATGGCGCAGCTTTATTAAAGAACCAACTTATACAGATCCGGAGGAGACCGACGTCTACAGCAATCTACAGCAAGAACATGCCACGTCAAGCCTTCCTGAAAACACATTGATTCCCAGTCCATTTATATAGGGACACGTTTTATCAGGAAATCTCCGAGGGAACAAACAACACTGGGAGAGGTTCCTCCCACCGTTATCATTCGGGGGAGTCAGCCTTTCCTTTATCATTTGGACCAATTGTTTTTCTGGGCTCCGAGAAAACAGAACTGTAACTCACAATGAGGAGAGTGTATGCTTAGCCAAACAAACCCATATATTTTATGGGTTTGTGTACATGAGTAATCCAAAGCATGTTTATACAGAGTCATGCGTTGCTGAGATTAAAACAAAATATATATGGTTAACGATCATGTCATTCTACTAGCATTACGCTAAAACAAGCGCATGTGGGCGTGGTTTTACGACCAGCCTCGAAAAAAGCACACGTATACAGTTTGTTCAGCATGACCTCATTTTAAATGAAAGCGAAGCAAAAACCTTATTGTAACTCAGGCGTCACTGTCATTAAACAAAACAGTTAATGTTTTTGGCAATTTATCAAAGGATTTATGTCTACGATTCAAGCAGCCTACCTAAGGTTCGAATACATTTTATTAACTCATGAAATAACATTATAGAACAGCATTTTATAACATAGCTTACGTGGTAATACGTCAGTCAACCGGCATTTATAATTGAGCATTAAGCAGTAACAAATCTGAGACCTGACATTCCTTCCTCTTGTCTCGTCGAGACAAAGTATCTCAAGAGACAACGTGCCACATTGGGCTTTATTGAAAAATAATTGTGTAATGCGGGTATTGAAAAAATAATTGTGTAATGCGGGTATCTCCCAAGGGCATATCGTGCGCCCAAAGCGCCTCGCCCGTGCATTTGGCGAACGTGTCGTGTGGTGCGTGCTCGGAGCCTGAGGGCTCAAAACATGAAAGTTCATTAACGTTTCGGATCCACAACGAAGACGTCTGGTCCAGATGAGGTTCTGCTCCGCCAGAGGGTGCATCACTTCCCCTGCGGAACTGGCTCCCCCCACCCTTTGCAGACGCAGTCCTTGCAGATCTTCGAAGTTAATCAACGGTCATGCCCATGAGGTCCCTCACGTGTTGCTGTTCTGGGGAATACAAAATGTCGTCAGTATCTTGTGTCTCAATTTCCTGGTCAGGGTACAGAGCGTAAAAATCCGAATCCGAATCACTTGAAGCAAAGAGATCCGCAACATGTGGATCAAAGAGATCCGAAACATTTGGATCAAAGAGATCCGAAACATTTGAAGAAAAGAGAGGGACTTCCTTTATGTCAAAGTCTCCCATGGGCGCCTGGTCGGCTTGCGGGTCTAGGACATCCGCGTCGGGTCCCTCAACCGCCAGACCCAGTGTCGCAATCAGATCCATAGTTGGGTCGGAAGGGGGCGTGCAGCTGTCAGCTTGTAATACATAAGCAGCGTTAGCCAGTACACGCAAGGGGTTTATAGCACAAGTATCACAGTCATCACATACACCGTTACAGGCAGCAGCCAGTTCCCACATGGGATCCACACAAGTATCACAGTCGTTACAAAATTCAATGCAATTTTCTGGAGCGCCGGTCGCAACTGCCTTGTTGAAGGACCCGTTCAGGTCGACGGCCTCTGTGGTCAGAGCCATAGTTGTTGTCGGCGGCTTCTTCACTTTCCATCCTGTAAAATACTTTCTCATATAGAGGAGGACTAGAGATTTCATTAGTGCCCCCCAAATTACTACCCCGATTATCACAGCCAGTGCGGTCAATAACCACTTCACTATGGTGCCCGTCCATCCCTGGAACCAGTCAGTGAGCCAGCTAAATGTATAAGAATTTTCGCGCGCGATCCGATCGATCGTCAGGGCGTGGCTAGTTTCCCTTAGTCTCACTATTGCATCACCATTGTACGCATGTGAATTACCGTGTCCAATAGTATGTCATGAGCCGTAGCGGTGTCGTTTGCCACCTTTTCTAGGGCCAAAGCCAATTTGTCTATCCGGAAACTATCCATGACTGTGCCCGCTCCTGGGAAGAAGAAACCAAACACCTTTTCCCCTAGGCTCCCGTGTAGTTTAGTGGTTCCATCTTCGTTCATGACTGACCTCTTATAACGCCTGTCCAAGGACTTTGGGTCTAGCTCATCCAGTATCTCAACGTCAGGAAGGACTGAACCCAGATAACATGTGCCCCCCCAATTATTTGGTAAATAGGGGTAAGCCTTGTCGCCGCATATAAACATTGTCCCATGGGGTGGGACCAGGTGGGTGGATAAGCACTGGAGTCCCTTTACCACCCCATTAATCCTACTAACCCCCCTAGAGAATGTTATAGCCGTTATGTTGTGGTTGTGTTTATCTTGCAGTACTATTCGTAATGTAATCCCCGAGCTCCCTTGTCCCAGCTTCCCGGGGAGAGTGTAGGCGCATTCTGATTCTCCCATACGCAAGTGGCCGGAACCCTGGAGGCAGACCCTCCCTTTCTGTGGTTTGACCCAGACGGGGGCAGGCCTCTCGGCCACATGGGCAATCATTGACGGGCGATAATTAAATTGTCGATTGCAACTCTTGCCGTTGTCAACCCCTTCTCTTTCCAGCGTGGTGACTAAACATGGGGGATCGATAGGTTGTGAGCAGAGGTCATTGAGGGACAGAGGTAGCACTATCATGTGTATTCCTGTGGTGCCTGCTTGGGGAAAGCGCATGCACGACCAGCGGTGTGTCCTATTTTGAATTGTTGCCACCTCCCTGGCCACTTTCCAATATGTGTTTCCCCCCCTCTTTGGGGCCTTATTCTGGGGTTGTGGCGTGAGTATGTATTCGATGCATGGTATGTAGTTCCTTTCGCCACCGGCCGCGCCAGGGGTCCAGACGCTGCACCGGACCTGCATGGTCATGTCTTTCCCTAGGCGTGTGCGTGTTTGTAGCTTAAAATCAGGGGTTCCCCATTAGTATCCTGGTTGGGCCAAGGTCTTAATGCTAGCTTGCCCGTCTTCCCGGAACTCTCGTTGCTTTTGTAGTATCATGCCAATGCGTCCAGGCCCTGCCGACAGTGCTAGCCAATTTATGTTCACCCAATTTGTGTGCAGGGCTTTCTGTTCGAAACATGGTGGTGATACTCTTTGTCCCCATGTTACGGTGAGGTGTCGGGTTTCGTTTTCGCATCTATTGGAATCGGAATTTCCCCTAGCTGCTGTCGCTATCAATAGTATTGTACCTATGATTAGGCCCATCCTTACTGTGTTCTGGGGGTGTGGTGTCTGGTGCTTGTATGGCCAACTTACAGTGCGTGGCGTGGATCCATGAAGTCTTGCCCTCGCAAAAGACTGCCGTTGGTGTAGTCAGCAACACCTGGACTGGTCCCTTCCACCTTGGTTCCAAGGCGTTCTTGCAGGTGAAGTGCTCCACGAACACCTGGTCTTTTTCCTCTGGTGGAACACCTGGTCCACAAGTCTCCTGGGAGCGCCTGGTCTACAGGTCTCCAATTTCCTAATCCACTTTTTTTCAAGTGGATCCAATTTTATCCAATATTCAATTTTTAAATTCAATCCCATTTAATCCAGTCCAATTTAAAATTAAATTCAATCCTTCTCTCAGCATCCCATTACCTGTTTCCAACATCAATAAAAATAAAATTATAAAATTAATAAAAAATCAATCATCTCAACTCTCAATAAACGAAAATTACTTCAGCGAGAGTTTCAACTAGAATTACCACAAACCAACCACCTTTAACCTCCATTAACACAAACAAACCACCATTAACCTCCATTAACACAAACAAACCACCATTAACCTCCATTAACCTCCCCCTATTATTTATTTATTTTCATGAATAAACAAATAATAGAAATAACCTGGTCTACTTCCAATTTCAATTCTGGTCAGTTCTGGTGTCTGGTCACACACAATGTTTTCCTCACCCACTGTGATTCGCTCAAAATAGATTCTCACTGTTATGTCTGAAATTCGTCTCATGAAAACCCATTCAAGAGTCCGGTGTGACAGACAGCCAAACACATAGACACGCCGAAGACCCCAGGGTACCCATCAAACTAGCTTGTCCCCAGATCCACAACACAGCGAAACATGTAACTTTACTAAAATAATCACTTACTCATAACTAGCTGGATAACTAGCATAACTAGCTCAACACCTGGAACTCATAACTAATACTCATACCACTAATTACTCATAATAACTCATAATTACTTCTGTAATTACTCATACCAATACTTACTTAAAATAATGTAATATCCCAATCTTCACCCTTTATGCAAATCGAAGCACCCCGGACGATCCACAGCCAATATCAACCACTGTAGCCGTTTTCCCGACTCCAGGCAGCCACACGCAGCCACATACATCTCCATCCACGTCACACAAGACAACAGCCAACGAGTGTGTCCACCACACAGAAACCTTTGGCAATGCAACAACCGAACTCCCAGACAACCAACAACGAAACCCAATTCATCTCCATGGCTCATCAAGCAGTTCCAACTTAATCCAGCTTCACATACCGATTTCCCCAAAAACTCGTGAAACTTCACCCCCATTCTGGAAAAACCCTGGACTAAACCCTGACACCCTAAATAACTTCAGACCCATCTCCAATCTACCCTTTCTGTCAAAAGTTTTGGAACGTGCTGTGGCCACTCAACTCAAACATCACCACTCTGCCAATAACCTGTATGAAACATCCCAATCTGGATTCTGCTCCAGCCACAGTACTGAAACTGCTCTCCTCAAAATCACCAGCGACCTTTTCTCTCCTCTGATGCCGGCAACCTCAACATTTTCATCCTCCTCACCTCGACGCCTCCTTTGACATCATCAATCACACCATCCTCCTCACCCTGTTTAGACCAGCTTGTGCCTATTAAACCCAAATTAGTTCACCCCCAAGCCTACAAGGACCACCTACAGCACTGCAAAGATGTCCTCTACTCCACCTACTACCCTCAAATTATCCACTCTGGCTCCGGAATCCCAAAAGCACTCTTCTCTACAATAAACAAACTAAATAAACAAACTTTACAACGTGAACAAACTCCTCAGCTCCCTGGATACCACCACCTTGCTCCACACACCTGTTGGTGCACACCTGTGCACTCACACCTGGTGCCACCTGCACCCTCCTTCCTTCCTGGACCATTCATCCAAAGCAAAATTGACAGCATCTACAACAGCTTAATCACCACAATTCACTCCCCCTTAAGGTGTCCCCCAAGGTTCAGTTCTTGGCCCCCTCCTCTTCGTCCTGTACCTATCCCCCCTTGGTCACTTAATCCGTCATGCACCATAGCCAATGCACCATGGTCTCCAATTCCACTGCTTCACCGATGACATCCAGCTTTTTCATCTCCACCAAATCGTGCTCCACCACCACCCACTCTATCCTGACAAACTGCCTAACTGAAATAAAATTCTAGCTTCAGATCAGCTTCCTCGAACTTAACTACGCTAAATCTGAATTAATCTTCATTCCCCCCAACATCGATGGTTTCCCAGTATCCACATCCGGAATCTTGGCATCATCATTGACCAAAACCCTCTCCTTTGAAAAATACACTAAACAGATCATAAAGACCTTAAACCTTAATCATAAAAACTGAAAAATGCTTCGCCATGGAATAGTCCACCACTCATGTAAATAATCATAAGAGTTCTGCGAAACATCTCCATCTTTAAAACTTAGCCAACCAAATTTAAACCACATGTTTTCCCCCCAAAAACAAGTCACATTCTTTGTATATTGCCAACATTGTTCATCGTTTAAGTATCATCCAGACCTAAATTTTTATAAACCATCAACTTGTAGATGCATTTATTTATATCCCATTAACCCAAGAACTCTCAATTGCTTGGTTATATTTTAGTAATGTCATATATCCATATTTCTTTTCCAAATTGTTCCTGATATACACATTAATCCCATCTGTCTTCGTTTCCAGATGAACTCAAATCAGGAAATCAACACAAATCCTTATTACCTCCAATCAATTCAAAATTAAATCAACAATTCAAAACCAGATCGGATCAGCGATCAGAAATCACTTTTCCAATCAACACATTCCAAGCAACAATTCATTCAAAGACCAAGCTTAAAAACACAACTCTCATCTTACTGTGACAAGTAAGCAACCAACCTACCTCACACTAAACAAATAACTTTTCATCACCCCTTTCTTCTCCACCGCCTCTTACACTTAAACAGATCATAATTACTCACTCATACACTATTGCCCATCACCCAGTTGCCCCAGACCCAAACACAGGTTTGAAATCCCAGTAGGTTGTTCTTCAATCCCAACCATCATGTGATCCCAACATCTCTCCATTTATTTCGTTCCTCATGGGGTTGGTGTTTTATGGCCTTTACCTCTTACCCAATCACACTGCACATTATTCCCCGTCCTTGATGGATAATTTTACATCCAGATGGGCACAGCATCCCATTTTTGGCGACCCAGCCCTAAAACAAGCCCCTGGACTCCTTGCAGGCTGGACCAAAACCCCTGGACCTGCCTCCATGGAACGTGACTCCTAAGCACTCAATTAGCCCTCCCAGTACCAAAGACTTACAATCAGACCGACAGACAGACAAATAACAGAGGCATGTCGTCAGCCCCAGCACAGGACATCCCCTTTCTGGGCAGGTACAATATAATCCACAGCATCGAAATGCCAATTTCTATCCGGGGCCTCGCAACGCCAAAATCCATGCATGCGTGCTCCATCATGCAACCCGATCTGTACTCGGTGCGCCCGGCGCCCCCTATAATCAGTGAGTTATAATAACCACAATATCTCTGGCACCCCACTCCTGGTACCATCTGTGAAGAATCAGCTCTTCGTTTGCAAAAGAAGTCCACAATAGCCCGGAATGGCGCAGCTTTATTAAAGAACCAACTTATACAGATCCGGAGGAGACCGACGTCTACAGCAATCTACAGCAAGAACATGCCACGTCAAGCCTTCCTGAAAACACATTGATTCCCAGTCCATTTATATAGGGACACGTTTTATCAGGAAATCTCCGAGGGAACAAACAACACTGGGAGAGGTTCCTCCCACCGTTATCATTCGGGGGAGTCAGCCTTTCCTTTATCATTTGGACCAATTGTTTTTCTGGGCTCCGAGAAAACAGAACTGTAACTCACAATGAGGAGAGTGTATGCTTAGCCAAACAAACCCATATATTTTATGGGTTTGTGTACATGAGTAATCCAAAGCATGTTTATACAGAGTCATGCGTTGCTGAGATTAAAACAAAATATATATGGTTAACGATCATGTCATTCTACTAGCATTACGCTAAAACAAGCGCATGTGGGCGTGGTTTTACGACCAGCCTCGAAAAAAGCACACGTATACAGTTTGTTCAGCATGACCTCATTTTAAATGAAAGCGAAGCAAAAACCTTATTGTAACTCAGGCGTCACTGTCATTAAACAAAACAGTTAATGTTTTTGGCAATTTATCAAAGGATTTATGTCTACGATTCAAGCAGCCTACCTAAGGTTCGAATACATTTTATTAACTCATGAAATAACATTATAGAACAGCATTTTATAACATAGCTTACGTGGTAATACGTCAGTCAACCGGCATTTATAATTGAGCATTAAGCAGTAACAAATCTGAGACCTGACATATATATATATATATATATATATATATATATATATATATATATATGTATATATAAATAGTTACGTTTGTCGGGATGAGGGGGGTGGGGGGGGGTTAGAAATCACCTTAGAAAATATAAAATTGTATAGAATAGTATGGACCGCGTGTGAGTAGGTCGCTGATCTCGATGAAAGAACGTAGGGACCTATTAGCTTGAAGGAGAACGGACACGACCAAAGCAACTTTGCAGATTTCGAAACATAAACATATCTTAAACACTTCTATCGAGTTCATTTCACAAATATCTTCGCGGTTTTATTAGAATTTGTCAAAATATCGCCGAACAAGCAAAATCAGTTTTGTCAAAACCGCAAACCGGAAATGACGTTTGCGAAGTAACCCAGTTTTTCGTTCTTAAAGCCTTGTTGGCTTCGTGACGATCAGAACATCGCTTTGTTTTCGTTACGATCAGTTGGAATCATGCCCAGTCATTGTGTGGCTGCTGCTAGTGCGTGCCCGACTGCCCGTACGTGCGGAGAGGTAAGTACGTGGACATACGTACGTTGACATATGTTCCAAAAATAAGGCCTCACTGTCCGGAAGTTCCCATATCGCAGTTACGATGAATCGCAAATTAGTTTTAATGGCCAAGTATTCCATTTTCAAACCGCGAGGCAGAAACAACAAACACACGCGGTTCCTTCGCTGTCGCTTGACCGTACGTGCAAAGAAAAATTAAAACTTGCATCGTTCCTTCGGTCTTCGCTCTCGTCCTTCGTCGTTCCTTCGCTCTCCTCCTTCGCCGTTCCTTCGCTCTCGTCCTTCGCTGTTCCTTCGTTAACGTACAAAACGTATGTGTTTGCTAAATAAATGGCCATAACTTGGTAACCACTTGTCCGATTAATAGCAAACCTTGAAAAGGCACATCCTCAGGTCCCCAGCAATATACCTGGCAAGTTTCACTTAGATCGGACCAGTGGTTGTCGAGAAACAGCGGTCAGACATACACACAGACAGACACACAGACACACAGAGATTGCTTGCATTATAGAGAGTGCTATAATGATACAATTACAACTGATACACCTGCAGTGCTGCACTAAGTCAATAAAGTCGTATTTCGTTTCTGTGTTTCTATCCATTTCTTGCCTCACGGCACCGAACATTAATTAAATATTAGTTATGTATTCCATTGACCAGAAAAAGAAAGTTTTTCAATTAAAAAAGAGACATAAAAATGAATACCATTCAGTATTTTGGAGGCGCCCGAGATCAAAATCGATCGCCATTGTGTCTGTGTCTGACGATTTCTCTTCTTCACTCTCTGGACGGTATGGTTCGAATCTGTATGGGAGAATCGAGTGCGATTCCCCAAGATTATTAACTTTCTCTTCATTTTCCGCATCAGATTGGTCAGAAATATCGCTGATATACAGACTTACGCAACTATCGGAGTCGGTGTCTGCCATTGTTTACTATTGCGCAGTCACATCAGCTTCCTCCGATGACGTCACATCGTGGAGGGCAGATTATCGCGAGATGTTGGCCGGCGCGAGAGAAATCGTCTGCTATTGGCATTTTAAAACTCGGATATCTCACGATTCACGCATGCTAGAGCAACAATTTTTGCGCCAAACTTAATCTTTTTTGTTGCTACAATTAATTAATCTTAAGCATTTGATGTCTATACTCATGTCCGTTCCCCTTTAAGGATTGTGTTTGAATGTGCACGATACAGAGGGTCATGCTTGTGATAATATAGAGAGGGATTAAAGTTAATGGAACATGTGTTAAACCTCTTGTAAACATCCGCCAGGTATGCCGGGTGACATATCTACAGAACAGAGTTCACACCAGCCCAGAAAAACGAAGCAGAAAGCTATGGGATTCTGCCAGACAAGAAGAGAGGGGGCAGAGCTCTAATCATCCTTTGGACGTGGGTGGGGCCCAACGCCTGAAGGAGGCGTGGACAGTTGTCAATGGGAATGAGGGAGGAGGCAGGAGCTCTCGGTTCTGTCTGCTGAAAGAACAGCTCACAGTCCTGTGACGAAAAACTGCAACAGTTTTGAGGAGAGCTTGTTTGTTGTGAAAGAACTGAGGATCAGTGAGATCTGAGGAGGAATGGTGGGAACCGAGGAGGCTTGGTGCGAACTGGGAAGGAATTGTGAGAACTAAGGAGAATTGAGCAGGAAATGTTCTAAAGGATTACGGGAGGTTTGAGAGAAAGGGGAGGAGCGGGAACAGGACACAGAGGAACTCTGACTTCAGTGAGGAGAATTGAGAGTGCGCGGTGAAGCTCACATTTGTGAAGAGAACTGTGGAGTTCTGAGGAAAATTAGAAAGAGAGCTTTAAGTCGGTCGTCCTGCCTTTGGCTCTGATGCTGTTTTCATCCTTCCCCATTGCCTGTTGATCGTCCTGTTTGTCTTCTTATCAGCTCTTCGTCGTCCTGCTGTCTCAGCACCTTTCCCATCTTCCTACCCATCGCATCGCCTTGCGCATCTTCCCACCCCCCGCTGCCTCCAGGGATAAGTTGTGTTCCTCACCCCATCTGTGCTCGTGACTGGAGAGGCACGTCAGATTTTATAGGATTTATTTTACCCCATTGTTGATTGTATATACGTAGGTATTATTGAGTTTATTTTCTCTGCTTGTGTTTCTGGAATGAACCAGTTTGGTTTTAAAAGCTCGTCCTAAAGGTCCTCGTGATTCTCCTCAGCCGTGCGCACGAGCTTGTACCTCCATAATTCGGAATGTCTCAGAGTTAAAGCCTGTTTCGGTCCATTCGTTCACGGGTCTGTGTTAACCAGGATGTGACGACATTTGGTGTGAGGAGTGCGGATACGATCCCTGCAAGACATTTGGTGTCAGGAGTGTGGATTGTTGAACCTATCAGACAACCACGACCCACTTATGCTCAGCTTTGCGAAATTTGTGCTGTGGTAAAGTGGTAAAGTTCCATCGAATAGTGTGTGTAGTTTCAGAGGAAAAAGCCAATTTATATTTTGGGGGGTAAAACCTGGAACCACTTTGACCTCCCGTAGACTGCCTGAGACTACGATTTTTTAAATGTCGTGAACAAAGTTCAGTCACAACACAACAAATATAATTTGTGCCAAATTTGGTCACACATGTTCTGTGTGTGTGTATGTGTGTGTGTGTGTGTGTGTGTATGTGTGTGTGTGGATGTGTGTGTGTGGATGTGTGTGTGTGTATGTGTGTGTGTATGTGTGTGTATGCGTGTATGTGTGTATGTGTGTGTATGTGTGTGTGTGTATATGTGTGTGTGTGTGCGTGTGTGTGCGTGTGCATGTGCGTGTGTGCGTGTGCTTGTGTATGTGCGTGTGCTTGTGCGTGTGCTTGTGTATGTGCGTGTGCGTGTGCGTGTGCGCGTGTGTGCGTGTGTGTGTGTGTGTATTAACTGTTTCATATTTCACTGGCTAAATTCATCCATGGAGACAATCAACATACACTATCAATGTTTTATTAATTGTATATACAAGATGCCCAAGTTAAAGAGGAACCATTTGGGTTTCTTTGAACACATGTTATTATGTAAAGTGTGCTCGTGACTAGCGAGCATATGTGCACACCAACACAGGTGCTCTCGAGCACAAATGCAGCCGAGTAACACTATCACATGCACATGCGAACACGCATTGATACTGACATGCACGAATGCATGTGAGCACCTGCACGCTGACAGACATACCTACACAATCACCTGGCTCTCGCCCTCCTCCTCCTTTCTTACATCTCGGATTTATAATCTCAAAAAGAGATGAACAATTCCATACTTGTCAAAGCAACTTGAATTATAATCTGCAGTAATTGAACATCATCATATCATCCGGTTTATACCAATAGTTGTCCATGTCTCACAGCTTTCACACACTTTTTTTCATTTTAAAGTTACACAAGCTTACCGTCGGTGCAGCCAACTGTATGATGCGTTTGACTTCAGTGCAGAATCCACCAGGAAAAAAGCGTCTACCATGGTACCAAGCACCAACGCTTGCGTCCCGAGTCCCCTCCGTGGCTGTTTCGTCTGGCTGATTGCTGATAAACCATAAGTCAGCCACAATCAAGCCATAACAGCAAGCAAAGGTCGGTTTTGAAGGACACACATATCCAGGGTGCTTTAAACATACAAGTAATATTCATCCATATATATATATTGTTACGGATCTCAGAGACGGCACTCCCCTTAGCAAGGGGGGTGGGGGGGGGGGGTTAATCCCCTTGACCTGTTAAGCTGGCCGTCTCTAGTCCTGGTACTTATAACGCTCTTTTGCGGGGTGAAATTGCTCAGGGTTATTGGTCAAGGTGTTCTCCCGAATACCTTTACCAATCCCTCCGCAAAACAGGGAGACAAGTACGGCTCGAACCACGGACAAGATGGTATTTGCCGAGCGGTTTAGCAATCCGCAATTTGAGCCGTTAGCAATTGACTAACCCGATTCCGAGTGTTGGCCAAATCGTGCCACAGGTACTCAATGGGAAGAAGGGACTAAAGCGATCGGGGGAAAGAAGAAACCAAAGTAAGGAATACCAGATATTTATTAACTATGTACAAAACCAAAGAAGAAGAGGAAACGAAAGTAATATACAGTGAAGAAGAAGAAGAAGACACGGGTCAGCCTTAAGCAGTCTTATATTATCAATGCCCAAGACAGACAAACAGACTTACACGAAAGGGGAATAGCAGGGAGGAATGACTGGACGAAGGAGAAGGGTCCAAGTGGGACAGCAGGGCTGGAAGGTTCGGCAGGGCACAGCAAGGAGGTCCGCTCCAGGTCCACGCTCCGGGCTGGAAGCGAACAGCCAGCGGCAGCTTCACGTATTCGGTTTCACACACGGTCGGACAATGTCAATTGACTACTGTATTGTTGTCGCCGTCACGGACCCACTCTTCTGCCTCACGATCCAGCGGTATGCTCGCCTGGTACCTCCCTCATCTGCCGGATCACGTCTCTCTCAAGCAACTCTTGAACCCTCTCACTCAACTCTCAACCGTCCCTTCTCACCCAACTGGCCAAGCAGTCTCCCGTAGCCGCTTTTATTGCTCATGTTGGAATCAAGCCGCCGGCTCTTAGGACACGCCTACCGGTCGGCTCACCTCGGCCCTGGTTGATCGGTAAGGGCTTGCTGACTCCACCTCCGATGACGAGTCGACGTGCCACACCTTGTTCCGGCGGCTCCGCCACCTGCTTCCTCGGCTTGACCGCATGGCTAATGGCGGTTTGGGGCCAACAACCGCATCAAGGCAAGGAGCAGCGAACGCTGCTGGCAAACGAAGTACTGGGGCCTATCTTATTTGATTAATGCAACGCAGATTCAACTATTGGGAACAGATCCTTAACTGAAACACATAATAATGAAATAACTACGGAGAGGTTCGCTACGTGTTGTACATGGACTAACGAGGGTGCGATCTTTAACAAGCCAATTGATGGGGATATTTACAGGGGAACATTTATAAGGGAAACATTTACTAAAATTTACTAGTGAAGGTTCTAAAAACATTAACAATATATATATACAAGCTTGCCTCGGTTCGCGTCGTTACTGAGGAACGGGCTTATTTTAGCTGAGGCTAATGACTGTACCTGAGTTGCTGTGTTGTCATGATTTACACCAATCATAATACAAACAATTATTTTGCACAAATTTATCTGTTGTGTTTGTGATATTACATTTTTATAAGCAATTTAGGTTGAAGATTTAGGTTGAAAAAATATATAAAATTCAAAAAAGAACCCCTCAACACCGACATACAGGAGGGGTAGGTGCAGACTGGAAGTTTGGGACGATTACACCTCACCACCACGTAATTCAAAAAACCTCACCACCACGAACTGACCTTTATACTAATGCAAAGTGGGAGGAGAAAGTGGAGAGGGAGGAGCGAAGATGGGATTGGTTGCTACAAAAAAATGGGAGGGGAGCAGTTGGATTGGTTGAGCAAAGTGTAGGTAGGAGGGATGAGGGAGGTGGGGATTGGTGGAATGAAATATTGGGGTGGGAGGGGCAAGGATCGAGGGATACAATGTGATTGGTCGAGTGAAATGTTAGAGTGAGAGGGATATCCCGCTGAGTGAGGAGAGATTGAGGAATGCATATTAAAATATCGTTAATGAGGAAGATATGTTCTTCCTTTGTTCGCACCAGACTCTGCGGAGCCAAGACTCTCTCAATTCTGCTTGGAGACTTCAAGGACATGTGAAAGTCATTCACTTTATACATTTACTGATTCAAACTTTTAAATATCAAACTTAGAAATACCTGAATTTTGCAAGCACATCAAATTCCAAATCTGCATGTTATCTGTAATTCATTCATCTTTAACATTATTGTTTTCACAGCACCTGAGTGTTCTGCCAGTTGATGCCAGGGTTATCATACCATATTGCAAATTGACACAATAGTAACATGAGACTTAATAAGTCATGTTAAAACTTAAAACAGGCATGCAATTAAATAAGAAAGTCCTTAATTAATCAATAGGAATTCACTTCACAATTTGTCATACTTGAAAAACCATACGTAGTTTTGTCAAGATTTAAAACTCAGAAGTCCAATTTGTTGCATGCGGAACTTTGTTGCCTCAGGGAAATCACTCGGTAGCTATGACAACCACATTCTTTGTCAACCTGCAAGCTCATCTTTTCCCTCATAAAAGATCATTATAATATAATATATTGTTATGGATCTCAGCCGTCGGCGCTCCCCTTATCAAGGGGGGGTTAATCCCCTTGTCTTTTTATCTGGCCGACCCGCGTCCTAAGAAGTTATACGCTCCTTCCGGTCGGTATTAGGTAGGGTTATTGGTCAATTTAGTCCAAAATACCTAATTACGAACACCGACCGTGAAGCAGGGAAATAACTCCCGCTCGAACCACGGATATGATGGAAAATGCCGAGCGGATAGCAATCCGCGATCCGAGCCGTTAACAAAGTGCTAAACCCGATTCTGAGCGGTTCCTAATCGTGCCACATTTACCCAATTAGAGAAAAGACGAATGCGATAGGACAAGAGGAAACCAGAAAATAGGAGGAACAAAGATTGATTTATTAACAATGTACAAAGAAAGAAGAAGAGGAAATGAAAGAATGTACAGGATAGAAGAGGAAGTAGCAGCACACAGGGCAGTCTTATGGCAGTCTTAACTTAATACCCAGGACAAACATACACACACACACACACACGGGGATTATAGATGGTTGATGGAACAGGTAGAGGGTCTGGCAATGGGGTCCAGGCTACAGTCCAGCGGGCGAAACACGGCAGGCAGCTCCGCGTATAGTTGAACGCGACCGGACAGTTATATAGCGGGGGGAAGCTGGTGTCCTGCGTATGTAATATGTGCACACTTGTGCCAAACGCCCTCTCTCTCCCCAATGTCCTCTTTAAGAAGCGCGCCCTTCTTCTTCTCAGTCCTTCTCCAAGCCACCCTTCCAACACGTCCTCTTTAACAAATGCCGGTGGATGAGTTTCTTGGTAAATGCGCTCGCTGGCAAGTCCCCCGCGCAGTCCTCCAAGCAGTCCTGTGAAAGGGCTTTGCGCTCGCCTTTATAACTCGCCAAGCGATCACTCCGCGAGCCCAAAACCACGCCTGCCAGCGATGTCCCTTCAGCCCTGGTTGGTTGGTGAAGGCTTACTGGCTCCGCCTTTGACGGCTGGATGACGTGGCCACACCTTCTTCTTGGCGTTCCACCCCCTTTTTCCGGGCCTCACCCCGTGGCCTATGGCGGCGTTTGAGCGAGCTCCAACTCAAGGCAGCGAACGCTGCTAGCAAAGGCGCGTAACAAATTGGGAGGGGCCATGGGCAGACTGGAGGGCGCGTAATGGCGTCGCTTGGAGAGGGAGGTTGCAAACTGAACGGAATGGGGCCTACTTCTTATTTGATTGACACAACGCAGATTCAACTATTGGAAACACGGCCTTATCTAAAACACATACTAATGAAATAACTGGAATCCTATGGTGGCCTACGTGTTGCTTGTGGACTAACTA
This sequence comes from Myxine glutinosa, assembly GCF_964187855.1. Lineage (NCBI taxonomy): Eukaryota > Metazoa > Chordata > Myxini > Myxiniformes > Myxinidae > Myxine > Myxine glutinosa. Next base: position 18,508,499 of record NC_136274.1, read on the forward strand.
GGGGTGCTACTTTTAACCTTTAATGATGTTGAATTTATTTACACAAGTGAGGGTTCTCAAAACCGCAACACTGCACCCCCCCTTTTTCCAGGCTCGTCCCGAGCCGAGACAAAAGGGCTATCTTTTAAATTAATGTGACACTTAGGTGTGGTTACCCTCTACTTTTAACCTCACCCTGAGTGCGACAGTTTTAACACTAAATATGTCCCCCCTGCTGCGTTGCGTCCTACCTAACTGACTCACGCCCACAATTAACCGAATTACGGAATTGTCTTCAAACTACACATAGAGCTGGTGGGGAGCATTATTTACAAGACGACTATTATTTACACTACAACCCAGGACCTGTCTTTTGTGGGAAAAGAGAAAAGATGTTTTGATAAGAGGAAAATGCCATTGCCATGCACGGCACCGATACACCATACCTATATGTACAATAAATGCACCATAAAGCACCATCATGAAAATGCACCAAACATTTCAAAAATAATAAAATTATGTCTTCTTGCTTCTCTGCTGGGCCGATGTATCTTGGCTTGCTTGCTGGATCTTCTTGCTTGATGTTACTTCAATTAATAAAAAGGGCACACACCGCGTCCGCTTTTTTTATTTGTGGCCAGCAGGACCAACTCAGGTGGTCCACTGCTGGGCATAGATGCCACTTAAAACACAGTGGTCGGCAAGCCAGTTACCGCTGGCAACAATGGTCGGTCCAGGCAGAGGTGCCAGGCCACAGAACGTGTAGTCCATATGGTGCATCAGTGCAGGCAGGAGGCAGCAAGGGTGCGGGCACACAATCCAGGGCACCTGCAGACTCCCCTCGGACACAAAAGAACATGGTCCATGAGTGGAGAAGGAAGACAATCAGAGGTTAGCGAGGGGCAAGGGCGCAAGGGTACACATCAATGCAAGGCAATGCAAGATGAGGGGCGCGGGAGAGCGAGGCGAGAAAGCTCGTCCCTAGCATTCGTCACCCCCCATGTCACCTACTCTACCCTTACCCCTACGCCGTATTTACACTTTTTACAAATTCGTCGCTACCGTCTTGTCTTTCCCATCCCCTAATACCAAATTCGTCACCAATCCCTCCCAAGAAGGAAGGGATGGAATACATACAATGTCAAACCCACGTCAAGATGCGTCTTCCATTCCAAACATTTGCCAAAATCTGTTGTGGAGTTCTATCACCTTGGTGAGTGGATGCGGATGGTGCGAAGAGACTTTCATCCTAGCTATACTTCTAAATGACATCAACACGTTAAACTACCCGGGGTTTTGCCCTGCCAATCCATTGGCCATCATTACACTATGCGGTTCTAGAAACCAATTCCCATTGACCATACTGTGGCACTCTCCAATTTGGGGTCTCACTCCCCCGATTTTTCTCCCTGTGCGCTCGCACAATTTCGGGGCTGGGTCGTGTGGCTCCCCTAGCAGGTTCTACTTACCTGCGCATCTCCGCCACTGAACGTCGCCACCCGAGCTTGCCTAGCTCCTTCACCCTAACCTACTTTGGGGAAGGCCCTCCTGGCTCTCTCACCCCACCACTGCCCTCCTTGGCATTGGGCAACCTGGGTCCTTCCCTTGGATCCTCGGGCCCCACTGAACTCTAACCTGGCTCCCAGAGCCTACCTGCGGCCTCACCTGGCCGACAGACTACCAGTGGCGGAGTGTTCAACCAACCATACGCACTAACAGGCCACACGCCCAGCCATTCAACACACTAATGCACCCATCCAAGCAGTACTCTGCTACTTCCCGCACCACAGATGTCAATATCCAACCACAATTTACCTACTCCCTCTACCTACTTTTAAACTACCCTCCCCGGGTATTCGTGAAGGGGGTCCATCCTTCCCTCATCCACTCCTTCGCACCATACACTCCACGCCACGTATTCCACACTACTCACTCCACACCATTCACTCCATACCACCAAGCTATCTTGCACACTCTTGTGCTCTCACCATTCATCCACTTGCACCCTATGCAAGGCAATCACTCAATACCTTACACTTGTACACAATACTCTGCTCATACAGTTTCACACACACACACCTTTCACGAGCATTGCCTCATTTCACCAGCACTACCAAGAACTTCCATTCGCAATGCCTCATTTCATCATGCTCACCACAAAGATTCTCATGCACACGGTGATTCCCACAATTACACACCCACAGCATCATTTAAGCTATCTACTCCCTTCTAATACTGGTGCGCCCCGTCATCCCTTATACGAAGCACTCCCTCGTCATTATCATCCAACTACTCTACTCTACGTCCCCACTACCTGTACAATTGTCACTACTTAACTCTCAAGTCACCTATGGTCATCTCTAGATCCTAACATTATCCTAACCCTCCCGGGCTAGTTTGTACTGCCAAACCCCAAAAATCCTACAGCTCCTTTGCCCCCCCAAAAATACGATGTGAGGGATGGTAGATCTACCATCCCTCTACACCGTATACCATTCGCCATCACTATCACTATCCGTTCTCTGAACTATGAGCCTCTCGTGCGGGAATGCATTTTTACAGCTCGACTTCGAAAAGCCGGCTATGCGTGCGGATGGTCAGTCTCCTGTAGGTTGGGTCCGTCCGGCATTTTCGATTCTGGGGAGGAAGCATACTCGGGCCAAGGCTCCAAGGTCCATCTCGGCGCAGAACCTTGTGGTCTCCGGCCCGATGACCCAACCTCCCCCGGTCGGAGCACCGCCCCCGCCAGGGGGCGAAGGTCCGACCTGGCCTTTCTCCCCCGGAATCGTGCCGCTCGCCGCTACAACGCGGCACCGACCATACAGGGCGGAACCCGGCCCGAATCGTGCACGGCGCTCCATGCAGGAGCGCCGCGGAAAAGATCCCCGCCGGACCCCGCAGCACACAAAGAACACCACGCCCCGAGAGCTCACGTCGGCTATACGTCGGCCTAAGCACTGCCCCGGTCAGCGTCGATGCTCGAGTCGCCTTCTCACATCCACATGCGACTCTTCCCATACTCACACATCCCATACACTCCCTTACTACACACTCTTGCGCACATTCTTGCGCACTCATTCTCCTCGCACACTCTGTTATCACACACTCCTCGGTTACACACCTCTCCTGCGCACACCCTGGCGCACTCCCCTCTGTTACGTACTCCGTAACACTCGTGGGTGTCACTCTGTTGCACACCCAATCAGCGCACCCTTACCCATGGGTGTGCACTCTTTTGCACACCCAATAACGCGCTCTGGTGTGCTCTCCCGCACACGCTCCACAACCAACTCACACTCCGTGTCACACTCTTCCAACGCACACTCTGTACCGCATTCATCACACATACACTCCGATGTGCATTCACTCTTGCACTCGGTAACACACTCAGTGTGTTATTTCATTGTTAACACACACATTTTCCTCACACTCACGCAATTTCCTCTCACACAGCGCACCACGGACCTCCTACGAGCGCCCGGGTGACGTCTGGATCCCAAGCGCGCGAAAAATCCTTTCGCGCCAAACACTCTCCTGCCAAACCTCTTCGCGCCATACACCACCCTACTCACCTTGGCGCTTCCTCTTCTTCGCTCCTCCACCACCTGCAAACTTTCCATTTGGTTATGTAGCACGACATCACGATGCGAATCCAAACTTTGCGCGCATTCCATCTCCATCTCCAGTGACATAGATGTGAGCCTCACCACATACAAGGCTTTCATCCGCAGCTCAATGGAATACTGCTCTCCCCTCTGGGCTGGTGCTCCTGCCTCACACCTAGCTCGTCTTCACGCTGTTGAAACCAAAGCGTTCAGAATCATTGGAATCTCCCGCGATTACGCTATCTCCGAGGGCCTTTCACTTACTCACCGCAGGCAGGTTGGTGGTCTTTCCGTCTTCTACCGACTCCTCTCCGGCCTTGCTCCCCCAGCTCTCTCTGGGCTCTGTCCCCCAAATATTCCTGCAGGTCGCACAAGATCTGCCTGCAACCCTCCTATGGTTAAACTGCCAAAATCAAGACTCTCTGCTCACCTTCACTCCTCTTTTCTCCCGCCTCTGGAACAAACTCCCTCACTCTCTTCAATCCCACTCCTCCCTCCAGGTCTTTAAAACGGCTGTTCACCACCATCTCTTATCTTCCCCAATCCAAAACCTTGATCTTTTCTACCCCCGCTAATTTCACCCCAAATCCACTTTTTTGAGGTGACTTTTGCTTTCTTTCCTGGAAGTCCTTGGTGTCCTTGCGTTTTATACCTATCCTGCCTCCCCCCAGGCCCTCTGCCTCCCACACATCTCCCGATGTCCCTGCCCTCAAATGTTGTGTTTGTGTGCTTCCTCCCCTTCTCTCCCCATCTTGTTGACCGCTCTTATTTTTATATACTTTGTTGACTTGTTTGTTTGATTTGTTTGTTTGATAAATGTTAGCTCTTTCACGAGCCTCGACTCTGTATACAGAAGAAAGAAAAAAAGAAAAGAAAAAAGAAAAAAAAAAAGTAGATTTGAACATGGCCTTCGTCCAGTTGTAGTCGACTTGCCTCCTCACTCATCATGAGTGGGCAGCAAGTATTGATGTGATGTTGGTTGACCAGCAAGATGTGGAACAGAGATGCCAGATGCATCCACAACGATGTTAGGACCATGGTGTTCAAGTTGTCCATGGTCCATACCACGAGCCTCCAGCAGAATCGTGCACAGCTGTTGTGGAGGAAAAGCACCGCCATCCACTTACAGCTCCACGCTGGCTCCCCAGATGTTGGTGGAGTAATGACACACGTCACCGCATACAGTAGAAGTCGCAGGCAAGATATCGTCGTCCCGCAATTGCTGACGTGATGAATGTTCGAGGCATTCGAACAAAAGTAAGTGATCGCCTTTCTTCCATATGTTGCAGTGTGATCCAGGCAAATGGTCACATAAATTTTCCTTGGTGAAGGTAAGCATCCGTCTCCAATTTTACAAAGGAGAATGTCTTCATCATTCTTTGAGAAGAAGGGAATATGCCAAGATTAACTTCATTTTTAGCCACAAATTTTCTTTCTCGAACTTCTTCCCAATTCCGTTATCACTCCATTTGAGATGTGATAATAATAATAATAATAATAATAATAATACATTTATTTTATATAGCGCTTTTCAAGAAGCCCAAAGGCGCTTTGACAGAGTACAAAAAACAAGTGCAAAAAGACAAAAATCAATAGGTAAATAATCAAAGCTGGTCTTATCATAAAGTGATCTGGTCTTATCCTTTACTCAACCACATCTGAATCTGCTTTCCACACACACTGAATCAGATAGGGTACATCTTAACATGAAATCACCATAATCATGTATATATTATAACAGCTTCACATTTAACAATTTATTGTTTTCCTCAAAACATTCAAAAAGTTATATTCATTTCTATTCTTCTTCTTACACGAATAATATCCAAATCAGGTATGTATTTTCACTACTAAACTAAGAATAGCATTTAAAGTTGCTTTCAGGTTAATATAGTTTGAAAAATTAAACTCATGCAGTTATTTTAACACTACTCAAAGAAAATAAATGCATTAATCATGAGTGTATATGATTAAAATCACGAACAGGAATATCTAATTCCCAACAAATCTTGCAAACAAGCAAACTATGCATAATGTATTATTCTCATAGTTCCTCCCCACCTATATATATATATATATATATATTATTTTTTTTAACATGAGTAATTGATTCTATAGTGTTAACTACAAGTAAGTGATCTTCAAATGATACCCTACATTACTTTAATTTTCATGGTGTGTAACTTGTGGTGATATGAGTTCACTGATCTTGTAAAACTGACACAATTCATCACATTTTTTATTATGCCATTATCTTAACTCGACTGTACTCATTTACAACATTACTTAATTCAATCTTTTTATCTCCACATTCATGTCATCATAAAAAGTCATTCTATTTTGGGTCCATATTTGTTTCTATTCTCATCAACCTCCTATGGTTTACCAATTTGTTCCAAAACACTGTAACCAAAGGTTTTAACCAAGGCACTACCAAACTATTTCCAATTTGAACTTAAAATGCTAGTTAAACAACAATTCGAAGAATTAACTTCAAAAAGTCAACAAATTAATTTTATAAACAGATCTAATTTTCATCCAATAATTTTCCTTGCCAAATGTCATATTGTCACTTTAATAAACCTTCGAAAAATGTCTGCCAAATCAATAAATTCCCTTTTTACTTTACAAACACAGCACAACAACATGCATTTTAAGGCCATTTTCCCTGCTAGAGCGGGGGTTAGCCTTGCGGTCCCCATGACAATCTTCTCCATTTTACCCTATTTTCTGCATCTCTCCTTGTTAACCCCCTTGCCAGCATTTCTTCTTCCACCATCTTTAGCCAAGTCTTTCTCGGTCTTCCCCGTCCTCTAATTCCTTCTACATTAACTTCCATCACTCTTCTCAACCAGTCACTTTCATCCTTCCTCAACACATGACCAAACCATCTCAACCTGTTCCTCTTCACAGCATCAATCACAGGCTCGATTCCCATCATCTTTTGCAATTCATCATTTGTCTTCCTCTCTCTCAACGATACTCTGCACATCCACCGAACCATTCGCATTTCCACCCTTTCCAGCCTTCGTTGCTGCTCTACGTTCATTACCCATGTCTCGCTCCCATAAATCATAACACTTCTCACACATGCAGCATACACCTTTCCCTTCAGCTTCAGCGACACTCTCCTCCTCATCAGCACGCCACTCAGTTCCCAAAACTTCTTCCATGCACATCTCACTCGAGCAACCGTTGCCGAGTCTGATCCACATTCTCCATTCAGCATGTCTCCGAGGTAGCAAAATGTTTTCACACCTTCCAGCTTCACGCTGTCTCCAAGATCCAACTCAACATTTCCTCCATCTGCAGCTCCCTCTGTGCACACCTTACATTTGAATGTAGCTGCCACACTAGTAAATGACCCTCTCAGACCACTACATTTTTGATGAACCCACTCAGCGCACATTGTACATTGAATGGACTTCACTCCAAACCCATCCTGCACACAGCACACGGCCACTTCCCAGTTCTTTCCACCTCACCACATGCTTTACCACTTGCCATCACCTTCGTCTTTCCGATATTCACCTTCAGACCTTTTGTCTCCATACATTCGTCCCACTTGTTCATCTTTTCCTTCATTCCATCCATACTTTCCGCAATCAACACCAGATCATCTGCATACAACAACTCCCACGGTAAACCCTCCTTTACGTTCTGAGGCAGCACCTCCATCACAGCTACAAATAGTAGTGGACTGAGTACCGACCCCTGATGCACTATCACCTTCACCTCAAACTCACCACTGTTCCCGTCCTTTGTCCTTACAGCTGTGCACGCTCTTTTGTACATTGCCATCACTACTCTGATCAACCATTCCTCCACTCCTAACTTCCTCAATGCCCATGTCAATACTTTGCGTGGAACCCTATCGAATGCTTTCTCCAGATCAACAAACCCAAAAAACAACTTCTTCCTCTTCTCCATGTACTTCTCCTGCAACTGCCTCACAATGAAAAGCGCATCTGTTGTTCCTCTTCCTGGCATAAATCCAAACTGCATTTCGTCGATCTTCACTTTCTTCCTTATCCTCCTCTCCAACACCCTTTCCAATACCTTCATTCCATGCTCCAATAACTTTATCGCTCGGTACGAGCCACACTCCAGAGGGTCACCTTTCCCCTTGTATAGAGGGACGAGGGTACTCAGTTCCCAAACCACTGGAATGCGGCCTTCTTTCACCACCAGATTACAGATCTCTGTCATTCTCTTCACACCCCAACTTCCTGCTGCCTTCAACATATCTCCCACAACTCACGTCGGCCCTCCCGCTTTTCCACTCTTCATTGCTTTTATTGCTTCCTCAACTTCCTTCTCAGTTATCTTCTCTGCCGGTCCTAAAACTGGGTTACTCTCTATGTTGCCATCCCATTCATTCTCTGTATTCAACAGCCTTTCCATATATCTTTTCCATCTTCCTTTAATTCCATCTGGGTCGACAACGATTTGTCCCACTTCATCCTTCAAGCAACGCACCCCCATCACATCACACCTCTCTTTCGCAATGTGCTTTGCAATCCTGAATACTGCTTTCTGACCCTCTTCCGAATCCAAGCGTTCTCCGAACATTTTCCTACATGCCTCCTGCGCCTTTGCTACCTCTTTCTTTGCAGCCTTCCTGGCTGCCTTATAACTTTCATGCTCTGCTGTTTCTGCTCCCGTACCCTTCGCCTTCTGCCACTCCTTGAACTTCTTCCTCTTCTCGTCAATCCTCTTTCCAACTTCAACATCCCACCACCATGTTTCCGAGTGCCTAGGTGGTCCTTTTGTCCATTGGTACTTCACCATTGTCCATTGGTATTGGCTGGTACTTCACCCACCGAGCTCTCCTCGCACCTTTCACCCTTATGTCGCAGACAACCAAGTGGTGCTGTGAAACAGCCTCCTCACCCGGGATCACCTTTGTGTCCCGGGGGTGCCCCCTATCTTGCCTACGCACCATCAGGTAGTCAACGGTTGTCGTCGACCCACCTGACGTGTATGTAACAAGCTTATTATCCTCTTTCTGGAACTGAGTATTACAAATCAACAAATCAGCTCCATCAGCAAACTCCAAAATCCTTTCACCTTCTCCATTTCTCACACCATATCCGTAACCCCCATGAACTCCCTCAAAACCATCCATACTCCTTCCCACATGTCCATTCAGGTCTCCTCCCACCACAACAACTTCCTCATCTTTCACGTTTTCCATCAGCTTCTCTATCACACACCAGAACTTGTCCTTCTCTTCATCGCTTCGACCAACCTGCGGAGCATATCCCGAGATGACGTTCACCAAGAGCTTTCCAATCATCATTTTCACCATCATCAACCTATCACTCACTCTCGTCACACTCACCACACTGTCTACAAACTCCTCAGAAAACAGGACACCAACACCATTCACGCCCTCCGGGCACCCTTGCCACACAAACTTGTATTTCTGTCCCTGCCTACCCTTCACCATTCTCACACCACTTCCCTTCCATCTCGTCTCTTGCACACAACATATGTCCACTCTTCTTCTGACCAATACTTCCACCACTTCTCCTGAGATCCCTGTCATTGTCCCTACATTCCATGTCCCAAACCTCAGAAACCGATCTCCACTTTAGGCTGCACCCTGCCCATATGTAGTTGTAATTGTCATGAATCTCTTTTTGAGGCAATGTTTTTATAGCCGGATGCCCTTCCTGACGCCAACCCTCTTAGTCGTCTCTTACGACACGCAGGGATACGGTGTACCTATTCTGACCAGGGTACACACTGGGAAACGTTTAAAACATGGAAATTCTGGGGGGGGGGGGGGGGGGGAGGTGGCAGGCGGTTTTTACTTTACAAATACTCATCTGTAAATTACATATTCAATTACAGTTTCTCCCAATTTGTTTGGCCTAAATGGCCGCAAAAGTGGCTGCCAACACGCAGTACCTTTTTTTATCTACCAAGCAAGTATTCCTCCACATAAGACCTCTACCAAACTTTAAAAATCTGGGATTTCTGATTATATGGATGCACACTCTCAGGACATTTCAGGCTGCTGTTAACAATCCACTATGATAAATTAATTCCTTTACCCACAAATAAATTACGTATTCAAATTGAGGATGTTATCCCTATCACATTCATTTATAGTGTAGCGGTTACCGCTGGATGCACACAATCGCCTTGCACCGGCCAGAACACGGCCAGACGCGCCTCTCCCGGGCATGCCCGGACTCACTGTTCCCGGGCACGCCCGAACCTCCCGGGCACGCCCGGTCTCGTTTTTCCCGGGCATGCCCGCTCTCGCCTTTCCAGGGCTCGCCCAGAGCGTCCGGGCATGCCCGCTATCGCCTTTCCAGGGCTCGCCCAGAGCGTCCGGGCATGCCCGCTATCGCCTTTCCAGTGCTCGTCCAGAGCGCCCGGGCACGCCCAGCCTCGACTTGCCAGGCCGCAGCCAAACACGCCCGGGCAGGTCCAGACTCGCCTTTCCAAGGCTCGCCCTTGATACCCGGGCATGCCCGGTATAGCTTTTGCCGGGCAAACTTCCCGACATAAATGTGTATATATATTGCTGCCCGATAAACGGGCTTTTCAGAATACCTGAGCTGTTTTGTTTCAATAAAGCAACTCGGACGAATTCCGTCTTTGGTCGCGTCAATTTTTTCGACTCGCGTTGGAGCACAGTTCCTTCAATAGATTCATTGTTTTACATCTGTCTTTCAACTGCTGTAAGGAAGAATAATAGCTCTTATAAGTCTTTGTAATATCTCACTTAATTTACCCAGCATCTAAGAATTATTTACTATCCATTCTCCTTATGTTAAGCAGTGACTTTGTTTAAACTCCAAAGCTTAATTTGATGAATCCCATGTGTAGAACCACCACTTATTCAAACCCCTACTTTTTTATGTTGTAGAAAATATCCAAGTAAGTGTTATGTCCCCTTAACTGTTTCTCATCTATTTCTATGCAACTAGTGAGTACTAATGACACCAGTATGCCAATATAGGTGTTACAGATTATCAAAATATGTTGCAGGTACACGTAACATCACGTTCTGAGTTTAAACCACGTAACAGCGCGTTCATGTCTGCCCCTTGGTTTAAGATTCACAATGCATTCCGTTTTTAAAAAACTCACAATAGTTCAATTCAGCAACATTTTCTTTACTATTAATTAATGGCTGCTTATAACTCAGCACATCAAATCTTTATATTCCATCTGCCTTGACAAAAGAGATAATCTTCATAATCAAATTATGTTGTTATTTTATTTTACGGATTCTCTAGATATTTAATCCCATCCACATGAAACTATCTATTTTAAGACAGGCACACTGTCGGTTTCAACAATCTTTTGAGATTGACACACAAAAAAAACAAAAAAAAAAACACAAACATTGACACACAAAAAATACACAAACTCATGCATTATGTATATTTGTTTGCATTGGAACCATTATTTGCAGATCAAGATGGGTGTCAATTTCATAAAATGTGTCCCTCATTTTTAAAAACACAGATACACAAACAGACAAAAAAAAATTAATTCTTAGAAAACCCCTACAATGTCCACAGTGAAATCACCCTTTTGTTTCGCACATTAACTTATCCAAATTTGACAACACACCCACTTACATGTCAGTCGACCACTGACCTATCAATCATGTAAAACAATAGTCCAAAATTCCCACCTGATGATCATGTGACTCTTGTCACTTGGTTCCCCAAAAAAAATTGCAAAGCAATTGTTCCAAACTTTGTAAATTGAAAAATTGTTTTGCCCAAAATGCTCCCCAAAACCACATTTATAATTGGCAAATATGAGACTTCCAGAATTAACTCTAATCCTGGATCTTTTAATTCAACATTCGCAAAATTCCCATAAAATCGTCACGTATACTCGAAATAATCGCTTGTTATCGCCAAAAAAAATCGCATAGTCGCTAATAATCGTTAATGAATGTACCATTCTTCGTTCTGTTCGTTCCTTCGCTACCATTAGTGCGAGATAAAAGATTTCTACCATTATTTATAATGGGAACCTCAATTTCATCTGTTCCAGGTGCGAAAAGTTATAAACAGGACATCAAAAATGTCACCTCCAACAACGTACAATCGTGAAACATATACAAATATACAAGTAAGGTCGACCATAATTTACATAATGATACAATATTATACCTCCATTGCAGTGGATCTTCATGAAAAAAAAGCACAGCACCATTACTAAAGATAAAGAAAGTCTCTAGTGGATCTTTGGCCTTAAAAAAGGAAATTCATGGCACCTTTACTGAAATGTTCCAGGGCTTTTCGCATACCTTGAAGAGGTAGACCTTGTGGTGTTGCCCACCTACCACATTTCTAATAAGTATAAACACAATTGACATAAACAATACTGTTACAAATCTCCATATTATCTTCATAAAAAGTAGCACAGCACCATTACTAAAGACCAAAAATCTTTAGTGGATCTTTGGCATTTGATCAATTAACTATTATATTGCTACTAAGAAAAAAATGAATCATTCTTGTTCCGAAGACTGCTCAGCCACAAGAAGCGTCGACAGTTGCTCATTTTAGTCTAGTAATCTAATCTGTTGAGGCCAATCATCATTTGGGATCTACAGCAATGAAGGCCTAATCGTTATCTAAGGTACGGGTAAGCACTGGTACCCTTGATCTTGGTTTTTCCCTATGAAATAGTCTCCTATATGAATATGGACAACATCGTCTCCAGTGTCCCATATTTCCACACTTAAAACACCGTAACCTGTATGTTGCGTCTTCTAAAGTTGGTAAGACAGTCGTTCTTCATTGGTGACTCCAGGAAGAATCTCTCCAGCTGTCAATTGATGATGGCAGCTGAGTCCAGGAACACCCCCTTTTTGTACCACCGTTTCACCAACAGATCCCCAAACTGATCAGACAGGTAAATGACCACAGATAGGTGGGGAACCACGTATCGGTCCCTCGTCACCAAAGCCAAAACACCTTTGCAGAGGCCAGGTAATTGCATTCCCTGTTAAAGAATCACCAGATGTTAAGCACATACGTATTATACATATATTTGGAACCTTCCTTTTCCAACTTACCACCTTGGTCATTCTTCAAGGTATCTTCACATTAATAATAATAATAATAATGCATTTATTTTATGTAGCGCTTTTCAGGAAGCCCAAAGACACTTTGACAGAGTGCAAAACATAATGCATAGCAAAACATAAAAACAATTGCAAAAAAAGAAGAATCAATAGGGAAATATTCAAAGCACAAAGGAGGGAGAAGGAGAGGAGATAGTCAGGGGTTAGATGCTGTGGGTTAAATGTTGAATGCAGTGTTGAACAGGTGGGTCTTGAGTGATGTTTCGAATGTGGTGAGTGAGGAGGAGTCTCTGATGGTGTGAGGTAGCGAGTTCCAGAGGGTGGGAGCAGCGATGGAGAAGGCCCTGTCCCCCCAGGATCTAAATTTGGTCCGGATGGGGGGGGGTCAGGAGGTTGGTACCAGCAGAGCGGAGGTTGCGGGTGGGAGTGTGTCTGGAGAGGAGGTCAGCCAGGTAGGATGGGGCCAGGTTATGGGGCCAGGTTATTAACACGAATATTCTGATTCCACATTTATTTCACAATGTGGATTGTATCACATTTTTTACCAAATTATCTTCCATTCAAATCATAAAGCAAAAATCAAAATTCAAATCAAAAATGAAATCAAAATCAAAAAATGAAATCAAATCAAATCATCATCTTCTATCAAAAAAATCTTCCCCCCAAAAAATCAAGTTTATTATCACAATCTTCTGATTTCAACTTAAGTATGTCAATGCTCCCTTTTTAAGAATTCACTTTTAAACCAATTAAAAGACAACATGCATAATCCCTTTTCCGATTTGGTCCAAATTCAATTTTGAAAACCAACTCAAAATGTTCGGCTAAAAGTTCTAACCAATGAAAAATTATTAACAATTTAATTCAATTATACTCAGATTATGATTGAAATTTATAGTTATTTTCCATTTCAACTTCTGATGTCCACTCTAATCCATTTCCCTATCAAATCTTACAAAGGAGCCTGGAAGAGAATGTAAAATCAAAAGCTTTCTTAAAAGAAGAATAATATGTTGTTCCAAACCCACAACAACAAAAAAAACATCAGCCAAAAAAATCCTAATAAAACTCAATAGAATACCATTTAGCTCAATACAGCCTGATTCCTCATTTCACAAGTAGGAAACACAATGCCGCTTCTTGTGGGCCCTCCAAGGAGCAAAAATATGCTTCCCACTCATCCTATTACCTCCATCAAAAAAGAGGATATTACATTTAAACCCGTATGCTTGTCTGTCTGCACAGATTAATTTTGATTTTCTCTACATTCGTTGATACGAATGACAGAAAACTTCCATCACAGGTGCAACATCACCTGTACAATTTTGTAAAATCATAATCATGTCATTGATGACATGGGATAGGCACCATAATTGTTTTAAAACAACAATCCTAAAATCACTGAGAAAAATCCTGGCAAAAATCCACAATCCCTGATTGCTGTGTCAATGGTAATATTACCTACATAACATATCAATACTGATTTATAATAAAACAATAAAATGAAGACATAACATCTCATGGCAAGGGGCAATGCCACCTCATGACATGCCCGATGGTTCAGGGAAAACAATAACGTTTACCTGCAGGACATATTTCCACCCAGGCAAAACCTACCCCAGTCAGTTCAACAAAACCCCCAAAAAACCTGTATAACACTAATCCGGACCACACCCTACCATCTACATTGTTCACAAACCACCCACCAGCCTTTTTGGTGGGGTGAAGGTGGGGGGGGGGGGGGGGGAGGGGAAAAATGGATGATGAAAGGGATAAATTGCATCCAACACCAATCCATGTTGAACAAGGAAGGAATTCATAGATTACATGCATCAGCATATTTTTTAAACAACTCATTCGAACAAACGAAGCATTCAGATTTCATATTTTCAAATTCAGAATCCGAATAAATTTTCAAAGCATGGATTGAAAACATTATTGGGTAAACACTTCATTTCATTAGCTCTTGTATGAGCCTCAACCCAAGTGAGTTCAAGTGAGAAATGAAGAGAGAGGTAGGGGGAGACAGAAAGATTGAGAGGGAGAGAGGGGGAAAACAAAGAAGGAGAAAAAACAGGAGAGATGATCTCTGATAATACTGATGACAGAAGACAGGTGTGATAACATAATGATATCACAAACATCAACTCGAATTAAAAATGAATTAATGTAGCAATGAGCGGAGACAGACAGAGAGACTCAGTGACGAGGAAGGGAAAAAACCCTCGACAGGAGAAAGACATCTGCATTTGCATCCTGGGAAACATTTGCTACTTAGAAGCATCTGCTGCTTAAAAGCATTTGCTACTTCTTTAAAAGTAAGGCACAGTTTCAAATCAAACATCAAACAGATCTGTCAAACAGATCAAAGATCATCATCATCATCTGCAAACAGATCAAAGTGTCATATTTCACAAAGAGCGGGGGGTGGGGGGGAAGGGGGGCGGGGAGCTGGCGGGAGGGAGGGGGGGGGGGAGGACAGGTAATACAGGTAGATTGGGAGAAGAAGAAGAAAAAAAAGATGAGGAAAAAAACAACAACAACACTGGTGATTATTTGCTCCATGAAAGCATTTGCTACCTGGAAACTTTCAAAACACATACATCCTGACCCCAAAGGGGCACAATGCATGGGCATACGATGTTGTCAACAACTAGGTCACAACATAAAACAGAGATCCGCAACATCCTGGCCAATTAACATGTCCGTACTCGCCACCCGACGTTCTTCTACAATGACATTGTACACGGTACCACAACAACGATTCCTTTCTCAACCACATTTCCAGCGAAGATGACGTCGCTATATTTCACACCCTACCTCCCTGGAACAGCTGGTGGTCCTCCGAGAGATGCATTCCGATGTTAAATCACTTCGGCACTTGAGCACTCAATCGCCAAAAGCACTCAAATTTAATGTCCAAAAAATCGCATGTTCGCTCCAAATTTCACCAATCACGTGCGCTGTTAAATCACTAAGCAGCACGGTGACCACTTCTGATGCCAATAACCCCATGACCTTGTCAGTCAGACCACAGACCACAGGATAAATATTCTATTTAAAAGTTTATAAAAACCTCCTATCTACTTTACAACACCGTCAGGTTGTGGTTAACATCTCACACCAAACCACCACAACTCGCCGCAGGTGCACCCGAGCACACCCGCGACCCCCCCCCCCCCCACCGAAATCAGTGTTTCAGAAACATGCCTCCATGGACCGCCAAAAAGCCAGGCAGACACAGGGACACACAGACACAGCGACACACAGACACAGGTCAGAATTCTGAACAAATTCCCAATTCCTGCCCTAATTTCTGTTGCAAAGGCAACAGCAGCCCATCGAGTGTAACCCTCCCCAAGAAACCGCTTCATATCTCCCTTCATTCAACGCATTCCACGATCCCAAGTTGGCCCAGTTCAAGTCCCTGTCATGCCGTTGAATTAACACTCAGTGGGTTGACTCAACCTGTCATCCTTTCAAGGTTAGCAAATTAACTCTGACCTCATTCCCATGCGAGCAGAACCTTTTCATCTGCAAAACTTCACAGCCTTTCGTGGGAGGCATGCTCTACCATGCAGCACGATCTCTACCTGGTGCACACCTCCTGCACTGAAGAACCAGCATATGTCACTGTTCCTCTTCTTCTTGGACCGACGAGCCTCAGCCTGGTCCGATAACAGCTTCTTGCAAGCCTTGTCCACCTTCAGCTTGTGGATGTGCTCCATCAGTACACGCTTGTTCTTGAAAACGTTTCCCTTCGCCTTCTGGTACAGCATGTGTTACATGTGTCGTTCAATCTTCTTGGCTTCGTGGAACTTCCGTAGCAGATGGCGCAAGATTCTCATTCGACGCATCCACACCACCTACTCGGGAATGCGGGCATTGGCTGTACCCTTTCGTTTACCATGGCCCATGTGACGGCCCTTACGCCGAGCCTCCAACATCTTCCGGCACCGAGCACGCGAATGTACAGCCACTGGCTTACGGATAATAAGGCCATCTTTCACCAACTTGCGAATCTGCTGCCTGGAGTTTGCGTTCGCAATCTCGTTGGTCTCATTGGGGTCCAACCAGACCTTCTTCTTGCCACAGCGCAGCACGCTGGTCTGTGATTCTCTCAAAACGCAAGATATTACGCAATACAAGGCACGAAATAAACAGATATTTGATAGACTGCACGGATTAGTCGATGTTGAGCGCTTGTGTTCATTGGCTGTCTATCACAGCGTGTATGTAATCAGTCGGCGTTCGCTCGCTCGCTCGTTAAATGGACCGTGGAGCTCAGGGCTCCGCCAATGAAATGCAGGTGTCTCTCTCACCGCAATTTACACGCCAAAGCGCACATTTAACCCCATGTTTGATCGCTGAAATGCAAAATCATGTTCGCATACACACACACTATGTACGTATAAGTGTGTCAATCATGCATCAAGTGCAATTGGGCGCGCGTTGCACACTCTCGGGTGAGCGAACATCAGAATCTATGAGCCCTGTGTCACGCGTTCGACCATGCGCACTGTACACCGGTACGTGTAAATTTGAGCATGTATATGAACCGTGTATTATGCATCGCGGGCTCAACGATTACAGCTATGAGAATGCTGAATAAACTAATCGCAAGATATTACGCCTACTAAAGTCATGAATTGGCAGGAAAAACACAAAACACGAACACGAAAGCATGAACAAACCCGCGCACATGGAAACGCGACGTGGCCCACTTCCCCATTGTCAAAATTCGTCCAAATTCAATCACACCAGGTTCAATTTGCAGACACTTTGGCGAAGACCAGAAGGATCATCATATTGTGAGAAACAACCTTGTTCTCACCAAATTAGTGCCCCGCCCACCACGTCACGTGACCTCCTTTCAGCCTCACGCGATTGGGTGGCGATTCGGCACGCGATTGGTGGACGGTTAGAGAGCCGGCCGCCATCTTGTGCGACGGACGTGGCTCGAAGGCGTCGAGTGGAAAATAGCAAAAAGGGGATTTTTTAAGCCTCACGACAGCCGAGTTGTGCTGATTGTTTATCGTTCTGTATTGTAAGAGTGAGTAACTCCGGAAGAGAACGAGTGATTCCCGGATATCGTAGATTGGAACTGTGAGTCATATTGCCTGTGTCGTGTTTGGAGCTTCTGGTGCCGACAGTTCCTGCAGGCTTTGTGCTGTGTATTCCACTCTGTTACCATCCATTGTTTTTGAGATCGAGCCAATAAATCATCGTGCCTACCCCTAGAGGCCGGTTAAAACACAGTTGTGTTTATTGAGTTCTCTTTGTCCACCCCGTGGACTACTTGAAGCCCGGACATTAACGTCAGTATTCCGTGCTGGAAGCCTTTAACAGCCGGGATAGCGACAAATGGGTTGCTCGTCCAAGGATTATTCAAGTAAGAGACATTCGAACTGAGACGGGAATTCTGCAGTGGATGACATCTTCCTGCATCTGCTCATCGTTTCCTCACCAGCAGACGCCATCTTGGAGGAACTTTCTCACCAGCAGACGCCATCTTGGAGGAACCTTCTCACCAGCAGACGCCATCTTGGAGGAACCTTCTCACCAGCAGACGCCATCTTGGAGGAACCTTCTCACCAGCAGACGCCATCTTGGAGGAACCTTCTCACCAGCAGACGCCATCTTGGAGGAACCTTCTCACCAGCAGACGCCATCTTGGAGGAACCTTCTCACCAGCAGGCGCCATCTTGGAGGAACTTTCTCACCATAGGACGCTATCTTGTGTGGTACTTCACTACCGGATAAGTGAATAGTTTCCGGATCCCTCCAAACAAACCGACAAAAAAAAAAACAAACAAAAAAAAAAAACGTGAGTTATTTGTACGTTGCATTTTTCTCATTGGCAATTTGATGTGCGTTGGTGATATTGTGTAGTTCGTGTCGTATTTCCCCAACAGAGCGTTGTGTTTGAATTACGTGTACCACCCCAATATTGTTTGCCTCCCCTGGGTGAATTGCCGTCCCATGTGGTGAAAGATATTGCTGAAATATTTCGATCCAGCCTCCTTTTAGACTCAGTGTTTTGTGCCTTGTCTTATGATAACTCGTAGCCAAGCTATGTCGACCAGAGAAGTGAGAGTTCAACCTGATCATGTTGACAGTCACGTGGGTGGCGATGTGAGCGACGCAATCAGCCTTGACCCGGTCACTAAACCCGATATGTTAGGAAGCGATCCCATCATGACTAAATGCATGCGTTCGACCTTCTGGACCGGGCTGACTCCGGTTCAACAACTCGACATGTATAACAGGGAGAATGACAGGGCAGAGGCAGTGCGTATTAAGCGAGAAGACCGAGAGCATGCGGCAGCAGAGAGAGAGCATGCGGCAGCAGAGAGAGAGCATGCGGCAGCGGAAGCTGAACGCGTCAGAGAGCATGAGTTGCGAATGTTGACTGAACGACTGCGGGCAGAGGTGTCTGCTGCAAGCGTCCCGGAAACTGTTCATGTTCGTTTGCCGGACTGGACGGGAGACACGAAGCCAGAAGCGTATCTGGAGATGGCGGAGAAGTTGTTGGCTTCCGGTGGCATTGATGAGAGCTTGTGGGTCGGCCATCTTGTTAGCCATCTATCTGAGAAGGCGAGGGAGGTATATGCGAGGATGGCAACCGAGGACGCAAACAAATACAGGAAATTGAAGGCCGAGATTTTGAACGCCTATGCGGTGTCCGCGTGTATTTATAGGCGTAATTTTTTCAGTTGGACTCGTCAGTCCAGTCAAACCTATGAGGAACATTCGCGGGTCTTGTTGGAACAGCTGCAGAGATAGTTCAAGGGGAGCAAGGTTGAGTTACCTCAAGCGGTTGCGGAACTCCTGGTGCGTTACCGTATCGATCAACAGCTTCCGCCTGACTTAGCGTTGTTTCTTGTCGACAAAGACACTGTTTCCTTGTCAGACTGCGTCAACCTTATTGATAAACATGTTTTGGCGTGCAAAATGTTGCAAGTCACGCAGTCGCGTCGTAAGACGGAGGATTCTGGAATCAAGACCGCCCCCCGTCTGCCCGGCGGCTGGATCAAGGGGAAGGGTTCTCCGATGCCCTCCACTGGTGGCGGTCGCGAGCTGCAGGCCAGGGCACGGCCCTGGTGCGATTTCTGCAAACGCGTGGGGCACGGTGGAGACCGCTGCTTCTCTAACCCAGCTAGTCCGGCCTACCGAGGCAACCCTGCTGTTAAATCGGAGGGAGGTCAGTGGAGGTCATCAACTGGGCCCTCGCACACGACGGTGGCATCGGTGACAGAGGTCACTGCCACCGAGGCTAATTCCATTCATCCTCTGTATCAGGATTATTCAGGGACAGCCTTAGTGGGTGGCCCTGATTCGGTGCTGAAGTTTGAGGCCCAATACCTTCGGGATACTGGGGCGACACTGTGTGTTCTCCGGGCAGGGGTAGTTCCGGCCTCTCAGATGCGTTATACCGGCGAGTCTATCATCCTTCGGGGCATTAACCAGGTTCCTGGCCGGTATCCCCTTGCCCTCCTCGAGGTCCGGAGTGACATTTTTACGGGTCCAATGACCTGTGCGGTGGTACCCTACTACCCGGTACCCGGGGTCTCCTTGCTGATTGGCAATGATGCCATGGCCAGGGAGGAGTCATTGACTCTGACCGGTGGGGTGGTCACTAGATCCCAGAGTAAACAGGCGGAGAGAGTGGCGGAGTCAGACATATCTTCACTCTGGCCCGAGGAGCCTAGCGCCTCGACTCCAGTTCCCGACGGTGACGTTGCGTCAGTTGAAGTCCACCCGAGCCTCCCGTCAAGCCAACCTCAGGTGCCGTGCTCCTCAGGGACCGCTCCCGCCTGTAACACGGGGACCCCAGCTACGTGTTCGCCGGTCGGCGAATCCGGGGAGGAGGATCAGTCCTCCGAGGCGGTTAGCGACCTCAGTTCTGGGCCGGAAGTCACTCCCGCATTGTCTGCGGTAACCAGTTTAGTGGAGGATCAGCACTTCGATCCCACCCTTGCCATCCTCTGGGAAATGGGAGACGACTCCGAGCTGGGCCCACAGGCGGAGAGGGGATACCGGTTTTGGTGTTCCTTTATTCCTCCCGAAAGAGACTTGCTCCTCGGTCCGTTGTCCCTCCTGTAAACGCTTCCCCCAACTTGAGTTGGCCCCCTTGTCTCTCTATTGTGCTTTGTGTGAAGTGTAACTCTTGTGGGGTAGATATTAATGTGGTGTATTGTGTTTAATATTGTGTTGTGGATAAACCTTGTTCATTGTATAAGCCTGTTAACGATTACCGTCATCATATTGCCATGTGATTTGCACCTACTACAAATACTGGTTTCAAAACGCCGTCTATCCGACGGGTTTTTTACTTAGGTGGGGAGGACTGTGAGAAACAACCTTGTTCTCACCAAATTAGTGCCCCGCCCACCACGTCACGTGACCTCCTTTCAGCCTCACGCGATTGGGTGGCGATTCGGCACGCGATTGGTGGACGGTTAGAGAGCCGGCCGCCATCTTGTGCGACGGACGTGGCTCGAAGGCGTCGAGTGGAAAATAGCAAAAAGGGGATTTTTTAAGCCTCACGACAGCCGAGTTGTGCTGATCGTTTATCGTTCTGTATTGTAAGAGTGAGTAACTCCGGAAGAGAACGAGTGATTCCCGGATATCGTAGATTGGAACTGTGAGTCATATTGCCTGTGTCGTGTTTGGAGCTTCTGGTGCCGACAGTTCCTGCAGGCTTTGTGCTGTGTATTCCACTCTGTTACCATCCATTGTTTTTGAGATCGAGCCAATAAATCATCGTGCCTACCCCTAGAGGCCGGTTAAAACACAGTTGTGTTTATTGAGTTCTCTTTGTCCACCCCGTGGACTACTTGAAGCCCGGACATTAACGTCAGTATTCCGTGCTGGAAGCCTTTAACAGCCGGGATAGCGACAATCTACACAGGCAGACTTCTCCTCCCTTGAAAATTCACCTGGACTTGTCCGGACTGCTGCTGACCTCCTCCAGCGTTGCAACCACGTACGGCCACCACTCATTGTGACATATTTGGAGACCTCTCTTAGCCAAAAACTCAATGAGCCTCACTCAATTTAAATAGAGATTTATTACTAACTTTGCAAAGAGTATTTACACGAAACTAAAAACATGACGCGTCGTCGCGCGTCGCGTCGTCTCCCTTCTTCCTTCTGCTTCCCTCTTCTGCTCATATAGCCTTGGAGCATTTTCCTTAAGTAGATCTCTGTTATGTTGATGTAATTCGATTGGAATTTAGAGGTCAACACAGAACTTGGTCGACTCTGTCTTCTTGCTGCCAATGCCCATCTGGTCTCTATTCTGGAGCCACTTAAAGGCTTTACAAATGATGCTATCGCAGGCAAAGGAGCAGAAACCCATTGACAAATGCATTAGCCCTGGGCTGAGTCAACACTCTGCCTTTGGGCTTCTCCACTTAAGGGCAAAAAGGTTATTCACAGATGTCCCCTTATCGCTTCGGTTCCATTCCCAAGGCCTTGCTCACGCTGCGAGCCTTGAAAACCCATTTTACACAAAATTCACATCGAAATGCAATTTAACCGTTTTTAGCAATATTGACATAAAATGTAAAATTATATGAATATATATATATTATCCCACAGTCCCCATGACAATCTTCTCCATTTTCCCCTATTTTCTGCATCTCTCCTTGTTAACCACCTTGCCCGCATTTCTTCTTCGACCATCTTTATAGTAGCCATATATTAGCC
The DNA here is from genome assembly GCF_964187855.1 of Myxine glutinosa. Taxonomy (NCBI): domain Eukaryota; kingdom Metazoa; phylum Chordata; class Myxini; order Myxiniformes; family Myxinidae; genus Myxine; species Myxine glutinosa. The sequence continues at coordinate 18,530,870 of NC_136274.1, forward strand.
AATCTGTGAAAAAATTTAAAAGAAGCTAGTTTCAACTGATTTTGGTGGGTATGGGTATGGACAACTTCCAAAAAAAAGTAAGGAGGGATAGGGGTTGGGGAAACCTTTTTATTAGAGGTCAAAGGTCATTGACCTCTGCCTAAATCATATAAAATTGTATTTCAGCAACAAAATATGGTATATAGATGATCTTGGTGTCAAAATGCACAGGATTACGAAAGAAGATGACATAAGATAATTATTGACCCTTGGGACCAAATCCTGACCTCTGAAAATGAGGTCAAAGGTCAAAAAAGCTGTTTTATCACTAAAATGTCATATTTATAACAGGAAAATTACCATATTATATAAAAATGAGCAAAAAAAAAACCGAAGAGGTTAATTTCAACTTACGTGGTGGATATGGGGGTTATTATTTATTCCAAGAGCAGAGGGGGAGGGGGAAATTACCTTTCTTGGGATCAAATGTCATTGACCCTAGACTAAAACACTATATATTGCATGAATGAAGTCTTTGTTTTGTCTTCCTAGCTAGCCTACATGTACCTTGACTACCCCAGTGCAGTGAGATGTCCCAAAAGTTCCCTGAGGCCTTTGGAACAATACTTTAAAATAACAAAATTACCAGGATGGATATATGTGAAATATGTAGTGAGGACTTTTCAGAAGCAGGAAAGCTACAGAGGTTGTACAGAAAGGGATATGAGAATCTAATAGAGCAGTGCAAGACTTATCAACAACTCTTCATTATTGGAGCGATTGGAACAAAAATGGAGTAGCAACACTCCTATGACAGTCCATCGTAGATGCCGAACCCTTTTCATGCAAAAGGAGCCAGATGTTGAGGAGCAAGAGCATGCGCCAAGACCAAAATGACAAAAGGTGTCTCAAGCAGTAAATGATGACAAAGTTGATGGTAAGATAAAGTAATTCTTTACTTGATTCATGTAAATTTCATTAAGATTCCAAGCCCATACCTGTTTTATGTTATTTTGTTTGAATTTTGAATGTTTGAAGTTAGTATGGTGATTTACATGGGATGGCAACTAACTTTGTCCATGTTTTCATGTAATGTTTTCAGGCCAGGGTTCTACTCGATTTCCGTACAGTGAAAGATGTTTCATATGCAATGAGGACATCCATTTTGATGACCCGGGATCCACCCGGGATCCACAATGAGGACATCCATTTACTGATAGTAGCACAGAAATCATTCCACATTTCAGTTACTATTTGTGGAACATTTACTTATCATCTTAGCTATGTAAAATAATATTTCATTTTTCATTTCAGGTAAAAGACCCCAACACCATTACTTCGCTGTCTAGTGGAGTAATAACTACCGACAAGTCAATTGTCAACTGTGATGATGCAGTGAGGATATGCCATGAAATGCAAAAGGATCTTGATAATGAGTCACCGGTTAAGAGCATGAAGACAGCAAAGAAATGCAAAAATCTGGCTGAACTTCAGAAGAAAGTAAAGGTAGGCGACAAGAGGATCTACATCGAAAAGACACTTCTTTTCAATAGACTGATTTTCATGGCAGAGAGAGATGAAGGGATCGAACACATGTTCAAATTTGAGCTGACCCCGGTCCCAACATCTCTCTTCACAATGGATCGCATGATGAGAAAACCCAAAAAGCATGAATTTGGCAAGATGCTCAAGGAAACAGCTACAATACTTGACGTGGACATAAACAGCAAGATGCATGTTGTTGATGGAGGGTGGCTACTTCATCAGGTAAAGTGGTCCAGCGGTGCAACCATCAAGACTATAGTTGATACATATGTCAGATATGTTGACAACAAATTCAAGGATGCTACTGTAGTGTTTGATGGCTACGGGGAGGAATCATCAACGAAAGACCATGAACATATGCGGCGGATGGCTGGGAAGAAGGTTTCTCCGGACATGAGGGTCACACCGGAATTGACTATATCATGTGACAGAGAGGTTTTCCTGGCAAATGAGAAGAACAAAGGAGCCTTAATCATGATGATATCTGCAGAGATGGCAAGCCACAATATCACTGTACGCCAAGCAAAAGATGATGGTGACACGCTGATTGTTAGGTCTGCAATGGACTTGGTCGCAAGTGTTAAATCCACAGTTGTTGTTGTCGCCCAGGACACTGATATTTTGATATTGCTCTGCTATCATAGGCCTATCCACTGTACTAATTTCTATTTACAAGCAGATTTTGGTGGTCTTTACGACATCTCTAGCATACACATCGGAGACAAAGAAGAGTTCCTCTTCAAGTATGGCTGGTCTGGAAACGACACTGTTTCATGCATTCATGGACATACCAAATGTGCTCTCTACAAATGCAGATTTCCTGCCAGTGTCATTACTGCATTCACAAGTCCCACTTCAACCGACTCCATAATTCGAACAGCTGGATTAAAAGCCATGCAGATCACATATGGCTGTGGGGATACTCCCCTAGAAAAGTCTCGCTACATGAAGTTCAAGAAGCAAGCAGCCAAGGGCAAAATCGATCCTGACCGCCTACCACCAACGGAAGATGCAACAGCTCAACATTCCCTTCGTGTCCATCTTCAAGTTGTGGTATGGAAGCATCTTGACACCTCTATTCTTGATCCCAAAGGAAGAGGATGGGAGTTAGATTCCAACAGAAAACTCAGACCAAAAATGCTATCTGTTGGTATCGCGCCAGACAACCTTCTGAAAGTAATTTGTTGCAACTGCAAGGAAGGGGAGAGGCAATGTCAAACAATGAGATGCAGCTGCATGAAAGCTCGCATGTCGTGTGTATCTGCATGTGGAGTGTGCTGTGGGCATTGCGACAATGGAACAGATAGCATAGATGCAGAAGGAGAAATTGGTAGCGATGAAGAGGAAACAGACTGAGTATTATTAATTTGTTGTTGCCGATAGATACTGTAAGTTCTAAGTTGTGAGTAGTATTCTGCAAATTGTTGATTATAAATTCACATATACTTTACATACACAAACTATTTGACACTAATGAACTTTACCCCCCCCCCCCCCCCCCTGCTTATTTTGACCATTAACCTCGTATTTTGGTGGTGAAGAATCCATTTCATATTTAGTTTGTATCTTGGTATAATTCTGTTACTGTTACCAATATGATATTTGATATGATATTTTGGTGATAAGACGTCTATTTTTGACCTTTGACCTCATTTTCGGAGGTCAGTAATTGGTTCCATGGGTCAGTCATTATTCTATGTCATCTTCTTTCGTAATCCTGTGCATTTTGACACCAAGATCATCTATATACCATATTTTGTTGCTGAAATACAATTTTATATGATTTAGGCAGAGGTCAATGACCTTTGACCTCTAATAAAAAGGTTTCCCCAACCCCTATCCCTCCTTACTTTTTTTTGGTAGTTGTCCATACCCATACCTACCCAAATCAGTTGAAATTAGCTTCTTTTAAATTTTTTCACAGATGAACCTTAAGTTAGGGATACTATTAGCCAAGTCTTTCTCGGTCTCCCCATCCTCGACCTCCTCCTACATTCATTTCCATCACTATTCTCAACCAGTCACTTTCATCCTTCCTCAACACATGACCAAACCATCTCAACCTGTTCCTCTTAACAGCATCCATCACAGGCTCTATTCTCATCATCTTTCGCAATTCATCATTTGTCTTCCTCTCTCAACGATACTCCGCACATCCACCGAACCATTCGCATTTCCACCCTTTCCAGCCTTCGTTGCTGCTCTACATTCATGACCCATGTCTCAGTCCCATAAATCATAACACTTCTCACACATGCAGCATACACCTTTCCCTTCAGCTTCAACGACACTCCCCTCCTCATCAGCACGCCACACAGTTCCCGAAACTTCTTCCATGCACATCTCACTCTAGCAACCGTTGCCGAGTCTGATCCACCTTCTCCATTCAGCATGTCCCCGAGGTAGCAAAATGTTTTCACAACTTCCAGCTTGACGCCGCCTCCAAGATCCAACTCAACATTTCCTCCATCTGCAGCTCCCTCTGTGCACACCTTACATTTGAATGTAGCTGCCACACTGGTTAATGACCCTCTCAGACCACTACATTTTTGATGAACCAACTCAGCGCACATTGCACATTGAATGGAGTTCATTCCGACACCCTTCCTGCACACAGCACATGGCCACTTCCCAGTTCTTTCCACCTCACCACATGCTTTACCACTTGCCATCACCTTCGTCTTTCCTATATTCACCTTCAGACCTTTTGTCTCCATACATTCCTTCCACTTGTTCATCTTTTCCTTCAGTCCATCCATACTTTCCGCAATCAACACCAGATCATCTGCATACAACAACTCCCACGGTAAACCCTCCTTTACGTTCTGACCCAGCACCTCCATCACAGCTACAAATAGTAGTGGACTTAGGACCGACCCCTGATGCACTCCAACCTTCACCTCAAACTCACCACTGTTCCGGTCCTTCGTCCTTTCAGCTGTGTGCGCTCTTTTGTACATTGCCATCACTACTCTGATCAACCATTCCTCCACTTCTAGCTTCCTCAATGCCCATGTCAATACTTCGCGTGGAACCCGATCGAATGCTTTCTCCAGATCAACAAACCGAAGAAACAACTTCTTCCTCTTCTCCATGTACTACTCCTCATAATAAAGAGCGCATCTGTCGTTCCTCTTCCTGGCATAAATCCAAACTGCATTTCGTCGATCTTCACCTTCTTCCTTATCCTCCTCTCCAACACCCTTTCCAATACCTTCATTCCATGCTCCAATAACTTTATCGCTTGGTACGAGCCACACTCCAGAGGGTCACCTTTCCCCTTGTATAGAGGGACGAGGGAACTCAGTTCCCAATCCACTGGAATGCGCCTTCTTTCACCACCAGATTACAGATCTCAGTCATTCTCTTCACACCCCAACTTCCTGCTGCCTTCAACATATCTCCCATAACTCCCGTCGGCCCTCCCGCTTTTCTACTCTTCATTTCTTTTATCGCATCCTCAACTTCCTTCTCAGTTATCTTCTCTGCCGGTCCTAAAACTGGGTTACTCTCTGTGTTGCCATCGCATTCATTCTCTGTATTCAACAGCATTTCCATATATCTTTTCCATCTTCCTTGAATTCCATTTGGGTCCACAACGATTTGTCCCACTTCATCCTTCAAGCAACTCACCCCCATCACATCACACCTCTCTTTCGCTATATGTTTTGCAATCCTGAATACCGCTCTCTGACCCTCTTCCGAATCCAAGCGTTCTCCGAACATTTTCCTACATGCCTCCTGCGTCTTTGCTACCTCTTTCTTTGCAGCCTTCTTGGCTGCCTTATAACTTTCATGCTCTGCTTTTTTTGCACCCGTACCCTTCGCCTTCTGCCACTCCTTGAACTTCTTCCTCTTCTCGTCAATCCTCTTTCCAACTTCATCATCCCACCACCATGTTTCCGAGTGCCTCGGTGGTCCTTTTGTCCATCCACATACCTCACCAACGGCTCCCAGCAGACTATCTTTTATTGACATCCAACCACGTTCAAGCTCAACCACATCATCCTCTACCCTACTCAGCCTCTCTTTTAATGCCTCCCTTACTGTCACCTCTTTCAACCTCCACACCTTCATTCTCGGTTGGTACTTCACCCGCCGAGCTCCCCTCGCACCTTTTACCCTTATGTCGCAGACAACCAAGTGGTACTGTGAAACAGCCTCCTCACCAGGATCACTTTTGTGTCCCGGAGGTGCCCCGTATCTCGCCTACGCACCATCAGGTAGTCAACGGTTGTTGTCGACCCACCTGACGTGTATGTAACGAGCTTATTATCCCCTTTCTGGAACTGAGTATTACAAATCAACAAATCAGCTCCATCAGCAAACTCCAAAATCCTTTCACCTTCTCCATTTCTCACACCATATCCGTAACCCCCATTAACTCCCTCAAAACCGTCCATACTCCTTCCCACATGTCCATTCAGGTCTCCTCCTACCACAACAACTTTCTCATCTTTCACGTTTTCCATCAGTTTCTCTATCGCACACCAGAACTTGTCCTTCTTTTCCTCGCGCCGACCAACCTGCGGAGCATATCCCGAGATGACGTTCACCAAGAGCTTTCCAATCATCATTTTCACCATCATCAACCTATCACTCACTCTACTCACACTCACCACACTTTCTACAAACTCCTCAGAAAACAGGACACCAACACCATTCACGCCCTCCGGGCACCCTTGCCACACAAACTTGTATTTCTGTCCCTGCCTGCCCTTCACCATTCTCACACCACTTCCCTTCCATCTCGTCTCTTGCACACAACACATGTCCACTCTTCTTCTGACCAATACTTCCACCACTTCTCCTGATCTCCCTGTCATTGTCCCTACATTCCATGTCCCAAACCTCAGAAACCGATCTCCACTTCGGGCTGTACCCTGCCCATATGCAGTTGTAATTGTCATGGTTGTCTTTTTGAGGCAATGTTTTTATGGCGGGATGCCCTTCCTGACGCCAACCCTCTTCGTCGCCTCTTACGACATGCAGGGATACGGTGTGCCTATTCTAACCAGGATATACAACGTGACCCAATTTCCTTTCAGGAAAGCAAATTTGTTCAGAGTGCCAGCGATAATTAATCGACACAAAATTTGGTCGCGAGGTGTGCAGGTCCCAAACAGGATTTTTACAGGTTGTAGCTCATAAAAATTACTTGATTCAGAGATAAATTTTACACTTCCACACCACCAAGTAATTTAAAACACCTCACCACCACGAAATTAAAAACACCTCACCCCCACCTATTTTAAAACACCTCATCACCACGTAATTTAAAACACCTCACCATCACGTAATTAAAAACACCTCACCACCAAGTAATTTAAAACACCTCATCACCACGTTGTTAAAAACACTTCACCACCACGTAACTCAAAACACCTCACCACCACATAATTCAAAACACCTCACCACCACAAAATTCAAAAGACCTCACCCCCACCTAATTTATAAGACCTCACCACCACATAATTCAAAACACCTCACCACCAAAAAATTCAAAACACCTCACCACCACCTAATTTAAAACACCTCACTACCAAGTAATTTAAAACACCTCACCACCACGTAATTCAAAACACCTCACCACCACATCATTAAAAACACCTCACCACCACATAAATAAAAATACCTCACCACCACGTAATTCAAAACACCTCACCCCCACCAAATTTAAAACACCTCACCACCACCTAATTTAAAACACCTCACCACCACCTAATTTAAAACAACTCACCACCACGTAAATCAAAACACATCACCATCACGTAATTTAAAACACCTCTCCCCCATGTAATTTAAAACACCTCACCACCACGTAATTCAAAACACCTCACCACCACGTAATTATAAATACCTCACCACCATGTGATTTAAAAACACCTCACCACCACGTGATTTAAAAACACCTCACCACCACGTAATTCAAAACACCTCACCACCACGTAATTATAAATACCTCACCACCATGTGATTTAAAAACACCTCACCACCACGTGATTTAAAAACACCTCACCACCACATAATTCAAAACACCTCACCACCACGTGATTTAAAAACACCCCACCACCACATAATTCAAAATACCCCACCATCACGCGATTCTAAACCACCACCACGTCATTAAAAACACCTCACAACCACGGAAACAAAAGTTTGAGGGAGTAATTCAGTGACAACACAGACACTGCCCAGATATGTAGATATCTATCTATAATTCCAGTAATCTCTGTGTGTCTGTCTGTGTGTTTGTCTGTGACCGCTGTTTCTCGACAACCACGGGTCCGATATACTTGAAACTTGCCAGGTATATTGCTGGGGACCCGAGGATGTGCCTTTTCAAGGTTTCATATTAATCGGACAAGTAGTTAACGAGCTATGGCGATTTCTTTACCAAACTCCGCAAGCCTTTCGCTTTGGACCAAACCATTGCATGTAAATAGAGGGGGGGGGGGGGGGGATTGTCACCGTACTCGCAAGCCGTTCGCTTTGGACCAAACCATTTCATGTAAATAGAGGGGGGGGATTGTCACCGTACTCGCAAGCCGTTCGCTTTGGACCAAACCATTTCATGTAAATAGAGGGGGGGGATTGTCACCGGACTCGCAGGCCGTTCGCTTTGGACCAAACCATTTCATGTAAATAGAGGGGGGGGATATAATTTTAGATATATATATAGTACGGGCATGCCCTAGTATAGATAAATGACTGTACCTGAGATGCTGTTTTGTCATTGTTTACAACAATTATAATTAAAACAATTATTTTGCACAAATGTATTTGTAATATACGTGATATTACCTTTTATAAACAATTGAAGTTGAAGACTTAAGTAAAAAATAAAAATAAAAAATAATAATAATTGGAATATTTTTCAAAGAAAATACCCTTAGAACATACACACGGGAGAGATATGTGCATACCAGAAGATTGGTACGATTTCACTAAAGTTTGAAGGAGTAGTTCAGTGACATCAAGTGACATCTTCTGGCCATGTTTGGCCATGGCAGATCTCTTTGGAAAGTTGCATTCGAAGGCCTTGCGGTGCTCATTGACCTGTTGTCTTAATGTTCTCCCTGTCTCTCCAATATATTCAGCCCCACAAACACAGGGAACCCTGTATACCACCCCGGCCCAGTCATTCCTGGGAAGCTTATCCTTGACATGCATCAGTGACTGTTTCATGATAGTTTGCAACTTACCCTCACACCTGCCAATTTTAAAACTCTGCCAATCCTTTGGGACACCCCCGACACAAAAGGCAAAGCACAATAACCTTTTGGTTGTTCCTGTGTGAAAGACCTGTTACGAGGCTTCGCCAAGATCGCATCCTTTTTGGGAACAATCTGTCCGGGTAGCCATTGGTCTCCAGTACATCTTGTAATTGTTTTACCTCTCTCGTTTTCTCTTTGATTGTCGATGGTAAATCACGTGCCCTTTTAAAGAGGGTGTGCACAACAGCTCGTTTGTGGTCCAAGGGGTGGCAAGAGTCAAAATCCAAGTACCGGTCAGTGTGAGTGGGTTTCCTGTAAACAGTGATGTTCAAATTTCCTCTCAGATCCATGGTCACCATTGTGTCCAGGAAAGCGATGGATCCATTCTGTTCCTTTTCAAGGGTGAAACTGATGGAAGGAAAGGTCTTCCCAATAGCCTCATGTATGTTACTAATTGACTCGCTGGGACAGATGACAAACGTGTCGCCCACGTAACGCTACAATGGGGGATGGTGGGTGGATCACCCACAGGGGGTGGGGGGGGTGTAACACACACGGTGGGTGTTGGCTTACACACGGGGGGGGGGAGGGGTGTTGTGGGTCACACACGGGGGAGTGTGAGAGGATCACGACGTTCATTGGTGTCTCGTTCTGTTCCCTCATTCTTTTATTCATTTTGAAAATGGCAGTTACAAATAACCCTCATGCAACTCATTGAGACAGCGCTGACATAAGGAGCAGGAATGGCCAACCACATGCCCCACATTATGTAACCTTGAGCTAAAGACAGCTCGGATGCATACGACGCATATGGAGCATATTCTGACGTCGAGAGCAACTAGCACCAATAACCTGACAAAAAAACGCGATGAAAAGACGTGAAATGGAGTTTCTTTATTAATCCTGGATGTGTACACGATTGATTCAGCCTTGAAAACTCTTATCGTGCAAAAACCAAAAAAAAAATGTATTAAAGATTTCACGATTATATTTCCTCGAGAAAAAAAATCTTCTTTGGGCGGTGTATAATCGCTCCGAACGAAACAGACATTGCCTGGTGAGTGGGCTGTTGTAATCAAAATGTTGTAATTGTTGTTGTAATTAATACATCTCAGCAATTTCCTGTGTGTGTGTGAATTTTCTCAATTATTGCTGAAACCGAGACTAAAATCATCGATAAAAATGAAATCAGATCGTGAATTACAGTCGAGATAAAGGCTTATGTTATCGGCCTTTGAAAATTCATTTCGTTCTATAAACGGTAACTTTCATCGGATTTTATTCCCGTTTTTTTTTCAACCGAGACTAAAACCATGTTAGCGCCTGTTAAAAATGGAATGATATATCGAATTCGAGTTGAAATAAAACTGTGACAGCGAGCAAGACACCACGGGCCTAACAAAACAGGCCAAAAAGCAAATGGTGGACATTTGTTTTTGAAGCCTCTTCCAGAATGGGTGGAGCTACTCTCTCAACGGAAAGCCACACCCCCGGAGAAAGCCACACCCCCGGACAGACGTCCGACAGACAGACAGAATCACCTACGGAGAATATAATATAGATGACTTGCTTTTGGGATTAAAATCAATTGAATCCATTTTGAGTTCTCCAACCTTTAATAGGCAAATAAACAACTGCTCGATGTTTCGATCACACCACGGTTTATTCGTAACGATGTCAATGCATCTCAGGTTGAGTCATCCACCACGGAGCTCTGTGACAACATTAAAAACGAGGTGAAGTCACATGTGGCTTCCATTTTACTTCGTCCTCTGCGCCCAACCCACAACGATTCCAATCTGAACTGGGTGCAACGACGGGTTTTACAAGAATTACGTAGGATTGATGATTTGGCGATTTTGCCGGTGGACAAAGGATGTGCAGCGGTTTTGATGGATCGGGATGCGTACAATGAGAAGATGCATGACTTGTTGGCGGACACATCGACATATGAGCAGCTTCCCTCGGATCCAACCAAAAAGGAGGAACGTAGATTGAACTCGCTGCTCGCTGAAATGAAAAGAACAGGTCGACTATCAGCGACACATTACAAACAATAATTATACAGGAGCAGTGTAGTTGCCCCAAGGGCTTATGGGCTGCCAAAAGTATACAAGGAAGGGGTTCCTCTAAGTCTCATGCATCAATGGACCATCCTTTGCTTTGTCCAAGTTTCTTTCGAACATACTCGAGCATTTGGTCGGAAAAACAGAGCAAACTTTACACAACAGCTCGGATTTTACTCAGAAAGTGAAGCATGTCCACCCTCAGGAGAGCCAGAAAACAATATCTCTACACTCTCAAGACTGAACTCTCAAACCTGTCTCCCTCTTCCAAATCCTGGTGGCATCTGGTCAAATCTGTTTCTGGTGTTTGTTCCCCCTCCATCCCCTCCCTTAGCTCAAACGGCTACACAGCTGACTCCGCTCGTGAAAAATCTGAATGCCGCAACTCTGTGTTTGCCTCTAAATCTTGTGTCCCAAACCCATCCCTCTCGGTACCCACCGTACCCAGTCATACCCAGCTGCTCCTGGACTCTGTGTCCTTTTCTCCTGACAAGGTGGAGAAGTTTCTGTCATCCCTCGACTCTGATTCTGCAACTGGACCTGACGGCATCAGCCCACGGGTCCTAAAATCCTGCTTTTCCACTCTTTCACTACCTCTCTCTGTTCTCTTCACCCTCTCTTTTGCTCAAGGTCATCTGCCGTCAGCTTGGAAATCAGCCAACATCACCGCTTTATAATAATAACAAGCGTTACGCCTAGGTCCCCCGTTGGGGAAGTGATGCGAGTTGACAAAGTGGAACACGCAGAAAACATGCTATGATATGATATTTCGCTCACAAGGTTCAGACATACATGGAGGCGGCCATCTTGGATTTTGACGTGGCGACCCAATTTTCAATAGCGTTCTTCCTTATGCCTAGATACACCCACACACCAGAAGGTACTTCGCTTATTTTTCAAGATATTTCGCTCACAAGGTTCAGACATTTATATGGTGGTGGCCATCTTGGATTTTGACGTCGCGACCCAATTTACAATAGCGGTCTTCCTTATGCCGAGATACACCCACACACCAAATTAGAAGTTGGTACTTCGCTTATCTTTCAAGATATTCATCTCAAGATTCAGACATACATGGCGGTGGCCATCTTAGATTTTGACGTGGCGACCCAATTTTAAACAGCGTTCTTCCGTGTGCCTAGATACACCCACACACCAGATTAGAAGTTGGTACTTCGCTTATTTTTCGAGATATTTCGCTCACAAGGTTCAGACATATATATGGTGGCGGCCATCTTGGATTTTGACGTGGCGACCCAATTTTCAATAGCGTTCTTCCTTATGGCGAGATACACCCACACACCAAATTAGAAGTTGGTACTTCGCTTATTTTTCAAGATATTCATCTCACAGTGTTCGGACATACATGGCGGCGGCCATCTTGGATTTTGACATGGCGACCCAATTTTCAATAGCGTTCTTCCTTATGCCTAGATACACACACACACACCAGATTAGAAGTTGGTACTTCGCTTATTTTTCAAGATATTTCACTCATAAGGTTAGACATGTATATGGTGGCGGCCATCTTGGATTTTGACGTGGCGACCCAATTTTCAAAAGCGTTCTTTCTTATGGCGAGATACACCCACACACCAAATTAGAAGTTGGTACTTCGCTTATTTTTGAAGATATTCATCTCACAAGGTTCGGACATACATGGCGGTGGCCATCTTGGATTTTGACGTGGTGACCCAATAGATGCACCCACACACCAGATTAGACGTTGGTACTTTGCTTATTTTTCGAGATATTTCGCTCAAGTTTCAGACATATATATGGTGGCGGCCATCTTGGATTTTGACGTGGCGACCCAATTTTCAATAGCGTTCGTCCTTATGCCGAGATACACCCACACACCAGATTAGAAGTTGGTACTTTGCTTATTTTTCAAAATATGCAGGTTACAAGGTTCAGACATACATGGCATCAGACATACATGGCGGCGGCCATCTTGGATTTTGACGTGGGTTGCACCCACACACCAAATTCGAATGCGGTCCTTCGCTTACGCATGCATGCACGTCCGCACGCACACACGCACGGACGGACGGACGGACACACGGACGGAGGGGAAAGCCATAGTCCCCCTTTCGCTCCGCTGTGCGACGGGGGACAATAAAGGAGTCTTATATAGCCCCATCAAGCAGAGTAAACTACACTCATGGCGCTTTACATTATCATGCGAACGCACACACACACACACAAACATACACACCTTCATTCTTGCCCTATTCCTCTCCCTCCCCATTCAAAACCCACAGATGTGTACTCCCCCTCCTCCTCCCCTCCCTCCCCCACACATGTACACAGACATACTCTCGATCTCTGTCCCACCTCAAACCAAAGGGAAAACAGGACTTAGACTTTGAAAGACTTGTGAAACAGATAGGCTTTACATTAAAAAGGTGCAAAATCAGATCCTTGCAACTACAGACCAATCAGCCTTCTCCCAATTATCAGCAAAGTCATGGAATCCATCATTGCTTCAGATATGAAATATTTCCTCTTCTTCAATGGCTTGATCTCTGACCATCAATTTGGTTTCAGACCAGGTCACTCTACTCTGGACATGTTGCTTCTGCTGTCTCAACAATGGATGGAGGTCCTCAATGTCAAACAGGAAATTAGAGGTGTCGCCCTTGACATATCACGTGCCTTCGATACGGTCTGGCACCCGCTCTACTCACCAAACTCTCCTCCGATGGTATCCATGGAAATCTCCACGGATGCCTTGCGGACTTCCTCTCTAGTCGTAGTCAAAGTGTGGCCCTGAATGGGTTCCTCTCATCTCCCCTTCCTGTTCAGGCTGGAGTTCCCCAAGGCAGTGTTCTGGGCCCTGTGCTTTTTCTGGTCTTCATCAATGATCTCTCTGACTCTTGAAAATCCTCTCTACCTCTTTGCTGATGACTCCACTCTCTGCCGCTCCATTCCTCATCCCACAGATCGGCATTCTGCAGCCTCCTCACTCTCTGCAGACCTGGACAAAATCACAGACTGGTCAAACAAGTGGAACATGTCTTTCAATCCTGACAAATCTCACACTCTTACGATGTCTCTCCGAAAAGACCGTCTGGACAACCCTCCCATCCACTTTCTGAATAATCCTCTCCAAGAAGTTCTGTCACTCAAGCTTTTGGGTCTCACTATCTGCCATGATCTTTCCTGGGAAAAGCACATTTCCAATCTGGCCTCCAAAGCCAGTCACCGACTGGGCATCCTCCGTTGTGCGAAGTCCTTCCTGGGCACACTTGAGCTCATCACCACATACAAGGCTTTCATCCGCAGCTCAATGGAATACTGTTCTCCCCTCTGGGCCGGTGCTCCAGCCTCACACCTAGCTCAGCTTCATGCTGTTGAAACCAAAGCATTCAGAATCATTGGAATCTCTCACGATGAAGCTCACTCCGAGGGCCTTTCACTCACTCACCGCAGGCAGGTTGGTGGTCTTTCTGTCTTCTACAGACTCCTCTCCGGCCTTGCTCCCCCAGCTCTCTCTGGGCTCTGTCCCCCAAATATTCCTACATGTCGCACAATATCTGCATGCAACCCTCTTATGGTTGAACTGCCAAAATCAAGACTCTCTGCTCACCTTCACTCCTCTTTTCTCCCACCTCTGGAACAAACTCCCTCACTCTCTTCAATCCCACTCCTCCCTCCAGGTCTTTAAAACAGCTGTTCACCACCATCTCTTATCTTCCCCCATCCAAAACCTTGATCTTTTCTACCCACGCTAATTTCACCACAGATCCACTTTTTTGGAATACCAACTTCTTTCCTGGAAGTCCTTGCAGTGTCCTTGTGTTTAATACTTCTCCCAACCCCCTCCCCCTTCCCATGCCTCCTCCCCCCAAGCCCTCTCCCTCCCACAGATCTCCCTGCTCTCAAATGTTGTGTTTGTGCTTCCCCTTCTCTCCCCATCTTGTCTATCGCTACCCTTATTATATGTTTTGTGTGTCTGTTTGATTTTTTTTGTGTGATAAAAGTTATCTCTTTCACGAGCCTCGATCCTGCATACAAAAAAAAAATGTGGCCATCAGCCCAGACCGCATGGTTACACGGTGTCCTTCGATGTGGTGTCTTTGTTTACCAACGTTCCCCTCGCTTTAACGGTCGAGATGGCCGGGAGGCGGTTATTAAAAGACAATTCCTGGAAATAGGCGGGTGGCATGTTAAATCACACAGATGTGTGTCGTCTTCTCGATGCTTGCCTGTCCTCCACGTATTTCGTTTTTAACAGGATATATTATAAACAGGTGTTTGGTACCGCCATGGGCTCTCCTGTATCTGCTGTGGTGGCAAACATGGTGATGGAGGATTTGGAGGAACGCACCATCCCATCCCTCATATCACAGCCAAGTGTGTGGTTTCGTTACGTGGATGACACGTTTGTCATCTGTCCCAGCGAGTCAGTTAGTAACATACATGAGGCTATTGGGAAGACCTTTCCTTCCATCAGTTTCACCCTTGAAAAGGAACAGAATGGATCCATCGCCTTCCTGGACACAATGGTGACGAGGGATCCGAGAGGAAATTTGAACATCACTGTTTACAGGAAACCCACTCACACTGACCGGTAGTTGGATTTTGACTCTGTACTTTTGACACAGGATTCCCTGTGTTTGTGGGGCTGAATATATTGGAGAGACAGGGAGAACATTAAGACAACGGGTCAATGAGCACCGCAAGGCCTTCGAGTGCAACTATCCAAAGAGATCTGCCATTGCTAAACATGGTCTGAAGGCTGGCCATGTTCCCCTATGGGATAATGCCAGCATTTTGGATGCAAGCCCCAGTAAACGAAGGATTTTGGAGGCATGGCATGCGGAGGAGTCTGACGTGTCTCTCACAGATGATGTGTTGGACTTACCACTAGCGTTTGGCCCTCTCATGCAGAAACGTACCAGAGCAACTGCATCACCAAGCATATAAATTATTACCTCGGTTGCTGTCAATTGGGTATATATTCTTACTTTAGGTTTGCGATGAATCCGTTTAGCTTAATTCGTTTAATTTACCATCACTTGAAGCAATTAATCATGTTGTTAATTTTTTTCATCGATTTATTTGAATTATGGTACATTTTGTTTGATTCAACGTGTGATTTAACAGTTGTTTTGATGTAACATCCCGCTGTGTGGTTTCAGTTGGTTCAACGGTTTTGGTTTTGATTTACGGTTTAAATTTGAATGGCATGAGTTGTTCCAGAATGGTATTGATTGGTGGTTTTGGTGTCCCCACTCCCTTTTTACCTTATATAAGGGAGGGTATACAATTGTTTTCCTTTACTCTTGAGAAAGGTCAGTGGATGCACGTTTGTCCGTGTTGCTGATCAAAACGTCGAGCAGTTGTTTATTTGCTCATTATAGGTTGGATAACTCAAAATGGATTCATTTGATTTTCATCCCAACCGCAAGTCATTGCTTTATATGCTGGCAACCGCTGGCAACCTCAACATTCTCGTCCTCCTCGACCTCAGCGCTGCCGTTGACACCATCGATCACACCATCCTCCTCACCCGACTTGAATCCACCTTTAACGTTACCGGCACTGCCCTCTCTTGGATGAAATCATACCTCTCTGACAGACGCCAGTTCATCTCCATAAATAACTGCAAATCCCCCACTGCTCCCCTCCCCCGAGGTGTCCCCCAAGGTTCAGTTCTTGGCCCACTCCTCTTCATCCTTTACCTGTCCCCCCTCGGTCACTTAATCCGCCGTCATGGTCTCCAATTCCACTGCTTCGCCGATGACATCCAGCTTTTCATCTCCACCAAGTCCGTCTCCACCGACACCCACTCTATCCTGACAGACTGCATCACTGAAATAAAATCCTGGCTTCAAATCAACTTCCTCAAGCTTAACTGTGATAAATCTGAAATAATCATCATTGGCCCAAAAACGCTCACAAAATCCACCCATAACTTTGCCCTCAACATCGACGGTATCCCAGTATCCACCTCCCCTCACATTCGGAATCTTGGCGTCATCTTTGACCAAACCCTTTCCTTCGACAAATACACTAAACAGATCACAAAGTCAGCCTTCTTTCACCTGAAAAACATTGCCCGTCTCCGCTCATCCCTCTCCTCCACGGCTGCAGAAACCCTCATCCACGCCTTCATCACCTCCCGTCTGGACTACTGCAATAGCCTCCTCTATGGTTCACCCTCAAAAATCACCAATAAACTCCAATACATTCAGAACTCCGCTGCCCGTCTACTCACCCATTCCCGGACCCGTGACCACATCACCCCCGTCCTTTACAAGCTTCACTGGCTCCCCATCCCCCAGAGAATCCAGTACAAAATCCTCCTCTTGACATACAAAGCCCTCCATAACCTGGCCCCATCCTACCTGGCTGACCTCCTCTCCAGACACACTCCCACCCGCAACCTCCGCTCTGCTGGTACCAACCTCCTGATCCCCTCCATCCGGACCAAATTCAGATCCTGGGGGGACAGGGCCTTCTCCATCGCTGCTCCCACCCTCTGGAACTCACTACCTCACACCATCAGAGACTCCTCCTCACTCACCACATTCAAAACATCACTAAAGACCCACCTGTTCAACACTGCATTCAACATTCAACCCACAGCATTTAACCCCTGACTATCTCTTCTCCTTCTCCCTCCTTTTGCTTTAAATATTTCCCTATTGATTCTTGTCTTTTTGCAATTGTTGTTTTCATGTATTGTTATGCATTATGTTTTCCACTCTGTCAAAGCGCCTTTGGGCTTCTGGAAAAGCGCTATACAAAATAAATGAATTATTATTATTATTATATATACATATGCTTCTACATATACTTGCAGACACGTACATACGCATACATATACATACGCTCATATCTGGGGTCTGCCTGTCAGGCACGTAAGACATCGGCCATTATAAAGCTCGCAGTGTTAAGTGTGGAAAATTTCTGAGGAGATTCCGTTGACTCAATAGTGCAGTGGGCTGTCGCCACGTCAGTGAGGAAGGTCCTTGGTTCGAGTCCCGGGTTGAGTCAGAATTTTTCACACTCGCCCCACGCAGAAATTTAATTCCTCTTCATTAAAAATTGTAGATGAGTTAATTTCCAATGCACTTCTACATATACTTGCATACACGTGTGGGCAAACAAGGGATGCAGGTAAAGATGAGAGTTAAGGAAATAGCAACACGAGGGGTGGAAATGATGGATACAGAAGCAAGTTTTTGGGAGTGGGAGTGATTTAACAGGTGCAGAAAATATCATGGTTTTGGATGGGGGATGATTTGAGATGGTGGTGAACAGCTGTCCTGAAGACCTGGGGGTAAGAATGAGATTAAAGAGAGTCTGGAAGTTGGTTCTACAGGTGGGAAGAAAGAGAAACAAATGAGTGGAGGTGAGCATTGGTTTTGGATTTTTCAGTTTCACAAAGAGGTGGTTGCTGGTGGAACGCGTGCCTCCTACATATACCTTGGGGAGACAAAACGCGGTGAGGGCAAAGGGTGCAAGACCAGAAAGGAGGCAGAAGAAGACAGAGAGACCACCGATCTTTTGGCGAAGTGATAGGCCCATGGACTCAGCTTAATTGTGAGAGATTCCAATGATATTGAAGGCTTTTGTTTCCATGGCATCAAGCTGAGCAAGGTATGTGCAGGGAAGCCATTATTATCAGTCACAACTAACATGGCGTACGGTAAACAAAATTACTGGAAGAAGAAATAGTAACCAGAGGAAATTTAGAGCTTGCAACCCTGCCAAAAGGATTGTAAAATGGAAGGATCACTTTGCAAACCTTCTAGGACAGTCCCCAACTATGATCATAGCCCCTACTCATGCAGTTGTAAATGAGATACTGCCAATTGACACAGGAACCTTCACCTTCAAAACTTCCCCCAAACCCCTCCCCTTCAAATCTCCCACCCCCCTACCATCTTTCTCCAATTCTTCCCCCCTCCCCCCTCCTCCTCAAAGCTGCCTCCTCCCCACTTCAACTCCCTTCTATCTCATACATCCACCTCCTCCAACCTTCTACTTTGCTCCCCCCACCCCTCAAACAACCCCTCACTGTGCCTCATCCCATCACCATCAAACCTTTTGTCTTCCTCATAATTCCCTTTCTCCTAACTCTTCTGCAATCTCTGACACACTATCAACAGCTCTCCCTACCTCCCCATCTCACCCTTCATCTTACCCTGCCACTCCCCTCCCCTGCACCCAATGCTCTCCCTCCCTCCTCTTAAACGGTATGGACCTCAAACATCCGGGGCCTTCACTCAAACCTGATTGATCTCTCCATACAGGTTGCTTCAGACAAACCAGACGTAATCTGCTTGACAGAAACTTTCCTCCTTCAAGATGTCTCTGATTCCTTAATATCTCTTCCTGGTTACTCCCTCTTCTGGTATGATAGTCCTGAGCCTCGTCCTGGTGGTGGGGTTGCTATCTTTATCAAAAGCTCTCTTCATCACTCTCCTTGCACTGTCCTCTCTCTCCACCACACCCCCAGGAGTACCTCTGGCTACGGCTTCCTCTCCGCTCCCATCTTTTGTTCATATGTGTTCTGTACCATCCTCCAAACAGTGATGACTCCATTTACATCTCCCTGTCTGACAACATGGACCAACTTCTATCCACTCATCCCAACTCTCTCTTCCTCATACCGTATGTGGTGACTTCAACTATCATAATGCCAGCCGGCTGGGTGTGGGCACCTCTTGCACCAGCCATGCCACCTCGGTAAAGGACTTCTGCGACTCACTGGGACTGACACAATCTGTCAATTTCCCAACCAGGATCTCAGTCAATGGAGCATCTTCTCTTCTCGACTTGGGTTTTTTTTGTTGTTTTTTTGTATACTGTTTTGTTAGTTATGACTAACCTCCCTGCAAATGTCTGCTGCAATCTGTTCTTCTGTTCATTTGGTTGTTATAGTGGACATCTCTCTGGCCATTCTTGCAGAGCCTCCTCAACATCGATGAGTCTGGCATTTCACTCAGGCCGACTGGCATGGTCTTCAAGCAGCCATCGATCATCTGGACTGGTCTCCCATCTCTACTGCCTCTGACATCAACTCTTCCTGGGAATTCTTCGAAAGTAAACTGCTCTCTCGTGCACAGATTTATCTCATCTCGTCTTCAGTTGTCATACCCTTCCTCCCATCCATGGTACACTGAATCTTGTGGTGAGGCAGTTGCTATGAAACAACTTGCCTTCGTCTCATGGAAGGCTAATCCAACTGAAGGCAATCTCAGTTCCTTTCACAAAGCTTGGCACAAGTATGTGTCTACACTCAGGAGAGCCAGGAAGCACTATCTCTCTACTCCCAAGACCGAACTTTCAAACCAGTCTCCCTCCTCCAAATCCAGGTGGCGTCAGGTCAAATATGTTTCTGGTGTTTGTTCCCCTTCCATTCCCTCCCTTACCTCAAATGGCTAAACAGCTGACACTGCACGTGAAAAAGCCAAAAGCCTCAACTCTGTGTTTGCCTCAAAATCTTGTCCCGAAACCATCTCTCTCTGAACTCACCTTATCCAGTCGATCCCAGCTGCTCCTGCAATATGTGTCCTTCTGTCCTGACAGGGAGGAGAGGTTTCTGTCAAACCTCGACTCTCATTCTGCAACTGTGCCAGACGGCATCAGCCCACGGGTCCTAAACTCCTGGTCTGCCGCTTTTTCTCACCCTCCGTCTGTTTTCTTCGCCCTCTCTTTTGCTCAAGGTCATCTGCCATCTGCTTGGAAAGCAGCCAACATTACCGCTTTGCACAAAAAAGATGCAAAAACAGATCCTAGCAACTACAGACCAATCAGCTTCCTCCCAATAATCAGCAAGGTCATGGAATCAATCATCGCTTCTGACATCAATTCCTTCCTCTGCTCCAATGGCTTGATCTTGGATCATCAATTTGGATTCAGACCAGGTCAATCTACTCTGGACATGCTGCTTCTGCTGTCTCAACAATGGATGGAGGTCCTCAATGCCAAACAGGAAATCAAAGCGGTCTCCCTTGAAATAACACGTGCCTTCGATACGGTCTGGCAGCCCGCCCTGCTCACCAAACTTGCCTCTTATGGTATCCATGGAAACCTCCACGCATGGCTTGAGGACTTCCTCACCGGTCGCAGTCAATGAGTGGCCCTGAATGGAATTCTCTCATCTCCCCTTTCTGTACAGGCTGGAGTTCCTCAAGGCAGTGTTTTGGGCCCTGTGCTTTTTCTGATCTTCATTCATGATCTCTCCGATTCTCTGGAAAATCCTCTCTTCTCTTTGCCGATGACTCCAATCTCTGCCGCTCCATATCTCAACCCTCAGATCGGCAGTCTGCAGCCTCCTCACTCTCTGCAGACCTGGACAATATCACAAACTGGTCAAACAAGTGGAACATGTCTTTCAATCCTGACAAATCTCACACTCTCACTTTGTCTCTCCGAAAAGACCGTCTGGATAACCCTCCCATCTATTCTCTGAACAATCCTCTTGAAGAAGTTCTGTCACTCAAGCTTTTGTGTCTCACTATCTACCATGATCTTTCCTGGGAAAACCACATTTCCAATCTGGCCTCCAAAGTGAGTTACCAACTGGAAATGCTGTAGGACTGGTCTCCCATCCCTCCATCGTGCGAAGTCCTTTCTGGGCACTTCTGCGCTCCTCACCACATACAAAGCTTTCATCTGCATCTCAATGGAACACTGCTCTCCCCTCTGGGCCGGTGCTCCTGCCTCACACCATGTCGGCTTCACATTGTTGAAACCAAAGCTTTCAGAATCATTGGTATCTCCCACGATGAAGCTAACTCCGAGAGCCTTTCACTCTCTTACCGCAGGCAGGTCGGTGGGATTTCTGTCTTCTACCGACTCCTCTCCGGCCGAGCTCCCCCAGCTCTATCTGTGCTCTGTCCCCCAAATATTCCTGCAGGAGTCACAAGATCTTCCAGAAACCCTCATCTGGAGAAACTGCCAAAATCAAGACTCTCTGCTCACCTTCACTCCTCTTTTCTCCCACCTCTGGAACAAACTCTCTCTCTTCAATCCCTCTCCTCCCTCCAAGTCTTTAAAACAGCTGTTCACAACCATCTCTTGTCTTGCCCTATCCAAAACCTTGATCTTTTCTACCCCCGTTAAAGCACCCCATCATACCCCGTAATTGTATGTTTTATGTGTCCGTGCATGTTTTCATGTTCAACGTGTTAGCTCTTACATGAACCTCGATTCTGAATGCAAAAAAACAAAAACCTTCATTTTTGTATCGATTTGAGACTTCTGGGAGCCTGCCAGTCAAGATATAGGTGTTGTTATCACCATCTCCCTGTGACGTTCACATTACTTGAAGGCTGACCCTTACTTACAAACAATAGCCAATATAAAGACTGTACGAGACTATTTTGAGGCGGGCCCTGCTCTTAGTCTACTGGCCGTGCAAGAAAGTATCTGCATCATCAGCACATATCTTTATTTAGTTCATCCTGTTATGCAGTACTGAAGTTAAGGCCTGAACTGATAACATTTACAATAGTTACCGACATTGAAAATGCTTACTTCCAGTGCCAATGATCAGTCACAAGGAATTTGCATGCTGGAGGCCATTGACCCATCATGCCTGTACTGACCATTATTGGCACAACTATAATTATTCTTCATGGCGGTGTGGTCAGGGAGTAAATACTTTCTCGAGGTGGCTGATAAAAGAAGAGTATTTGTGATGTTTACGAGAACAACTCCACTAATGACGAACTTCAATAAGAGTTTTTTTGCTGACAAGCACCAATGTCAAGTTAACTTTCTCTTATTATAACCATCTAAAGGTGGTTATAATAAGAGAAAGTTAACTTGAGATTGGTGCTTGTCAGCAAAAACATTGTGTTCAATGGTGGAAGATAACATTGGTACTTTTCAGTCCCTGAAGAGCCAGTAACAGGAGCTCTGAATTGATGAGGATGGAGAGACACAAGATGCAGACAACAGTCATAATGATTACATTGCGCTGCATAATCACTCCGACATTTTTCAGGTTTCCACTGCCAGATGACTGCAAAGGTACACAGGACAACTTATCGCCATCAAATTAAGATGCAGTGGCGAGTTCTATCATGTAGACATCATGATATGATCTATTTAGTGAGGCAGACATCTTTCTACATATTTCCACGTGATGGGGACAGGCCAGATAAAAGCACCAACATTTCACCATGTGTTTTTTAGGCCATAGCCTTAATTTCAGAAAAGTAGCCACAAAATTATTGGTAAATTTCTAATATCATTTGTATCATAATTTTTGAAAGTACAGTCACGTGAAAAAGTAATTACACCCCATGTAAAGTTTTGACTTTTTCAACATATTTCAACATACAGCTATTTGATCTTCATTTCAACAATATTGATAGATAAAGGGTGATATAATATAACAAATATCATGAAACATTTACATTTTGTAGTCCATTGTATAATTTAAATAAACAAATGCAAATTTCGCATGTGGAAAAAGTAATTACACCCCATGTAAAGTTTTGACTTTTTCAACATATTTCAACATACAGCTATTTGATCTTCATTTCAACAATATTGATAGATAAAGGTGATATAATATAACAAATATCATGAAACATTTACATTTTGTAGTCCATTGTATAATTTAAATAAACAAATGCAAATTTCGCATGTGGAAAAAGTAAGTACACCCCGACATTTATCACCACTTCAAACACATAAAATTAGAATCAGGTGCACCAGCTCAGGTGCAAATGATTAGAACATCATAGAGAGGATCTTGGAGGAACCTGTCTTATTTAAACCTCAGACATTTAGTTTGGTTTGCTCTTTCTTGTTGAAGTGTGTGGTGTCACCATGCCTCGATCAAAAGAGCTCTCTGGGGCCTTCAGAAAGAAGGTTATGGATGCCTACGAGTCTGGGAAGGGATTTAAAAAGATCTCCAAACAATTTGAAATCAATCATTCGACTGTCCGGAAGATCATCTACAAGTGGAGAAGATTCAAAACAACTGCCAACTTGTTCAGTCCAGGCCGCCCCAGCAAGTTCAGCCCGAGAGCAGACCGCAAGATGCTGAAAGAAGTCTCTAAGAACCCCAGAATGTCATCATGGGACCTACAGGTAGCTCTTACCACTGTTGATGTCAAAGTGCACGAGTCTACCATTAGAAAGGGGCTGCACAAATTTGATCTGCATGGGAGGTGTGCCAGGAGGAAACCTTTGTTGTCCAGAAAGAACATCAGGGCAAGACTAAAGTTTGCCAATGAACACCAAGGCAAAGACGAGCACTTCTGGAACAATGTGCTCTGGACAGATGAGTCAAAGGTAGAGCTATTTGGCCACAGTACCAGAAGACATGTTTGGCGAAAAACAAAGACAGCATTTGACCACAAGAACCTGATACCAACTGTAAAGCATGGTGGTGGAAATATTATGGTTTGGGGCAGTTTTGCTGCATCAGGGCCTGGGCAGCTCACCGTCATAGAATCCACTATGAATTCTTCATTGTACCAGAGGGTGCTTGAGGATCATGTGAGGCCATCTGTCGGAGAGTTGAAGCTCAACCGAAGGTGGACCTTGCAACATGACAATGACCCTAAACATACCAGTAAATCCACCAAGGAATGGCTGAAAAGAAAGAAATGGAGGGTTCTGGAATGGCCAAGTCAAAGCCCCGATCTAAATCCCATCGAGATGTTGCGGGGGGATTTGAAACGAGCTGTGCTGGCAAGAAACCCCTCAAACATCGCACAGCTGAAAGAATTCTGCATGGAGGAGTGGGCAAAAATTTCTCCGGGTCTATGTCAGAGACTGGTAGACAGTTATAGGAAACGCGGACTTGAGGTTGTTTCTGCCAAAGGGGGCAATACCACCTATTAGAGCCAAGGGTGTACTTACTTTTTCCACATGCGAAATTAGCATTTATGTTTATTTAAATTATACAATGGACTACAGAATGTAAATGTTTCATGATATTTATTATATTATATCACCTTTATCTATCAATATTGTTGAAATGAAGATCAAATAGCTGTATGTTGAAATATGTTGAAAAAGTCAAAACTTTACATGGGGTGTACTTACCTTTTTTACATGACTGTAAATGCATTTTAATGCATTTTTATGAATATTTCACTGACAAGGAATATTGGAAGCAGATTTTTTTTTTTTACCTCCGCCACCGAATGTGGATGGAGGTTATGTTTTCATCCATGTCTGTCTGTGTCTTTATCAATAGGATATCTCAAAAGGTTGTGGAAGGATTTGGACGAAATTTGATGGAGAGGTTGGGTGTTTGAAAAGGAAGAATTGGTACAATTTTGGTGAAGATTCCAATCCGGATCCACATCAGATCATTTTTAAACTGATTCTTCACCATTGAATGATAGGGCTGAAACCGATATATAGCAGGATATCTCAAAATGTTGTGGCTGGATTTGGACGAGAGCTGGTGGACAGTTTGGGTGTGTGACGAGAACTAATCGATTCGATTTTGGTGAAGATCCGAATATGGAGCCGGATACGAAAATAAAAATTTAAGTGATTCTTCACCATTGAGTGATTGGGCCAAAAACAATATATAGCATGATATTTCAAAAGGTTGAGGACGACTTATGACAAAATTGGGTGGATGAGTTGGGTAAGTGACAAGAACAGGCCGATTGGATTTTGGTTCAGATACAAATCCAGATCCGATCTATCAGTGAGATGCAAAACAAACTGTTCAGCCTGGCAGAGGTATGTGTTCTACCGAGTGCTGTTCTAGTCTTTCAATATCTTAATAGGTCCATAACTTTGATTTCAGGAGATGAGATACAAAATGGATGAATACCTACGATAATTACATTTAATTATGGATGGTACTGCTGTGGTGCATTTCCTTTCAACAGGCAACATTGCTACATTTGGTGAATATGACAAAGATGTCTTTGTTCCATAAATCTCATTCTTTGGGGAAAGACAAATCCCTGGCCTTGATCTTTTTCCATAGTTTTACAAAGTGTGATACTGCATTAGCTTTCTATGGGAAAGGAAAAGGGCCAGCAAGGCTGGTGTGTAATTGTTATACGGAGGTGACCGAGGCATTCACCTTTGTCGCAATGAATCTCTTTACTCCATTCTATTTTGATGCCAACCATTTCAAACTCCAGGAAGCTTCACTGTCATTTCTCTGTGATAGGACCAGCCACCTAAACTCTGTCAATGAGGCTTGCGAAGAGATGTTGTCATCAACAGAACAAAGTGATGGAGAACATTCCATCCACGCAAGATGCCTTGTTGCAACACCAGAAGCGTGCCGCATGACAGGCTGGAATCTGGATCACAAGTGACTTGACACAGCAACAAACACCCTCTACAGAGGAATGGGGATGGACTCTGGAGAAAGATAGTCAATCATGGCATTCCCGTATGGACAATACTACCGATGGCCTTCAAAGCCTGGAGCGAGCTGGTAAAGTGTGGCTGCAAGAGCATGAGAGGCCGCTGTAGCAGAAGTGCCTGCAGGAAGGCTGGATGGAGATGCACCGACCTTTGCAGCTGTAACTGTGACAAGTGGACCTTTATGAGGGGTTATACCTTGAATACTTTGAAGTCAGAAAAGACACTTGAAGAACAGGCTACGTTTACAATAAAAGAAAAAAATGGTATATTTATATACCAAATTAAAACTTTTTCATTAAAAAGTGATTTTCTTTTTTTACCTGACATGGTAAAATTGATTTTTGACTATTCAGCACATTTTTATCTGACATGACCTCTGGCCTTTGACCTATTGACCTTGGGACCCCAAAATCGAATCAGTTAATCTTTACATCATTATATATATATATATCTGTGCCAAGTTTGAATTACAGTAGTTCCCTTTAGCCATTCTGAAGTTATAGACCGATTACAGACTTTGACCTTTAACCATTGACCTTGAACCCAAAATCTAATAAGTTAATCTTTACATCATTATGCCTACCTGTACCAAATTTGAATTGGATCACTTCAGCCATTCTAAAGTTATAGACCTATTACAGACTTTGACCTCTTGACCCCAAATTATAATCACTTAATCTTTAAAACATTATACAAACCTGTACCAAGTTCGAATGAGATCACTTATGCCTGGTGTTGCCTGGTGTTGGCTTAGCGGTTAGGGTGCCGGCTTGGGATCCTAGGATCCTGGGTTTGAATCCCGGTCGATCGCTAAATTAACACCAGGGGGGTTGACTCAGCCTGTCATCCTTCCGAGGTTGGCAAATTGAGTACCAACTTGCTGGGATGAATGATCCCGGTGTGTACCCCAGTTTAGAATAGGTACACCGTATCCCTGCGCATCGTAAGAGGCGACTAAGGGTTGGCGTCAGGAAGGGCATCCGGCCATAAAAACATTGCCTCAAACAGGGAACCATGATTGTCATGGGACCCGCAAGGCTAACCCCCGCTCTAGCGGGGAAAATGGCCTCAAAACCTCAAGGCCTCAAACCAAAATGGCCTCAAATGGCCAATATGTCTTTCAATCCTGATAAATCTCACACTCTTACGATGTCTCTTCAAAAAGACCGACTGGACAACCCTCCCATCCACTTTCTGAATAATCCTCTCCAATAAGTTCTGTCACTCAAGCTTTTGGGTCTCACTATTTGCCATGATGTTTCCTGGGAAAACCACATTTCAAATCTGGCCTCCAAAGCCAGTCGCCGACTGGGCATCCTCCGTCGTGCGAAGTCCTTCCTTGGCACACCTGAGCTCCTCACCACATATAAGGCTTTCATAAGCAGCTCTATGGAATACTGCTCTCCCCTCTGGGCTGGTGCTCCTGCCTCACACCTAGCTCGTCTTCACGCTGTTGAAACCAAAGCGTTCAGAATCATTGGAATCTCCCGCGATGAAGCTAACTCCAAGGGCCTTTCACTCACTCACCGCAGGCAGGTTGGTGGTCTTTCTGTCTTCTACCGACTCCTCTCTGGCCTTGCCCCCCCAGCTCTCTCTGGGCTCTGTCCCCCAAATATTCCTACAGGTCGCACAAGATCTGCCTGCAACCCTCTTATGGTTAAACTGCCAAAATCAAGACTCTCTGCTCACCTTCACTCCTTCATTCCTCTTTTCTCCCGCCTCTGGAACAAACTCCCTCACTCTCTTCAATTCCACTCCACCCTCCAGGTCTTTAAAACAGCTGTTCACCACCATCTCTTATCCTCCCCCATCCAAAACCTTGATCTTTTCTACCCCCTCTGATTTCGGTCCCCTTGTGTTTTATACCTCTCCCGCCCCCCCCCCCCCTTCCCACGCCTCCTCCCCCCAAGCCCTCTCCCTCCCACACTTCTCCCTGCTCTCAAATGTTGTGGTTGTGTGCTTTCCCTTCTCTCCCCATCTTGTCTTCCGCTCCCTCTTTTTGTATATTTTGTTTTTCTGGTTGATTTGTTTGTGAAATAAATGTTAGCTCTTTCACGAGCCTCGATTCAGTATACAAAAAAAAACCAAAAAAAAAACGATCATTCATTCATTCATTCACTTACGCCGTTCTCAATTCATAGACCTATTACAGATTTGACCTTTGACGTTTGACCCCAAAATCGAATCACTTAATCTTTACAATAGTATACATACCTGTACCAAGTTTGAAGAAACTACACAAACAATTCTGATGAAACTTGACTACAACATTCTGTTCATCAACCGTGATGTCGAAACGTTTGCTCACAGCATTAAAAAATTGGTGTGTAGGGCAGTCTACAGGTGGAGGGTTGCCCCCCAAAATGGGTATTTGCTTTCTTCTCAGAAACTACACAAACAATTCTGATAAAACTTCACTACAACATTCCGTTCATCAACGGTGAAGATAAAAGATGGCAGCCAAACAGAGGTAAGGAGAGATTATTAATGGCTTAAAGTTCAGCTCCAGGCTACTACTCTCCGTGCTTGTCGAGCTTCAGTCCCCGTGACTCTGCCCCGACCTCCTTCCTCCACCCCCGATCCTCTGGTCCACCCTCCATACTTTGGGACCACCTTTTCCTGCTGTGGGCCCCGTCATTGGTTTCCCGATCATTGTGGGAGATCCATACTCCAGCCCATCCCCAATATAAATAGTTTTCCGGTCTTCTACCAGGTTTCACAGCATATTCCAGAATACAAGAAACTTCCAATTCCTAAGCCTGGCCTCGCCTTACAGAAGGTCAGACATTTTACATCCTTTGCTCTGTCTATCATGACTATAAATTGCATATTCTTGCCTCCTCAACATCGCTTGTTACAAAGGACTTACTCTGACAGTTCCTTGTTACATCGCAATATAACGTACTCAAAACATGCAGACCATACGACACTTACCACAGTCTAGCTATGGATCTCTCTCCTCCCCTTTTCCATGTAATAATATTGTTACGGATCGCGGTTAGATGTTATTTCGACCGAGCGGTGGTGTATTACCGCGACCTAACAGTTATTCCCCGACTAGACCCCGATTCCACCCAAACGTTGACCAAATCGCGCTATGCTAAATCAATGATGGAAAGGACACAACGACTGGGATAGATGAAACGACACAAGGGGTACAGTTCTCAAGACCTCCGGAGGAGGATATAATTACAGTGGGGGAGAAAAGGGGTAGATTACAAGGTAGTGAGGTAAAGGCACAGAAGAGATAGGCACTTAGTTACAGTCTTATCTTTTCCCAGACAGACCACAGACAAACGGAACAAGGCTGACTTACACAGGGATTGATGGCAGGGAAGGACAGGTAGTTTGATAGCACAAGGTGCACCTTGGCTCGGGGACAGGATCAAGCACGGTCCAAGAGATGCAGGGAGGCCTCACAGCGCTCGGAGGTGGCGTCTTTCTTTCTCCAAGCTCAGCGCGCATCTGACGTCACCACTCCCTCGGCTGCGCATGCTCAACGGGGAGTGACACGCCCTCGGCTGGTTGGCTCCGCCCCAGATGGGACCGGTCCGCCGCTTCCATTGGGTGCGGGGGTTACCGGGCTCCGCCCTTGACGAGGAGCTGACAGGGAGCCCCTATTTGGTAACCCCGTCGAGCACATGTT
The DNA here is from genome assembly GCF_964187855.1 of Myxine glutinosa. Taxonomy (NCBI): domain Eukaryota; kingdom Metazoa; phylum Chordata; class Myxini; order Myxiniformes; family Myxinidae; genus Myxine; species Myxine glutinosa. The sequence continues at coordinate 18,560,656 of NC_136274.1, forward strand.
TGATGGCGGCTCGTGGGGAAGGCCTCGTGCCCTCCCAACACCCACTACCAACCAAGCCGGAGTGAGGACGCGCACTCCCTGTGCACGCCGCCGCCGTTGCTGTTGTTGTTGTTTCTGAACCGTGAGGAAGAGCTGCGGGGAGGTATTGGGAGGTCCTAAACTTCCTAACGGTGCCATACAATCACATTCTGGTGCAACGAAGGGTCAGAATTAATGGAAACGAATCCTTAACTGACATAGACTAAGAATAACTAGCAAGATGTCCTATAGTTGTCTACGTGAGATGCGGTGGACCTGGATGCGACATTTAATGGGGGGAAATAGGGGGAGGTCGGGTCTACAGAGTGTTGTTTACAGAAAATGGGACTAGGGAATGGGGGATTGGGGATAGTTGGGAAGTATTGAGGAAATAGGGGAATATTTACAAGCGGATATGGATGGATGCAAATCCCATATCCGCAACATTGCACCCTTCTCTACCTCGGGGCGTCCCGACCCGATAAATTTTTACCTACGTTAGTGTGGCACTCAGATGTAGTTCCCTCTACTATTAACTCAACCCTGAGTGCGACAGTTTTACAGATGTTCACAAATTAGTAAATATGTCCCCCTGCGACGTTGCACCCTTCTCCTAACAGAAACACACCCACAGGATAACCGAATCGTGGAAAGCATCCTCAAACTAAACATACAGCCGGTAGGGAGCATCATTTATACAAGACTGATATTTACACTACGATCCAGGACCTGTTCTTTGAGGAACACATGCAGATGTTATGCATAGAGAGAGAGCACGCATGCCAGCATCGATACACCAACCCACGAGTGCCTGTGGCCCTACGGCCTTTAATAATGTGCAGAGCACCCCGTCCAAGCACCAAAAGCACCACCCCATTATGCACAGTCAGCACCATCCGGTGCACCAATAAAGTGTTCAATAAAAAAAAGGCACAATCAAGTGTCCATGGTCACCGGTGGTGTCGCAGCCGGCCGATGTTCTGCCGCTGGTCTTGCCTTCTTGGAGTGCACTTGGCCTTCTGGCTTCTTTAGAAATAAAGAAAGGCGCCAACCGCGTCCATTTCTAAATTGTGGCCGTCAGGGGGGCCAACTAAAAGTGGTTCACCTGTATGTCATAGGTGCCACGTTGACCCAGAGGTCCATCCACGGGTGGTGCTTGACCGCCAAAGAACTGCGGTCCATTGTGGGCGGCCACCAAAATTGCGGTCCATATGGTGTATCGATCCAGGCAGCAAGCAGCGGAAGTACAGGCCCACAACTGCGGAGCCAGCAACTCTCTCTCCTCTCTCTCTGCCCCAAAGCCAGATCCTCGGAGGTGGGAGACAAAAGAAGACAAGTGAGTAAGGTGGTAAGGGTGCAAAAGTGCACGCAATACTAGGTAATGCACACTGGGGGCACATTGGAACCAGGTGAGACAGGTACGTTCCTACCGTACGCCCCCCCCCCCCCCACCAGGTAACCTACATTGCCCCTCCCTTACCCCTTACTGTATCCACAAAACACAACACTACCCATAAACATCTACTTTACACATCAACAAACGTCCCTACTGTCTTCCCCGTTCCTCCCATAAACCAAATTCGTCTTCTCTCCCTCCTAACCAATCAAATTTGCCATTTCCAACTCTCATCAAAATTTGCCATCACCAATTCATCATCAGTCCCTCCTAAGGAGGGAGAGATGGAATCACCCCAATGTCTCATCCACGTCGTGATGCGTCTCACAAATCCACACAGCAATTCTCCCTTCCTGCAACACAGAACAAAGAAAACACAGGTGTGGAGTCATCATCACCTCAGGTAAGTGGCTGCGTATGGTGCGACAGGTTCATCAATCCTAACTATTTCCTAAATGACTTTAACAACTTTACATTACCCGGGGTCTTTCCCTGCCAATGCATTGGCCAACTTACACTATGGGTTCTAAAAACCAATTCCCATTGACCAAACTGTGGTGCTTCTCAAGTTGGGGTCTCACTCCCCCGATTCATCACTCGGTGCCCCCGCACAATTTCGGTGGCTGGGTCATGTGACGCTCCCAGCTGGTCCGCCCACCTCCACCACTGCTGTTGCCTACCGAGCTCACCTGCTCCTCACCCTAACCTAACTAACTGGGGAAGGCCCTCTCGCACTTTCACCCCCTCAGTGCCCTCTCTGGCACGGGCTGCCCGATCCACACGCGGGATCCTCAGGCACCCACTGACACTAACGGCTCCCAGAGCCCACCTGCGGCCTCACCTGGCCGACATCTAACAGTGGCGGAGTGCCCAACCATTCACACTCATACTAACAGGCCACACGACCAGCCAATTTCACCACACCAATGCACCCATCCACAATACCATTCTGCAACCGCACCACAAATGCCAATATCCAACCACAATTTATCTATACCTTCTAACTATTCTTTAAACTACCCTCCCCGGGTACTCGTGAAAAGGGGTCCACTCTTCCCCCATCCACACCTTCGCACCATGCACACCACTCCGTACCACTTACTCCAACTCTCTCCACACCACTCATTCTCTGCTCCATATATTCCACACACCTGCACTTGCACACCTGTGCTCTCATACTTGGTGCTGCCTGCACCCTTCTCTCCCCCAAGCGCATTCGCGCTGATCCAAACACTCACTACTCATACACTGCTCCACACACCTGTCCAGTTCTCACACAGCATCATCTCATCTAACTACTCCCCTCTGAAACTTGCGCTCCCCAGTCGTCCCTTTAAACTATTGCGCTCCCTCGTCATTATCAAACACACTAAACTACCTGCGTCCCCACTACAGGTATCCTTGTCACTAACTAATCTTAACGTTGCCTAATGTCATCTTCTAGGGCCCTACACACAATATCCTAACCAACCCGGGCTAGTTTTCACTGCCATACACCCCATAATCTATAGCGCATTTGCCCCCTAATCATGGGAAGGGTGGCAGGGATGCCATCCTTACCCACCGTCATACGGCGCGAGTGGGACCTTGTGGGTCCACCTCGTATGTGAGTCGTTGCCCGCCTGCCGGACCCCGTGTGTCGCCCCTTGCGGGGTCAGCGTGGGGCCGAACCGGCCGGGCCCCCACAGTACATTACCCCCAAGGGGCTCTCGTGCCTCCCCTGTCCCTCTAAAAACTACCCCTGTTGGTGTCGATGCATGGGTCACACTTCCGCAACCCGCTACCCATTCCATACCACCACAACCTTGCTCACTCACACCTCGCACCTCTCCCATCACCGGACCCTCTCGCTCGCACCCTCGTTCCATACCCTCCGGACCAGCCATACACCTCACTCTTGGCCTCTCACGAACATCCGGGTCCATCTCGACCCCCAAGCTTATTAAATCACCTGGCGCATCATACGCACGACCATATTGGTCACCACTTACACCGGGTCCTCTTTCTCTTCGCTTCTCCTCCATCACCTGCGAATCCCTCATCCGGTTAATGAGCACATCATCACGATCCGAACACAGACTTTGGACCAATTCTTTTACTTCCTCCTTTATCTCTTTCTTATCCTCTCTCCGTCGCTTCTTAATTTCGCTCACCCCTTCTTCCACTTCTTCTAATTTCTGCTTCACCTCCTTCATCTCCTCGTGCGCCCCCTTAAGTTCTTCCTCTAACTCCACCTTATTTTTTTCTATGTGCTCCCGCACCTCCCGCTCTTTAACCTCCATCACCTCTACCACCTTGTTCATTTTCCTCATCAGGTCCTCATGTACCGTCTGACACTCTTTTTTAATTACCCCTACGTCCTTTTTCATCTCCTTCTGTGTCGATTTTAAACCCTCTATTACCGCTGTGTTCTTCTTTACCTGGTCCCCCAACTCCTTTTGTCCCACTGTCAGTTGTTCTACTCCCAGCGTCAACTCCTCTATACCACCTTGCAATTTTACAGTCCCCTTTCTCACCTCCTTCTCCATGCGCTCCTTACAGTGCCTCACCTCCTCGCGCACTCCTCCGACCTCCTCACTCACACCTCTTCTGATCTCCTCTCCCATCACTTGCATCTCCTGCCCAGATGCCACCCTCATCTGCTCCATTTCCTCCCTGTGAGCATCCAATTTAGTTTCTACCCCCATTCTGACCCCCTCTATCTGCTGCCCCATTTTTTTAACTTCCCTTTCCGCTTGGTCCCTCATGTCCCTCAATTTGGTCCTGGATCGACCCTGCCTCACTCTCCTCTACCGGAACCCAGCCGTCTTGATCTGCCATAGCGCGACTTTCAAAATTCGGGTTTTTTGTAAAACAAAATCAAATTTCGGTGTCTTTATAATTTTGGCCAAATTTTTTCCTAGATGTTTTTTTTAAAAATTTGGTTCGGGCCTCGAATCTCACTCCTCGACACCAATTGTTACGGTAATAACACAATTGGTGTCCAAAATTTGGGCTAAATAAATTTAATCCCAGGTTCGAATCCCAACTCCTGACAACAATTGTTACGGATCGCGGTTAGATGTTATTTCGACCGAGCGGTGGTGTATTACCGCGACCTAACAGTTATTCCCCGACTAGACCCCGATTCCACCCAAACGTTGACCAAATCGCGCTATGCTAAATCAATGATGGAAAGGACACAACGACTGGGATAGATGAAACGACGCAAGGGGTACAGTTCTCAAGACCTCCGGAGGAGGATATAATTACAGTGGGGGAGAAAAGGGGTAGATTACAAGGTAGTGAGGTAAAGGCACAGAAGAGATAGGCACTTAGTTACAGTCTTATCTTTTCCCAGACAGACCACAGACAAACGGAACAAGGCTGACTTACACAGGGATTGATGGCAGGGAAGGACAGGTAGTTCGATAGCACAAGGTGCACCTTGGCTCGGGGACAGGATCAAGCACGGTCCAAGAGATGCAGGGAGGCCTCACAGCGCTCGGAGGTGGCGTCTTTCTTTCTCCAAGCTCAGCGCGCATCTGACGTCACCACTCCCTCGGCTGCGCATGCTCAACGGGGAGTGACACGCCCTCGGCTGGTTGGCTCCGCCCCAGATGGGACCGGTCCGCCGCTTCCATTGGGTGCGGGGGTTACCGGGCTCCGCCCTTGACGAGGAGCTGACAGGGAGCCCCTATTTGGTAACCCCGTCGAGCACATGTTTGATGGCGGCTCGTGGGGAAGGCCTCGTGCCCTCCCAACACCCCCTACCAACCAAGCCGGAGTGAGGACGCGCACTCCCTGTGCACGCCGCCGCCGTTGCTGTTGTTGTTGTTGTTGTTTCTGAACCGTGAGGAAGAGCTGCGGGAGGTATTGGGAGGTCCTAAACTTCCTAACGGTGCCATACAATCACATTCTGGTGCAACGAAGGGTCAGAATTAATGGAAACGAATCCTTAACTGACATAGACTAAGAATAACTAGCAAGATGTCCTATAGTTGTCTACGTGAGATGCGGTGGACCTGGATGCGACATTTAATGGGGGGAAATAGGGGGAGGTCGGGTCTACAGAGTGTTGTTTACAGAAAATGGGACTAGGGAATGGGGGATTGGGGATAGTTGGGAAGTATTGAGGAAATAGGGGAATATTTACAAGCGGATATGGATCGATGCAAATCCCATATCCGCAACAATATAATAGACGGCCCATTGCAGCTAATACCTGAAAACATACTCTTTTAATTAGTCGATTCAGCAACCACTTCTCCCATTCCCTTCTATCCTTTCACGCACTTCCCTCAATTCCTTCATCCACTCCAACTTATTTCCCTTGCCTCACTACCTTTTCTACCCTTTCATCCCTGAGCCAAAGCAGCAAAGGTAATTCAGGTCAGCGGTGCAGGAGTGCATAAATGTCAAACAAACATGCACCTTGAATGATCATGATAATTTCTCATGTCTAAGAATCTCATGGAGTGAATCGACATATTTTAATTTTTTTTAGGTATTTGCCGATTTCCTTGCCCTTCATCATAGGCAGTTAAGGCAGTTAAGACCGAAAAATAGGGCGTTCATTTTTTCAGGAAAGCACCAAATTTGGCACAGATGTAGTATGGACCTATACAATTGTTTTCCTGAGGGGCGCCCAAAAATTCAGAACCCCTGGTGGCCGCCATATTGAATTTCAACATGACCGCCCTCCGTGACCTATTTCCCTCAATAACTTCTATACTATGAGCGATAACACCACAGTTCCAGTGTCTTACCCCATGTTTTCATGGTCTCTGAATCCAATGGGATCAATTTCATAAAGATTGGTATCCATCATCTTTAATTTCAAGATGGCCACCATGGTGTTTCCATTTTCCTTGAATCTCTCATAGTATTTTAGGTAAAATTTCAATTCCAAGTGATACACATTTTTTATTGGTCTCTGATAACAATGGAATGGTATTAATTAATCAAAGTTACACACAGTTGCAGTTTTAACTTAAAATATTGTAGGCACTTGAAAGGTGGAGGCTCTCGCACAGACGTGTCGTACTACAAGCACTGTCCATCGCAGTCACACAGTGATGTGCAGAGCAGATTTGCCCTGGAGCATTTACAGTTGCCTTTACAGGCCGACTTACAATGGCAGCTTGTAAGCTCTGAACATGCCTCCTGTATCAGTGGTATTGTGGTCCAAATTGGTGTCCAAGAAGTCCCTGTTTTCATCCAGCCCCAATCAGCTGGTGATGGAAGTTCTGGGTAGGGCACAAGTGCCCGACTCCATACGTGTCCAGCCTGAAAACATGCACGTTTTAGGTGTTGTTCGAAGGCGTCTGCTGTTGGGGGAATGTGATCAATTGTTCTTGCCTTCTTCGTGAACAAGTGTCGGCGCATGTCATTCACTGTCTTTATCTCGGTAGTCCGGTCATAGAGGATGGCAACATATTGTCAAGCAACCGCGATTAACACCACAGTTGCGGATGGCCAATTGCGAGGCTTTTAACTCCCGAGGCGAAAACTCAATAGCGGATTCCAAATCAGGCACAAACGCGCGGAATGGCGGACACAGCAAAGCTCCGCAGCCTTACCTATTAAAATCCAACAGGAAACTGCGTTCAGATATATTCAGAAAATAATATAAGGATTTATTAACGGTTCCGAGAACAAAGAAATATGATGCTCTAAACCCCCTATATGGAGTACTCCCGCTCAACAGAGTTATTAAACAAACCACAGGGCAGACGACGAAATGAACAAAGAGGATGTGTGTGTGTGGTGCGTTCTTAGCTTTGCGCACTCGGGAGCGTGGTGTGGAGATCGTGCAGGCCTCGGAAGGCTAGGCCCTGACACGTGGGCGGGAGTGGTCTCCCCGACGCGACTCGCTCGCCGACCCCAGTCCTCTCGCCCCGCAACTCTCAAACGCTCGCCCCGTCCGAAGGACCACGGTTTCTGGGGCTGTCGTCTCTGCCCGGCGCCTTGGAGATCGTGAGTGGTTGGCGATGGTATGCAAGAGGCCACGAATACGGCCACCAACGGGGCGAACCTCGGCACGACAGCCGCCCACGCAAGCACGCGATCCAATCGCAGGGAAGATGGAGGGAACGAAGGCAGGAAAGAACGAGAGGGGAAAAATGTCCAGTGCACTCTATCACGACTGAATCCTCTCAGCTCCCCAAAATGGCGTCTGCTCTGCCTCATGTCCAACTCCGAACTCCTCTTCTTCTCCTTCATGTTGTCACTTCCCTCACGCACCGTCCCGCCCTCTCGTGACGTCCATTCGTCCGCCCTTCCCCATGACGTCAAAAGATCCACCCCCTTCTCATCGTGTCTCAGCAGGGTCCGTTTTGGTTGGTGTTGTTCCATTGATGTAAAAGGGAAGGGAATTAATTAATGTAGGTGCGCTAGGGGCATGAATTCCTACTGTCTAGGTGCGGTGCCAAAAGGGACATTGGATTGACCACAGGGGTGGGAAAACGCACAAAGTTACCCTTATCGCCCTAACTACTTAACACTTCCTGTCCCCGTACAGGAAATATATACGCAATTATCCCGGCATACGCCTACACATACTAACTTAAAGGTACATAGTGGGTTCTAGCTATCGCGACATCCCGGAGCATTTTACCTACTCAGATCTACTCTGCTCTACATTTTGCTCTACCAAATTCATAACAATATCTTTCTATGCTCTGTAGTTGCATAGTAATAGCGTCCACAGATGGCCTATAAGCGAGAGCATGAAAGGTCTGCATGATGCTGGGGTATGCCTCCCAAGCCTTCCAGGCTGTCTTTTTCCCAATTTGGGCAAAAAATGACACTGTGTCGCAGCCAGTGAAGGCATGAAATAATGGCAAAGACTCGGACTTCCTGCGGCCAAGGCCGGTGGCAATTTTATGGATGGCAAGGTAGCGGTAGCTTTTACCAGTGCCAATGGCAATCCAGAGTTCCTCCACACCGTGTGACTGGTGGGTAAAGTCGTGTGCTATTGCCAAGACCACAATATCAGAATCTACAGTTCGAATCAATACCCGTTTTCTCCCCTTTTTCACGGCATCCAGGACATTTTTTTTGGATTTTTTGAATTTTCTGAATTTTTGGGCGCCCCTCAGGAAAACAATTGTATAGGTCCATGCTACATCTGTGCCAAATTTGGTGCTTTCCTGAAAAAATGAACGATGCTTCCTCTTAACTGCCTAACTATGAATAATTTAAGTGTATCGCTGGTATAACACCAGACATTTCAAAAATTTGCATTCTCCAGCACATGTGATAAGAGTGTGTCACATGTCGTCACCATGCCCATCCCGATCCCGGTCAAATTGATAAACTGTAGAGTCAAATAAAAAGGTGTCTCATGATAAATGGGTGAAGAACCTACATTTCCACATATTGTATTCCCTATAATAAATAGTTGCACTGTAATCCTAGTGCTTGATTGCATGCCATGCTACTTCACCTAATAGCCCAATACAGTGGATAAAAGCAAATACTCACAACTACTGACCACTCACCACCATGGCTGGGCTAACAGCATTTAGCTCTTCTACACCCAGATGTCCCGTGAACGCAACAATGATCATTCCCAAAGAACACTGCAGCAGGTTGAACAAAACCTATGGCAGAAAAAAATCAAAACATCATTCTCAGAAAACGAGTCAATGGTTATAAATCGGCAACGTTGCATTATCAAACTAGAACAACACTCTTCGGCATCATGACGTCAACCGATGTGCCTCCGCCCACATTATTACATCATTATACATACATATACTGTACCAAGTTTGATTTCAATCCATTCAGCTGTTCTTAAGTATCACATGTTTATCTGACAATCTCTGACCTCACCAAAATCACGAAATGAACTCACTCGTCACCTTTGATGCCAAAATATAATCAGTTCATCTTTGCATCATAATACCGTATATATTTATACCAAGTTTGGTCAAAATCCCATCACTGGTTCACGAGTTGGCGCAGCAACATAATTTTTCCTTCATATGACCTCTGATCTTTTACCGATTGTCCCCCAAAATCTAATCAGTTCATCTTTTCATCATTATACATACCTGTACTAAGTTTGACTTAGATCCCTTATCATGGTAACAAAATAATTATAACTTAACATGGCCTCTGATCTTTGACTTATTGACCCCAAATAGTACAGTGGATAACAACAACAATTGTGCATTTTATGAGAAAAGCATGAAATTTCTAACATAGTTAGTGCATACCATAAGGTTTATTTTCAGATGTGGAGGGAAGTCAGATGTGACCTCTGAGAACCGTGAGAGGTCAAATCCAAAATGGCCGCCAGTCCACCGAGTCTAATGTTCAAACGCGCTTAATTTTGGAACCAAATAGTGTAGAAAAACATTATAGGTGTCATTTCCAACTAAATTGGGGGTGCCCATAGGTGAATGATGCTTTCAATGAACTCCTAGGCATGCCAAGTGAGGTCAGTGAAGGCTCAATGTTACTGCTAGAGCGATTTGTGGTGCTGATGTACGATAGAACCAGTGAGAGCACGGAAGTGAATGATGCCAGGAAACAGCTCTTCACACAGAAGTGTAGAACTCTAGAGAACATTCCTCCAACCCAGGCAACACTCAAGCAGCACATCAAGCGCACTTGCTACCAGGCCAACTGTTGTAACCAGGCATTGGTCATAGATCCAGAGATGCCAGACCCACCTGACTGGGGCTGGACAAAGGAGACAACTGGGTGGCAGCCTCTTTGGACCACTCTTCCTGAAGCATCAAAATCGTGCCATGAATTGATCGACTGTGGCTGCAGGAAAGGGTGCACTGGACGCTGCAAGTGTGCCAAAGCTGCATTCAAGTGCACTGCACTGTGCTTCTGTTCTGGAGACTGTTAGATTTAGATCATTACCAATTTTCATCATTGCACTTGATTTAATGTAAGCTTTGGTGGACATACTTGGTTAACTAGAGTTATTTTTTCAGAGGTTATTGCATCATTCCTTGCAGTGTAAACACTTTTTTTTCATCATTTCTGGTCTTTGGGTGTTCTGTGCCTATCCCTGTAAGTAGTGTAATAATGTTGCTTCTGGGACACCTCCGTTTAACATGGGAAATCCCTATCTAATGTCATTTACCCCCTTGTCTTTTTCAAAAATCATAAACACCTCTATTTCTCCCACCCTCATCTTTATGAACCTTTTGTCTGTAGTACCTATCCTTAATGTTGTTCATTAGACCACTCAAACACTACAAATATTTGTTTTCTCTTATAGACCTATCATCCTTCTTCTACATATCATCTGGCAGATTAATCTTTGACCCACTCAAACATTGACCCATTCACTTCCATATTAATTCTTTCCCTCCCTCATTGCCCCTAAAGACCTCTATTTCTCTCACCCTGTTCTTTACGAACCTTCTAACCTTTTGACATGTTATCCTTATTCATTAGACCACTTAAACACCTGTGATCCTTCTGACCTTATGAACCTTTTAACCTTTTACTCTTAATATCATCTGGTGAATATAACCCACTCAAACAACGACCCTACAAATATTTGTTTATGTGTGGGAAATAATTTAATTCTCCTACAACTCTCCTCACCGTCTAATACATTAACAAAAAATATGTTTGAGTTTGGTTCTTTATTAAGATATTTTAACTGAGCTAAGATAAAATGGTAAACCTCCCTCAATGTTCTTATTTGAGCGCCTCCAGTGCCACATACCATTTTTAAATTAAAGTATATATTTTCCTGACAACCATCAAAGTTTTCCGTCCACTCAAAAATATTTCCATCTTTTTTACCCAATTCACCGGTATTTAAATTAATTCTCTTATTTGTTTTGTGAACTTTTTTACCAGTTGCCTTTTCAATTATACCTATTTGATATTTTTCACATTCATTATGTTTTCCATTTATATACCAAGGTTGATTACACCTCCACTCTTTAGTCTGGTTGATACTTGGTTCTATCATTTATATAATAGTAAAAAAGGCGGCGGTAGCCCGTTAAAATCCCCAACCCCCCCCCTTTTTAACTTATCACTTATATATATCTTATCACTTATATATATCTTATCACTTATGTATATCTTATCACTTATATATATCTTATCACTTATATATATCTTATCACTTATATACTTATATAACCATAAGGGAGACTATCAATTCCATTTTCTAAAATAAACCTCTTATCATCAAAAGCCCCCAATGCTTTCTTATTTATCTCTTCTGAATATAATTGATGTTTATAACTTCTTATTCCATTAATCTTTCTAAACTCTTCTTTCTTTGTTGTTAAACAGTTATAATAATCCTTAAAGTTTATTGTTTCTTTAATAACATTTTTCTTTACACCTTTTAACTTCTTATCAGTCTTTTCAACGTTATTCACAATGTATTTATAAGCATAAGCCTTTGACCTCAATCCCACAAATTCACTCATAACATTTCCTCCTAATTCATCCTTGAACTTTCCAATCACCTTTTTATTTTTAGAAGAGAACAACTCACTCTCTGGACTGTAATTACTCGTGTCATAGATATTAATGTCTCTTTTCATGTCTGAATAAACATCGTTGGTATTAATTTTCAAAATAAAACTATCTGTATCCATATAAAGTAGATTAACATCATTTTGATATTTCTTCCTCAAGTTATTATAAAAGTAATCATACATTAATGACTTTGATAAATCAAGAATTGTTGTTCCAATATAAATAGGTTTGTTCATTTCAATACTCTCTTTAATCAAATGGATCGCACAAAAGTTCTCAGTAAAGACCTCAGCTCGAGTAAAACTCGGTCTATTAATTAATTTTGATGCTTGTTCCCAAGATGTTGATAGTCTGATATTTTGTCTTTTCCTCACATTCTCCATAGTCTTACCAAAGACCGCATTATTCATTAATTTATAAAAGTCTTTCTCAAAATCTGTTTTTGACTCTGTTCTTCTTTGTGTATTAAAATCAATGTACCCCTTTAACCAATGACTTTGATTGAACTTTAGAACCCTATGGATCTTCTCTACTCTTAGACCTTTTGATAAATATTGTCGCAAATTTCTTTGGTGTAGAACATAATTTTTCTTGTTATATAATGTAGTAAGTAATTTTTCTGTTGATTCACCTATATCAAACGATCGTTGATAATCACTCAACCATTCTTTCTTTGGACTTTCTTTCTCACAAGCAAATGGGAGATCTTTGTGTAGGTTATGGAGTTCCTCTGGATATTTTAAATCAATTTCAAAATAATAACCAACTTTTTCTTCATCCAATTCTTTTTGTGTAGAGATACATACATCTTGTAAAACGTTTTTGTAGTCTTTTTCCTTTACCCATCTAAGTTTTCCATAAGGAAGAGCCTGAGACATTGCCCAGCCATACAGGTTGTTCGCGTCATAGTACATCAAGTAAGAACTCTCTTTCGTTGGATCATAATTTGGAAGATATTTGTTATTTGCTTTTGCGTATCTACTCGAGCAGACTTGTGAAATTCCACCTCTTTTTGCCTTTTCAATCATCAAAAGCATATCAACATCGATTATCAAATCCAAATCTTGTTTTGTCATTTTCAACATCGCACTCCAGGCCAATCCAGGTGCTGTGTAGTAGTGAGCAGGATCCAATCCATATCCAGTGCGACAAACAGATCTAAAGGCTTCAAATACATCGGCCAATAAAAGCACATCAGTTTTGAGATACAAATCGTGATACTCGCCAAGATTCTTGATGTTATATTTTTCCCAAACATTTTGTGCGTGTACATAATCTTTATCAGATATATGACTATTATTTAATTTGTTAAAGAAATTTTCTTTTGAAGGAAGTTGTGTTTCATTGAATCTCTCAAATGAGTCCATATAGTCATAGGGGTAAATTCCCTTTTGTGTTAGAAAATCTTTATCTAAAAAATACTCTGAAAGACATGGAAACTCTTTTAGATTTTGAAACAAGTTAACCAATGGACTTGCCATGAATTTAAATGTATCAAGAAATCTGATATGAGTAATAGGAGATGTGTGAATTGTTTTTGTGAATGAAATGTATTTCTGATCCGTGTTTGGAATTGCTGAGATACTTCCAGAAGTCTTTGAGAGTTCCTTGATAAATAGATGTGTATCATAATGAGCGTTGTTATGAAGAAAGACAGGAATGAAAGAGGGGAGTTGATAATTAATATTACAACTTTGATGAGCCGGACCTCTATATTTACCAGTGAGATGACAATGGTCTCTAACCTTTAGACCTTTACCAATTTTCTCCTCACAAATATGACAGACATTGTTTTTTATAAATTCCCTTTTTTCTTTACTTGTTAAGGACATTGGTTTATTGGTTTCTCTCATTATCTTGGTTAATCGAACACAGTCTTTTTCTAGTCGTTTCACAAACTTCTCTGGGGTATTTGAGCCTCTATACATCTCTAACTTGTATATTTATCACCAACGGATGATTTGATATAATAACAAAAACCACAAGGAGTATGTTTTTGATATTTATTTGTGTATGATTCTTTTGGATCTTGAGAAGCAGTATCAATTTTTTCTAAAATACTTTCAAAATCAGCATATATAACAAATGGATGTTTGATCTTTTTATTTTCATCTTTGAATGTGATCTTTGAGCCTTCTTTAGGCATATTGATTACCGTTGATTTATGTTCGCCACAATAATTTGAATGTTTATCTAATCTTTCTTGTGAATTGAAGAAGTTAAGACAACGCAAACAAATATATATTTTATTTGTTCTCTTACAGACTTGTGGTTTTATTAATTTAGCAATATCTTTGATGTATGTATAATGTGAATTTTCGTCTGAATTAAAATATAGAAGATTAATATGAGTTTGTTTACAATTGTCAGAAAGCTTTAAAACCTGAATGTTGTTTGTTTCTGTTAGACCATAAACATTAACTGATAAATTATTCATCTTTTCAAATTTAGGAATATCATTTAAAGTCATCGGAAACTTTAGATCTTTCGTATTTAATGTATTCTCATATTTTTTATAATGAGATACTCTTTCATCATGAAAATGTGGAGGATGTAAGTGTGCTAAAATAGACCAGAGAAAACATTTATTGTCTTTATTTTTGATATTGATAACTGCTTTTCTATTTTTGATAACACTGGGTAAATCAATGTAAGAAGAAGCTTTTAGAGGATCTGATTTAAGAATATGAATGTCTATGTAAATAATTTTTCCTATATTGAATCCACTTCCTACGATTGAATTATCCACATCTTGCTCTTGTTTAATAAGTTCATCATAGACTCCTGATGTTTTAAAATCTTGATATGAAGATATAAAGTGTGGCTCAGTTCTCATGTATGGTGCATCTATAACTCCTTCATCCTTTGTCATTTCTAATTTTACTCCCATATAAAATTTAAGTGGTTTCATTTCCTTTAGTGTTTTTTCAATCAACGTTTGAACAGCAGGTTTAACTATTTCTACAGCATCAACTATAGACTCTGGTTCAGGAGGTTTGAAGTTAAAGACTCTTATTTTAATATGTCCTTTGAATGCTCCATCAGAGTTTTTAGTTGTGATAAAATTTGATAAATGTAGATTTGTTTTAAGATGTATTTTGAAGCCTTTCTTGAGGATATTTTTATTACATGTAGAACAGTGTTTTGTTTCAGGTGGAAGAGGGGAAAGTTTGTTTAAAATGTTGTATGTATGTTTTGCGGTGAGAATATGTTGTTTATAATATTTTACTTCCTTCTCGCAAGTATCACAATAAACCATATTTATAGCGTGAGAAAACGTGGTGTTTTATATATATCACTGTGCTTAAAATAAAACACTTTTGAGCTTTACAGCTCCGTTTTATATATATCGCTGTGCTTAAACTAAAACACTTTTTCACTCAGAATCATCTAAGTCATAACTATCACATGAATACTCAGAATCATACTCAGAGTCATCAATAAAGCTACTCTCATAACTATCATTTGAGCACAAACTATTAGTATCATAACTATCATCTGTGTTCAATGAAATACTATCATCACCATCGTCCAAGTTCAATGAAATACTATCATCACTATCGTCCGAGTTCAATGAAATAGTAAAATCTTCACTGCTGTATTGACTCATATTTAATTAGCAAGAAAAATATTCCCATCAATATCTATATACTTTCTTTCATTAACAGATTCAATCTCTACAATTTTTATATCAAAAGTTATCTTTAAATAATCTCTAACTATCATAGAACGAAATGACATTTCACCAGAAATATTAACATCATTCATTTTACTTAGATCTACACCCTTTGGATTATTAAAGAAAATACAAATGTCTCCTCTAGAATTATTAATGGTCTTATCATTCTTTTTCAAAGTATCGTGGTCAATCACTTTTTCAAGCTTTGAATAAATTGCCAGGAGTAGAGGAGAAACTTTTGTTAGATTTACTTTAATGGACGTCTTTCCAGGTATAGTTAGAGCTCTTCCTTTAAATGAAATAGAGGGGCTCATGTTATTTTCCATAACTGGTTTTACCCAAAAATTTCCATATTTATCTTTGTTCAATTTAACATCTTTGACATATTTTTCTATATCTTCCACCGAAGTAGAGATTGATTGAAATTTGTCTTTTGTGCTTTGAAACATTGTATTTATTAATGAATAAACTTGCGTTTAGTTTAAGTAAAAATTTACCACATAAATATGATAAGTTCTGAAGGATATTTAGAATTTCCAGACTCTCCATATGATAAATTAGAGAATTGTCCGGCTTGTGATAGAGTGGGGCTTAATGATGAGGATTCATATAAACAATGTTTATTCTGTGATTATATTCTAATTAATGATAATAAGAAATATAAAAAAACATATAACTCTTTTAAATTAGAACCAAAAATGAATTACTTTACAAGATTAATAAGAGAGATGAATGTTAAGCATTATGGTGATAATACACCATTTCTTACAAGGAAAGAGACTCTTTGTATTGAGGAAATGTATAAGGGTTTAATGATATTTATTATTCAAAATAATTTTAATGGAAATGTTAATACAAGATACTACATAAATAAAATAATGAATTATTTTGAAATTAAACCCGAACTCAGGATAAAATATAGAGTTTCTAAAATAGCTCAAAAAAAGTTGGATGACTTGTTTTCCAAATATATAAATGAATGATTTTTTACCCGTTTGGGAAAATAAGATAAAATTTAATAACCATAAAAACATTCCAAATTCATTGAGATGTCTAATAGTTGGTTCAAGCGGATGTGGGAAAACCTGTTTACTTTTAAAGATGCTCCTTGGTCCTAATTTTTTAGATTATGATAATTTAATAATTTTTACAAAGTCAAGTTTTCAACCCGAGTATCAACTACTCTCACAGGGTTTTAATGCAGGTCTTAAAAAGCAAGACATTATCGGTTTATTTAAACTTCAAAACAAACTGAATGATTATAATATTGAAGATATAATACAATTATTTTGTGATACACAGAAATCAAAATCGAAACCCATAACTTGTATTCTCAGTGATAATACGGATGATATACCTTCACCTCAAGATTTAGATAAATCAAAAAAGAACCTCGTCATCTTTGATGATTGTGTTAATGAGAGAAACCAAACAGTAATGGATAGCTACTATACAAGAGGGAGACATTCTTCTTGTAATTGTATATATCTTAGTCAATCATATTTTCAACTCCCTCGACGCTCAATAAGAAACAATGCCAATACTTTTATTTTATTTAAGTTAAATTCAATAGATGTAAATAATTTTTGGAGAGATAATTGCTCTACGTTATGTAGTAAAAAAGAATTTGAAAATTATATGAAACACACGATTGGAAAATATAAATATATTGTTGTGAAACAAGATGAGATACTAAATGATATTTTTCAATAAATAAATACAGAAAATGAATACCGAAGAAAGAGAAAGAAAGTTTAAGGAACATCAACAATTAGTTTCAAAAGTTGTTAAACAACAGGAAGAGATAAAGAAGAAACGGAGACAGAAACTAACTGGTGAAGAAGCCTTTGAAAGAAAACAAGAGAAATTCTTTAAACCACTTTTGAAAACTCAACACTCACCTACAGTTCCCACGGTAGAATTTACTCCGAAAAAACTTCAAATGCTCAAAGATTTTAGTCAGATAACAAAACAAGAACTTGGTGAATTAGAATATGATGACGAGGGATTATTTCGGAAACTTGAGGAGGTAAATCAACCCCCTAATTATGTTGTGGAAGCTCTTCAAAACAATGAATATTCGGCGGGTTCAAAAACCAGAGCAGGTCTCATTCCAACAGAAGAACCAGCAGTGTTTCATCTTGTGGAAGAAAAGGTATTGATATTTAATGATGAATTGATGTTCTTGAGTTCTACTCAACCAAATGTTAAATTAACTCCAAGATTAATGTTTCTTCTAACAAACCCCGGATTCAGCGGTTCAAAATATTTTGAGGAACCACTTGATATGGAAAGAGAGGAAGATAGGGTATATATTGAGTTGCTAAATGCACTTGATTATGGAGTTTCTGTTGCTGGTAAAAGTAAGAAGAATGAGAAGGAGAAACATATTATTGATGCTTTAAGTAAGCTTGGTTCGGGTGTTAGTTTTCTTCCAAATGACCCATCACAATTAGTTAATAGGCTATTATTGTTGTTAGGTAGTAAGAAGGCTGGAAACAACAATTGTTTTAATGAATCCTCAGCCATTTTAGATCAGTTGATGAACATGAAAATAATTAATAAATGTCAATACAAAGATATTTTATTAGATATTAAATAAGATGAGAAGCACAATTCTTAGTTTTAATTTCACAACGAGCGATTACACAGCTTCATTCCCTTACCCACTACAACTTGACCCCCTTACCTCATATGAGGCATCTTTGTTGTCAATGGAAACTTACAATACCCTTTTTAATATCACAGAGAAAAACAACAAGTTTAGTTATAATCCAGGAAGTGGATATAAAACTATAACCGTTTCACCTGGAGCTTACGAGATTTCTCAAATATCTTCAGAAGTCTCTCGCCTTATGAAAGAAAAAGGTGATGAACCAAAAAATATTGTAATAGATATTCAAAAACACACTTCAAAATCAACTATTAAACTTAAAAATAATTATAAAGTTGATTTCACGATTGAAAATTCGTTTAGAGAGCTATTGGGTTTCTCTTCAAAAAAGATTGAAAATAACGGGACGTTTTACAGTGATAATGTTATCCAAATATCCTCCGGTATAAATTCAGTATTAATTCATTGTGATTTGATTGATGGTGCTTATAACGATGGAATAAGAACAAATACAATATTTTCATTCAGTGCATACTCAACCCCGATTGGTTATAAATTTAATATGGAACCAAAAAATCTTGTCTATTTACCTGTGTCAGGAAAAACCATATACAGAGTAAGTTTTAGGATAACCGACCAAGATAATCGTATGATATCCTTTAATGATGAAATTATATCCATCAGAATTCACCTACGTGAAGTTTTTCAATAAATAAATAATGGTTATTGTGAGAAAACACGAGTTGGGAAAATATAAAATAATTACAGGGGAGGGCATGTTCCTTTCACCAGACTATACAAGGTATGTGGGTAGAGGATACTATAAACCTAAGAGACAACGAGGTGTAGGTCATCAATTTCGAAATAAAGGAGATGGGATAATTGATACTCTAATGGGTATTGGTTCAACCATCCTTAAACATAAAGACCTAATTGATTCAACTGCTTCTGCCGTGGGCTCCGTTGCGGGTGCTATAAAGAGTATAAAAGATGCTCAAAAGGAGTCTCATAAATTACAAGCAATCAAAGAAATAAAAAAAGGTAAAACTCAACTATCTTCACAAGAACGACAAAAAATCATTAAAATACTTGGGTCAGGGTTTCAACAATTTTAATGCTATATAAATACAAGTATGGAAGCGATTGATAGTATCTATGATTTGGATGATACGATTATCATTTCAAACTCCACTAAAAAGGAAGACTATTTTAAGGTAAATGCTATAACAGGAACAGACTGGAATTCAAACGGAACAAAAAGTTTTGAAATAAATAATCAACAAACTTACTTGAATATAGCTGATAGTTTCTTGCTGTGTAAATTTAAATTCACTAAGGCTGCGAATAATACTAATGCTACACTCGTAAATGATTTCTTCTGGAAAATGTTTGACAGTGTCCGCCTGTATATTGGAACACAAGAGGTTGAAGCGGTTGATTATGTCTCTGCTACATCTGAAATGATGAAATTTACACTATATTCGTTTAGTGATAGAATGGGTAAGGGAGCTGTTGAAGGTTTTATTCCTGATATGTCAACGGGTACAAACGCAGACCCTGGTTATAGTCAAAGGAAGTCAATGTATAATGATGAAACAAAAGCAGTGAATAGTTTTACCGTAGCAGTACCTCTTAAAGGTATATTTGGATTTTGCGATTATGATAAAGTTTTGTATGGTCTTAAAATTAGATTTCAACTACAAAGGAATGATAATGTAAATAGGTTGCTTTTTGGGGATGAAAATGCTTTTGGAGACAACAATAAATTTGTTATTAATGATTTGTGTTGGTATATCAGTGAATATACTCCTAATCTTAAAACGGAAGAGATGTTAAATAGAAGACTTAACTCAAAGAAACCGCTAAATGTATCATACCTTAAAAGAAGATGTCAACATGTTAAACTGGAACACACTACCTACACTTGGAATTTGGGTGTTCTTCAAGGAAAGCCACGATACCTCTGGCTCATTTTTAAAAAACCAGATGGAGAGGACGGTACTAATAAGAATAATGCGCTGAGTGATAATGCTAAGGTGAAACAACTTCGGGTTTCTCTTGATGGCACATTTTATCCGCGAGATAGATTGGAAATTGATTGGGAAAAAAATGATTATGCGGAAGCCTACAAGTCCTACCAAAAGGTGTGTGAAAGTAATGGTAATAATGATCCTATTTTGGATATGGTTGCGTTTCAAAAACTTTATACAATCTACGCAATTGACCTGAGTTCTCAAAAGGAAACTATAAAGTCTAATCGAGTGGATACTTCTCTATACATTGAAAGAGGGGAGAGTGAAGAGGTTAATGCATATTGTTTGCTTTTGGAGGAAACAGAATTACAGATTAATACAGATAATGGTGTTATGATTAATATCACATAGGTTTTTTCTCATAAATAAATGGTTGGGGTATATGTTAATCAAATCAATCTTAATAAATTAACATCTTGTATTCAAAATCAAAAGCCTTGTATTATTAATGTTAATACAATTCAAAGAAAAGGAGCTGTAAGAATTGATGTTTTACTCACACACACACAAATAAAAACACTAAATGATGTTGGATCACTTAAAATTAAAATGACGAAACCTATGTTAAAGAAATATTCAATAGACGAGTCAAGAGGAGGATTTCTCCCGTTTCTAATTCCTTTATTTGCTGGTTTAAGTGCGGCGGGAGCATTGACTGGTGGTATTTCAGCAGCGGTAAAAACTGCTAACGAAAGGAAGGCACAACTAAAAGCTCAAAAAGAATTGGAAAGACATAACAAGGAGTTGGAGAAACAAATTAGTGGAAGTGGTGTAATTGTAGATTTTGCTCAAAAACTTGAAAGTCTACCTGATAAAGCTAGATTGTTGGTTGGAGATATGCTTTCCTCTATCGCTCAAGCGGGTGTTAAACTAACTAAACGGGGTAATGGATTGTATCTTTCTCATAAATAAATGGATAAATGGTTTAAACAATTTGGAAAGAATACAACGTCAAATATAGAACTAGCTAAGTATTGTAAAACACTAAAAATTGATAATGTGGTTATTTGTATGAGAGATGAATTAATACATATAAATAAGAATACAAAGAATATTATTATGAATTTAGACACACAGAATGGTTCTCATTGGGTTTGTATTCATAATAGTCAGGATAAATATTATTTTGATAGTTATGGTATGCCACCACCTGTTGAAGTAATACAATTCTTACAGAATGGTGTTTATCAAACATTTCAAGTTCAAGAAATTAATTCTAAATGTTGTGGTCAATTATGTTTATATGTATTATTTCAACTCAACAATAATGAAAATTTTTATGATATCATTTTTAATCTAATATAAATGACTTATGTTGGAAAAGATGGTTCTATCTTTGGAAAATCCTCTCAGGATATTGATTTATCAAATTATTATACAAAGGCACAGGCTGAACGACAAAAATATAGTGTAAGTAAAAATATTAATATGAAGAATACTTATAAATTAATCAATTATCCAAACCCTACAGATGCGAATGACTTAATTAGATTAAGTGATTTATCACAATATATATTTTTAAAGAAAACAGCACGTTTTGTGAAACAAGTAAAATTTACAACCACAACACCTGGTTATACTGACCATACACCTTTCCTCATTGAATTTAACTACCTGCTTACAATTGAATTTTATAAAGAAGGACATTTAGTTAATATGCGAATTAATAAATGGGGGTATGATATGCCTGATTTAGGGTATAATTGGTCTTTTTCAATAAACATAGAAGACCTACATGATTTAAATCAGTCTCGTAAAGAAGAATATTATCCACTTGGTGAGGATAAGGATTTATGTGGAAGTACAATTAGTAAACAACAAATACGTGATTTTAAGAAAAGAAAAATATATGATAGTATAGCGATGGTTCGCATGACAAAGAAGGAAGGTAATGAGATAAGGATAGAAAGCCGAGGAATACAAACCGATTTGGTAGTGGGAAGATGGGGTGGTATTACCTGTCATAATATTAATCTCACATATATTTCTGATACATAAATGGCAGGAAGAAGACTACAAGAGAATTATAATTTTTGTATTCAAGGATACCTACAAGAAAAGGGTGCTCGGTATTACATACCTTATGATTTGGAGCATATACATGGGAATTTTGTCATTAAAAACTGGCCTTATACTGATATTGTTAAACCCACAAATAGAGACTTGTTTAAAATATTAAATAAAAATGAACTTCTCAAAGTTATGAAATATAAAACTCTTTTAGAAATCGTCAACAAATCTTATTGGTATCCTATTATGAGAAAAATAATTATAGATACAAGAATATCTCAAAATCCAGATGAGTATATGTATAATATTCTTTGGGGTTCAAACTCAAGGGTAGCAAGGGATGAGGAAGGAGTTGAAGAAGAGAAGGAGGAAAGAGAGAAAAAGGAGAAGGAGGAAAGGGAGAGGGAGGAGAAGGAGGAGAGGGAGAAAAAGGAGGAGGAGAGGGAGAAAAAGGAGAAGGAGGAAGGAGAGAAAAGGGAGAAGGAGGAAAGAGAGAAAAAGAAGAAGGAGGAGAGGGAGAAAAAGGAGAAGGAGGAGAGGGAGGAAAGGGAGCAAAGAGAGAGGGAGGAAAAATATAAAAAGATGGAAATCAGTGAGATTCGTAAAAGATTGAGTGTATTACAGCAAATAAATCAATCTCAACGCACCGAAGAGGAAATTAAAGAATTAACAACTCTTATGAAGATAATGGTTTCAAAAATAACAACGTTAATGTCTTCAATTTCAGGGAGGAGATTTAAACGAGAAAGTGGTGAAGAAGAAGAAGAAGAAGAAGGAAAAGATTATGTGATTGATGATGTTGGTGTCATTGACTTTAGTTAGTTTTTATTTGTAAATAAATGGAGGAGAGAGTGAAGGCATTCCTTAGGATTCTTTATGTTTTAAAAATAAAGATTGAAATGTATATGTTGAAAACCAAAAAGGTTTTGATACTCTGTCGGAATTTTTCTGATAAATAAATATGAGTTATTGTCTCAAATGTAAAAAGAAAACTAAATCTAAAAATATCTCTTATGTTAAAGCTAAAAATAATAGAGTTTATCAAAAAGGAATATGTCAAGTATGTGGCTCTAAAAAGTGCCAATTCATCTCTCCTAAAAGAGGAGGAGACATACAAAAGTTTCTGTCAGGAAGTAAATTTACAACAACTGGAATTCCAGGGGAATTACACCTTCCAGGGTATTCTTTCTGTGGTCCAGGAACAAACTTGGATAAAAGATTAGATGAGGCTGACAATCCTAAACCTTGGTCTAAACCTACAAATAGGGTTGACGAAGTGTGTATGAAGCATGATATTGCTTATGGGAAAACCACTACGTTGACTGAAAAACATAAAGCCGACAGCGAAATGTTGTATAATTTGTCTTTGATACAAAATCCAACGTTGAGAGAGAAAGTTGATAGGTTTATTGTGAGAAATTTGATAAATGCTAAATTGAAACTTGGTCTTGGTTATTCCTCAAAAAACTATTAGGCTCTAATGATGTCATCAAGACTGAGGAGCTTTTGGCTGAAGAATTACACAAACCTATAATCACAAAGTTTAAAAGAAGGAAGGTTTATTCTAAATACACCGACCACATATGGTCCGCTGATTTAATTGAATTGAATAATGACAGGGGATACAGGTATGCTTTAACCGTTATTGATTTGAGGAGTAGATTTGCCTGGGTTGTCCCTTTAAAAAATAAAAGGGGTGATACTTTAATGTTAGCCTTTAAGCTAATATTTGATCGGGATAAAAGGAAACCAAAGAAGTTATGGACTGATGAGGGAACAGAGTTCTATAACAAAATATTCATGAAATTTCTTAAGGGGAAGGGTATTAAATTATACAGCACCTTTAATGAAGGAAAGGCAGTTGTTATTGAGCGTTTTAATCGTACTTTAAAAGAGAAATTATATAAAAAATTCACACAACTCGGTTCTCAAAAATGGGTGTATTTAATTCAGGATATTGTAGATAATTACAATAATACAGTTCATTCATCAACAAAATCAAAACCATCAGAAACATTTACAAAATTAGAATATGAAAAGGAGATTAATTTGAGAAAGCCCAAGTTTAAAGTTGGTGATATTGTAAGAATATACAAATGGAAAAGTCATTTTGAGAAAGGTTATACACAAAAATGGACTCGTGAATTATTTAAAATCATTGATGTAATGGATACAGTCCCTTGGACCTACAAATTATATGATTTAAATGGAGAAGAAATCTTGGGTTCATTTTACTCGCAAGAATTACAAAAAACACAAGTAAGCAGATAATACCCTTGAAAATAATAAATAAATAAATAAAATGTAATGGGGATACGTTTTTAAATCTGTGAACCCCAAACACAGAATCCCACAACTTTTTAGTTGGGGCTTAACTTTTGTGTGTGTATAATGGGGATACGTTTTTAAATCTGTGAACCCCAAACACAGAATCCCACAACTTTTCAGTTGGGGCTTAACTTTTGTGTGTGTATAATGGGGATACGTTTTTAAATCTGTGAACCCCAAACACAGAATCCCTCAACTTTCCAGTTGGGGCTTAACTTTTGTGTATGTGTGAGTGAGTCATAATAATATACAAACCCTAACCCAACCCCATCCCTAACCCAAACCCATCCCTAACCCAAACCCATCCCTAACCCAACCCCATCCCTAACCCAACCCATTCCTAACCCAACCCCATCCCTAACCCAACCCAATCCCTAACCCAACCCCATCCCTAACCCAACCCCATCCCTAACCCAACCCCATCCCTAACCCAACCCCATCCCTAACCCAACCCCATCCCTAACCCTCACATTCAAAATCCCAACCCTAACCCAACCCCATCCCTAACCCAACCCCAACCCATCCCTAACCCTCACATTCAAAATCCCAACCCTAACCCAATCCCATCCCTAACCCAACCCCAACCCTCACATTCAAAATCCCAACCCGAACCCAACCCCATCCCTAACCCAACCCCAACCCTAACCCTCACATTCAAAATCCCAACCCTAACCCAACCCCATCCCTAACCCAACCCCATCCCTAACCCTCACATTCAAAATCCCACCCAAACCCTAACATAATCTTTTTTTTCTTCTTTTTTAAAAATATGTATTTCTTTTTTTTTTTTTTTCCTCTTCCTCCAATTCTGTCTTTCAAGGCTTTCAAGTTTGAAGAAGTAGAAATGGGAAGAAAGAATTTTCCAGCATTTTCTTCCTCGAACTTTCTTGATATTGCTTAAATCAAGCGTCATTAAACAAAGAACATTGTTCATTGCTTTAGAATCCAAAGAGTCTCCAAGATGGACCCCACAGGTAGAGTCTCCAAAATAAAACCAACTTTCCAAGTTCCCAAGGTATAACCACATTCCTGTTGAGCCTCCAAGATAGGTATCACATTCCGAGTCATCAAAACAAAACCCCCATTCCGAGTCTCCAAAAATATAACCATCTTTCCAAGTCCCCAAGGTAGAACCACAATTTTCAGAAATATTTGGGGTTTCCGTGATAAGTCTCACATAGTATAACTGCGGACCATCAGGGAAAACTTCCCTTTCCCAATTTTTTAGGGTTTCTATGATGTGTCTCACATAGTATAACTGCGGACCATCAGGGAGAACTCTCCTTGCCCAATTTTTTAGGGTTTCTATGATGTGTCTCACATAGTATAACTGCGGACCATCAGGGAGAATTCCCGTTTCCCAATTTTTTAGGGTTTCTATGATGTGTCTCACATAGTATAACTGCGGACCATCAGGGAGAACTCTCCTTGCCCAATTTTTTAGGGTTTCTATGATGTGTCTCACATAGTATAACTGCGGACCATCAGGGAGAATTCCCATTTCACAATTTTTTAGGGTTTCTATGATGTGTCTCACATAGTATAACTGCGGACCATCAGGGAGAACTCCCCTTTCCCAATTTTCAGAAATTTGTGGGTCTCCAATGTATGACTTGTATTCTGGCTCATCAAGGTAGAACTTGTTCAGTGGGTTTTGTTTTGATAACTCACAACAAGTATCATCATGGTAAAACTCTTTTTCAGGATTTTGTGGATCTCCAAGGTATAACTCTTTGGCTGGGTCATCAAGGTAGAACTCGTTCTGGGGGTCTTGGTTGTTCAAAATGTCTTCAAACAAAAAAATAACTTCATCCCAAGTTGTGTTAAAAGCAGAATTTTCATTTCGTATCTCAGATACAATTTCCTGTGAAAGAAAATAACAATGTATTAATTTAATACAATATTTTTATTTGTATAAATCAAGCTCTATGAATATTAAAATAAACTTTGTTAACTCTTCCATGAGTCTCATCTAAAAAAAAAAAATAAAAAAAAAATTAAATAAATAAATAAATAAATAAACAAACTTACCTCCATTGATAAGAGGTTCGAGTCCAGTTCATCAATCTGAAGGTTGAGTTCTACACAGGTAGTAGGACTCCAAGGAATAGCAAAGTTATCCCATTCCATTTCGGCATAGTAGTCCATTCTCAAGTGAAGCAGAAAGCGTGTTTGAAAAAGCCTGTGTGGTCGGTGCCTTTTATAAGAAGGGCTGGGTGTGTGTCATTTCCTGTGGAAATTCCCTGGGCGTGTCTTAACTGGAAATGATGTGATGGAAATTCCCTGAAAATGATGTAATGTTTTACCTGGAAATGATACAATGCTGAAGAGTTTATAAAGTGGGTGGGACTTAGCAAAAGTGGGCGGAGCTTAGCAAAGGGGGCGGGACATAGCAAAAAGTGGGCGGGGCTTAGTAAAAGGTGGGCGTGGCTTACCAAAAAGTGGGCGGGGTTTTTCAAAAAGTGGACGGAGCTTAACAAAAGGTGGGCAGAGCCTACCAAAAAGTGTGTGGCACTGGAGGCGCTCAAATAAGAACATTGAGGGAGGTTTACCATTTTATCTTAGCTCAGTTAAAATATCTTAATAAAGAACCAAACTCAAACATATTTTTTGTTAATGTATTAGACGGTGAGGAGAGTTGTAGGAGAATTAAATTATTTCCCACACATAAACAAATATTTGTAGGGTCGTTGTTTGAGTGGGTTATATTCACCAGATGATATTAAGAGTAAAAGGTTAAAAGGTTCATAAGGTCAGAAGGATCACAGGTGTTTAAGTGGTCTAATGAATAAGGATAACATGTCAAAAGGTTAGAAGGTTCGTAAAGAACAGGGTGAGAGAAATAGAGGTCTTTAGGGGCAATGAGGGAGGGAAAGAATTAATATGGAAGTGAATGGGTCAATGTTTGAGTGGGTCAAAGATTAATCTGCCAGATGATATGTAGAAGAAGGATGATAGGTCTATAAGAGAAAACAAATATTTGTAGTGTTTGAGTGGTCTAATGAACAACATTAAGGATAGGTACTACAGACAAAAGGTTCATAAAGATGAGGGTGGGAGAAATAGAGGTGTTTATGATTTTTGAAAAAGACAAGGGGGTAAATGACATTAGATAGGGATTTCCCATGTTAAACGGAGGTGTCCCAGAAGCAACATTATTACACTACTCCTGTACCTGAAAAAATAAAGCTTTAAAAGTTCAAATGAACTTTTTCCAATAGCAGTTCCAACTGCAGTATCATAAAAATAGATATTTAACGTAATTTGACCTTGACCGTGACCTAAATGCATGTCCTTGAGTTCTGGCGATCTCAAAAGTATCACCAAATGAATGGGCATCCCCCATTTAGTTGGAAATGACACCTATAAGCGCGTTTGAACATTACCCCTGGGGAACTGGCGGCCATCTTGTATTTGACCTCTCACGGTCCTCAGAGGTCAAATCTGACTTCCCTCCACATCTGAAAATAAACCTTATGGTATATACTAACTATGCTAGAAATTTCATGCTTTTCTCAAAAAATGCACAATTTGTTAAAATATGAGAGCTTATCTGCTGTACTAAAAATCGAATCAGTTTATCTTTGCATCATAATATATTATTATACCAAATTTGGTGAAAATCCCATTACTGGTTCACAAGTTAGCTCTGTAACAGAATTTTTACCTGACGGGACATCTGACATTTGACCTTTGACCTCTTGATGCGAAAATCTAATCAGTTCATCTTTACCTCATTATATACACAAAGAATTAAGTTAAGCACCCCCCCCGTTTTTTTACAACCTCGCACATTACAAGTTTGTTGTCGTCAAAACAGTGTAATATACCCATGATATTGCTATATTTTCTGGAGAAGTGATATTATGGTCACATAAAAACATAACAATCATGCCGTTTTCAATATTTTATTCTGAATAATTTAAGGTTAAATTTTTTGGGAATTTTAGGCATATTTTCACCTCAATTTAAGTGTGGAGCTATAGGTCCATCACGGACCCAGTGTGGATGACGTTTATGTTTTCTAACGTACAGTCATTGTTCTGAGAAGACCTCTAGCGATCTTTGCGTCAATAACGTGTGTAGGACCCACGTGATCGGATCACTGACTCAACCAATCACTTTTTTTCACTTTGATCACTCAATTTCATCAATGGATAATTGCTAATGTCATACCAATCATTATTTGATCTCACATACCTTAGAATATATGCCAATGTATACATATACACAAAGAATATATATTAGGGGGTGCTTACCTTAATTCGTTGTGTAGGGGTGCTTAACTTAATTCTTTGTGTATACATACCTGCAACAAATTTGACTAAGACCGCTTCAGCCATTCTCAACTTATTGCGGACGGACGGCTGGACAGACAGACAGATGGACAGACATACGGACAGACAACCCGAAAACATAATGCCTCCGGCGACTTAGTCCGCGGAGGCATAAAAACCACCATTGGAACACTACGTTTATCATACTCATGAGTAAAATTATTGTACTGTGCCCCTCGCTCTCAATTCCAGCTCCAGATGCTGCACGCCATCATCGCCGGGCACGGTGATGACGCGCACCGAAAGGGAGTACTCAGTTGTCACTCAAATTGTTTGCTTGTTTTCTTTCTTGCTATCTTGTTTGTTTGTCCGGTAGATATCTCAGCTATCCTCTGAGATAGGAAGCCGAAATGTTGGCACAATCGTGAACAAGTGCTTTGGCAAAAACGGTATTTTAATTTTTTTGATTAATTAATTAATTAATCAATTACCTAATTCTTATTGATATATTAAAATGTAAAACGTGATTCTGAAAGTTACGTCTCATGCTCTCATGAGTCCGTTGCATTGTAATTTATGTACAACCAAATGGAGCATGAAAACGTGTTTTGTGGATTTCATTTCGCACCTCATCCATGTCTGCGCTCAAAGTGGTCGCCCCATCCGCCTCCCCCCCCCCCCCCCCACCCACCCCCCCAATCACTACGCCTATACTGGGCTATACTGGAACCCATTCTCAAGACAACAAGCACAATTAACTCATACCTCCTTCCCAAAACCTCCACAAACCCCCTTTCCACACCCTCATTCTTCTCCTCATAGGACCTACGCTCCCTGCGAAGTTTTCTCACAATCACAAAAGCTGTTCGAGATACCCTCCCCCTATTCCAAATCCCATCGAAATTGAATATTTTTCAAAAGCCAATAATTTGATTTTTTTTTCACTATAAATCCCTCATGAAGACCCCTTATGCAGGCCATGTGTGGTAAGCACTGTGGAACCACAGGGCTATGAATATCCGCATTCCGAAAAAGAGAGCCCCTGACTCTCCCCTTAAAATGACTGCCCCCATATTTGACTCCCCATTAGGCCCACATTATGTTTGCCAAGTTTGGTAGTCCTACAATGTTGCATTGGGGTTAATATACACAATATATAAGGAAACAGACTGACAGACAAACATAAAAAATGGAGTGCGAGAACACAAGGGCAACTTTTTGTTTGTATCAGCTTTGCCTGATGTAATTGAAATGCAACATAAGTTGAACAAAAACGCTGTCATATTCATGCCAAGGTTGGGAAATGCCGTTGTAAGGCTTTTTATGTCTTGAAAAAACGGACTCATTTTGTACATAACTAAATCTGAACCATTTTTTTTTAACTGATTCTAGATGGAGCAAGTGATCAAATGCCATCAGAATTATTCACCTCAACTCACCTGTCTGTGTTAGCTTGCCCCCTCCCAAATGCGAAAATCCCATCCCAACCCGCACCCAACACCTCCATCCCATCCCTCCTTTCCCAACTTGCTCTGCCGCCCCCCATTCCAACTCTCTGTCTTCCACCCCTAACTTTCTACTTAAAGTCCTCAACCCTCTCCCCCTACCCCCCAACTCTAAGTCAGCATGATATTGACAAACTGTTCAGACTGTGAAGGTATCTCCAAGAGCTCTTAAATAGGGTTTCATTCAGCATTGTACATGCTGTGTTTACAACGTTCACCCCGTTCTGAAGCAATCAGTCAACTTGCATTGAAACATTCATTTCTTCTTCAAGTTCTGAACTCCCCGCCTTCCCTCCACAATCAATCCCCAAAGTCCTCAAACCCTCTTCCCAATCCCCAAGCCCTCAACCCTCATCCTCCCAACTTGAAGGCTTCAATCCCCCTCCTGACCTTCACATTCCAAGCCTTCATACCCTTACCCCTTACCCAACCCAAATCCTCAACACCCCTTTCCCAACCCTGTGCCTTCTGTCCACTCCAGCTCTGTCCTCCACTCCCCATTTCTTCTTCAAATCCTCAACTCCCTCCCTCACCACCCCAGGTCCGTGGCTCTGCCTTTCTTATTCAAGTTCGCATACCTTCCCCAACTCCAATTCTGCATCCCCTCCCCCTCCCAACTCCAAGTACGCCTCCCTCCCACTCTCCCAACTCTAAAACTACATATATCTGTTAAGTCAACAAAGACTGCTTAGGTTTCTCGATGAAGTAAATGGACGAAAAGGAAATTTATTAATTTGATGGTGTGGGGGTTACCCCATTGGGACATAATCCAAAGGCACGGGACCAGTGGGGCTATTGATTGTATGGGCGTGGCGTGCGCTCGAGGGTTGGAGCCACGCCCTCTGAGGAGTGAGTTGCGTTATAAAAGATGCGGGAGTTCCGGTAGGTGTTAGTTCTGTTGGAATAAAGGAGCTTTGATCAAGCTACAAAGCGTCTCGCCCTCTCGTTATCCGCAACTCTTACATTGGTGACCCCGTCTTGCTCCCGAACGTTTTCGGGGCTTCAAACGAACATGGCGACAAGCGCAGCTTCGATTAAACTGCCGGAGTTTTGGGAACGACAATCGGCCGTTTGGTTCGTACAAGCTGAGGCCGAGTTCGCCATTCGGAGCATTTCTGCGGACGACACGAAGTATTATTATGTCGTGTCTGTGCTCAGCTGCTCCACTGCGACCAGAGTGGTGAGCCTTCTCCGGGATCCTTTGAAGGACCGCAAGTACGAGACGCTGAAGGCACTGCTGCTCGTAACCTTCAAGCGCACTGAGGCCCAGCGCGCCCGCGAACTACTTTCTCTACCCGGGCTGGGCGACTCCAAGCCGTCGGAGCTTATGGACCACATGTTGTCTCTACTGGGTAGCCACCGACCATGTTTCCTCTTCAAAGAACTGTTCCTGCAACAGCTGCCAGGTCAGGTACAGACAGCCCTGGCCAACTCGTCTGTTAAGGATTTCCGCGCCCTGGCCAGGGAAGCAGACAAGTATTTCTCCGCCAGTCAGCAATGTAGTGCAGCTGCATGGGACCCCGGCCCCGTCGAGCCTGCGCCGCTGGCGGACACCATCGCGGCCACGATTACGGCCAAGCGGCGGAAGGCCCCAGGCTTGTGCTTTTACCACGCAAGGTTTGGTTTCAAGGCCAAGGCATGCCGGCCACCCTGCAGTTTCAGCGAGTCGGGAAATGGGATGGCCGGCGCTCGTTAACTGCCATGAGCGTCTGCAATTCGGGCAGTTTGTTGTTCATTTCGGACGCCGACTCCGGACGTCGTTTCCTCTGCGACACAGGGGCCCAGGTGAGCGTTCTACATGCGTCGGCGTTGGACCGGGAGGCCGGGAGTCACGGCCCTGCCCTGGAAGCCACCAACGGCAGTGCTATTCAGACTTTTGGCAAACGGACCGTGGCACTGTGCTTGGGTGGGCAGCAGTTTAAAAGGGATTTTGTCATGGCGAGGGTGTCCACCCCCTTGCTGGGCACTGATTTCCTCTACGCCAACGGCCTATTGGTGGATGTTAAAAATCGGCGGCTCATTAATGCGGAGACATTCAGTTCACTTCCATGCTCGCTGAGCGGCTCCGCCTCGACGAGGCTTGCGTGCAAGCTCTCGACCTCTGATGAGTTCGCCCACCTCCTCACCGAGTCCCCGACCCTCACACGGCCCACCTTTTCAGCCGTTGTCGTCAGACACGGGGTGGAGCATCACATTCCGACCAACGTCCCGCCTCTCTATGCCCGGGCTCGACGCCTCGACCCGGGGAAACTCGCTATCGCAAAGGCGGAGTTCGACACGTTGGAGCGTCTTGGCATCGTGCGACGGTCCGACAGCACGTGGGCCTCACATCTCCACATTGCGCCGAAGCCGGTTGGCGGTTTGCGCCCGTGCGGGGATTATCACCGCCTTAACGACGCCACTACCCCTGACCGCTACCAAATCTCGCACATCCAGGATTTTTCTGCCCGCTTGGCTGGTAAAGTTTTTTTTTCTAAGGTGGACCTCGTTCGTGGTTACCACCAGGTCCTGTCCGGCCACAGGACGTTCCTAAGACTGCAGTGATTACACCGTTCGGGCTTTTCGAAAGCCTCCGTATGCCTTTTGGGCTCAAGAACACGGCCCAGGCTTTCCAGCGCCTGATGGACAGCACGTTGTGGGATTTGCCGTTTCTGTTCATCTACCTGGACGATATCGTCATCGCCAGCGCTTCCAGGATGGAGCACATGCTTCACCTCCGAGCGCTCTTTGAACGCCTCAGTCAGCACGGCCTGATCATTAACCCGGCCAAGTGCTTGTTCGGGGAGGCCTCAATTGACTTTCTCGGCCACCGCATCACGAGGGAGGAGGCCGTCCCACTGCCGTCTAAAGTGGAGGCTGTGAAAGGTTTTCCGCGCCCCCTCACAGTCAAGGCCCTGCAGGAGTTTTTGGGCATGGTGAACTTTTACCATTGTAAAAGTGGCCTTTTACCAACTGGCCCTCGCCAGCGCAACCATGCTGGCGCATCCGTCGCTCGATGCACCGATTGCTCTCACCACAGACGCTTCGGACTACGCGGTTGGCGCCGTGCACGAGCAGTGGGTCAACGGGGCGTGGCAGCCGCTTGCTTTTTTTTAGCCGGCAGCTCCGCCCGAATGAACGAAAGTACAGTACCTTCGATCCTGAGCTCCTAGGCCTCTACCTAGCTGTCCGACACTTCCGTTACCTGTTGGAAGCCCGCCCATTCACGGCGTTTGTGGACCACAAGCCCTGGTTTTTGCCATGGCCAAGGTCTCGGAGCCGTGGTCCGCCCGTCAACAACGCCAGCTCTCCTTCGTTTCCGAGTTCACGACAGACATCCAAAATGTTGCTGGGAAGGATAATACGGTCGCCGATTGGTTCTCCCGGTCCATAGTCGGCGCGGTCCACCTTGGCATCGACTACGTCCACATGGCGGCCGATCAGATCACGGACCCGGAGGTCCAGGCCTGCAGGGCGGTGGTCACGGGGCTTCGACTGTCTGACCTGGAGCGGACCTCCTTGCTGTACCCTGCCGAAACTTCCAGCCCTGTTGTCCCACCTGGACCTTCTCCTTCTTCCAGTGATTCCTGCCTGCTATTCCGCTTTCGTGTAAGGACACGGGCACCAAGCTACTGTGCGACGTTTCCTTGGGTCAGCCTCGCCCTGTCGTACTGCCTAAGTCACACATAGGCGGATATTTTGGCGACTGCCGGCGATCAAGATTTTTCGGCGACCACTGGCGATTTCGGGCGGTCAAATATGGTCAGGCGGCAGTATGGCGAATGCAGGCGGCCACATTGCGACGACGCCCCGAGTGGGATGGCGACTGTTGAAGATCGATGACGACTGCATTGCGGATGCACGGCGGCAGCGTGGCGACAGTCTGGCGGCTAGATTACGACCGATGGCGGATCGCGGCGACTGCATTGGGGCCGGGTGGCGGTTTACT
Organism: Myxine glutinosa; assembly: GCF_964187855.1. Taxonomy (NCBI): domain Eukaryota; kingdom Metazoa; phylum Chordata; class Myxini; order Myxiniformes; family Myxinidae; genus Myxine; species Myxine glutinosa. The sequence goes on from NC_136274.1 coordinate 18,594,902, forward strand.
CCGACGTCCGCAAGACTGCAATAAGACCGCCGACGATTGGAGACGATTCACACAACTTTTTAAATCTTTATTTCTCTATTTTACATTTCACTTTATTCATTTCAATGATGTATGCCATGAAGCATAAAGATGTTTGATGTACAATAACAAAGTTCATAAAGATGTATCATTGCAATGTAATCATCAAACTTTTCTGCAGGGAGAGAGAATGGAAATAAAGTCCAACAAATTATTTCCACTGGTCCCAAGTCCCATAAATAAAGTTTCCAAAGGACCAAAGTCCCAAAAATAAAGTTCCCAAAAGTCCCAAGTCCAAACAATAAAGCCATATCCTTGTCGGCACCACAGGACCTCACTCCACGGAGACCCTCACACCATCCTGTCTTGCCATGGAATCGTGGTATGTCGTAATGCAGTCGCCAGGCAGTCGTATCTTTGTCGCCAATGGCCGTAACTCGGCCGCCACTAGTCCTACTGCTGTCGTCGTCAGTCTCCCATAGCCGCAGGGGAGACGTGGTAGTTCTTCTGTAGTCGATATGCAGCCGCAACAGTGTCGGCCCGTAGTCGGGAAGATGCCGCAGGAAGGCCGTATGGCATTCGCATCTCTGCCGTGCTAGCTGGTGGGGCGATTGCGGAAGACTATGAGCGACTGGGTTGCGGCCGCTTTACGCTCTTATTACAGATACCGACGACAGCATGGCGGTTCCATCACGACAGCATGGCGGATTTTTTTCGAGTGCGACTGAGCGCGCCGTTTTTAAACATTTAAAAAAATATTTGGCCCCTTTGCGGCTCTTGCCGACTGCAGCCGACCTGGGGAGGATAACCACGACTACAGGCGACCGTCCATTACGGTTTCATTACGATTGTCGGCGGGTGGTGGCGATTTTTCCAGTCGCCAGTAGTTGCCGACAAATCCGCCTATGTGTGACTTAGGCATACCCACCAGCTGGAGACGGCTGGTGTTCGATGCCATCCACGGTCTTCCTCACCCGGGCAGGAAGGCGTCGCAAAAGTTGGTGGCGGCGAAGTTCGTTTGGCACGGGCTCAGGAAGGATGTGCGCGACTGGGCCAACACCTGCGTCGAGTGTCAACGCTCGAAGGTGCATCGCCCCGAGCGATGGTTTGACCAGGTTAACGTGGCCCTGGTGCCTTAAGACGGGCCTTTCCGCATTCTGGAGACCGGGGACAAGTCCTTCGTGGTCGACATCGGCGGCAAACCGGACCACCTTTCGGTGGACCGCCTCAAGCCGGCTCACTTGGACCTAGACTAGCCCCCTCGGTTGGCTCAACCCCAGAATAAGGACATTGCCCGTGCGAGTGAATTCTGGGGGGGCGCATGTGGGGGTTACCCCATTGGGACATAATCCACAGGCACGGGACCAATGGGGCTATTGATTGTATGGGCGTGGCGTGCGCTTGAGTGTTGGAGCCACGCCCCCCGAGGAGTGAGTTGCATGATAAAAGATGCGGGAGTTCCGGTATGTGTTAGTTCTGTTGGAATAAAGGAGCTTTGATAAAGCTACAAAGCGTCTCGCCCTCTCGTTATCCGCAACTCCTACAATGGAATTGATGGAAAAATTGTGGTTATATTAATTTTTACTTCAGGGGTGTGTTCAGGTATCAAGTTTCTTGTCGAGTGCTCTCAAGCTCCATTCCAAACCGTTGATAAGGAACGGCTTGCTAAGCAAGCACAAGATAGCTGCTTGGTGACTGAACACAGCCTTGGTCATAGAATCTGTTAGTTTCCAATAGAATGAAGTTTTCTTGGTGAGTTAAATGGACGAAAAGGAAATTATTCGTTGGACGGAATTGATGGAATAACTTGTGGTTATTTATATATATTGTTGCGGATATGGCATTTGGCCTCCATATCCGCTTGTAAATATTCCCCTATTTCCCCAATACTCCCCAACTATCCCCAATCCCCCATTCCCTAGTCCCATTGCCTGTAAATAACACTCTGTAGAACCGACCTTCCCCTTTTTTCCCCCATTAAATGTCGTGCCCAGGTCCACCGCATCTCACGTAGACAACTTTCGGACATCTTGCTAGTTATTCTTAGTCTATGTCAGTTAAGGACTCGTTTCCATTAATTCTGACTCTTCGTTGCACCAGAATGTGATTATATGGCACCAGTAGTGAGTTTAGGACCTTCCCATACCTCCTCCCATCTTCTTCCCCAAACAACAACTACAACAACAACTACAACAGCAACTACAACAACTACAACAACGGCACGCGCGGGGAGTGTGCGTCCTCACTCCGGCTCGGTTAGCCGCCATTACCCATGTGCGCCGACGGGGTTACCACGAAGGGGCTGCCTGTCGGCCCCTCGTCAAGGGCGGAGCCGGTAACCCCCGCACCCAATGAGAAGCAACGGGCCGATTCATTCCATCTGGGGCGGAGCTAACGAGCCGAGGGCGTGTCACTCCCCGCCGGATATACGCAGCGACTTACCGGACGTGACGTCAGATGCGCCCCCAGCTTGAGAAGACAAGTCACCACCTCCGAGCGCTGAGTGAGACCTCCCGCATCTTTGAACTGGACCGGGTCGATTTTGCCCCTGAGCCAAGGTGCACCTTGAGCCATCGAAGACCTGCCCCTCCTTGCCATCAATCCCCGTGTGAGTCAGTTTTGTCCCGTTTATCTGTCGTCTGTCGGGGCTAATATAAGAGTGTGTCTAAGTGCCTGCCTTTCTATGCTGTCCCTCTTGTCGTTGTAATCTGACCTTCCGCCCTAATATAACCTCCTCCGGAGGTCTTGAGAACCGTATCCCTGGTGTCGTGTCATTTTAATCCCAGCCGTTGTGTCCTTTTCCTTCATTGATTTAGCGTAGCGCGACTCGGCAACGTTCGAGTATAATCGGGTAACTTGTGCGGACACGGCGGCCATTCCGCTCGGCCCACCATAACATCAAAGTCGTGTCTGTAACAATATATATATATATATATATATATATATATATATATATATATATATATATATGTATGTATGTATGTATGTATGTATGTATGTATGTGTGTGTGTGTGTGTGTGTGTGTATGTATGTATGTATATATATATATATATATACATACATACATACATACATACATACATACATATATACATATATATATATATACATACATACATACATACATACATACATACATACATACATACATACATATATATATATATATATATATATATATATATATATATATATATATATATATATATATATATATATATATATATATATATATATATATATATATATATATATATATATATATATTGTTACGGTTTTTAAAACCTTCACGAGTAAATTTAGTAAATGTATCCCTTATAAATGTCCCCCTGTAAATATTCCCATCAATTGGCTTGTTAAAGATCGCACCCTAGTTAGTCCATGAACAACACGTAGCGAACCATAGGACCTCTTCATAGTTATTTCATTATTATGTGTTTCAGTTAAGGATCTGTTCCCAGTAGTTGAATCTGCGTTGCATTAATCAAATAAGAGTAGGCCCAAACTTCCCTTCAAAAGCGGTGCGAGTGGTGTTCTAACTCCCCACCAGCCACCATTGGCCATGCAGTCGGGCCGAGGAAGAAGGGGGAGGAGCCACCAGAACAAAGTGTGGCACGTCAGCTCGTCATCGGAGGTGGAGTCAGCAAGCCCTTACCGGCCAACCAGCACCGCGGTGAGCCAACCGGTAGGCGGTTCATCAGAGCTGGCGGCTTGATTTCGAACACAGCAATAAAAGCGACTGCAAGGGACTGCTTGAGGAGTCGGTGAGAAGGTACGAGTTGGATGAGTTGGACGAAGAAGGCAGAGAGAGACGAAGCTGCGCGGAGCTCTGTGACAAGCTGCTTCAAAAAGCCCTACCGCTTGAAACGACAACGTGTACCTGCCGCTGGCTGCTTGCTTCCAGCCCCGAGCGTGGACCTGGAGCGGACCTCCTTGCTGTACCCTGCCGAACCTTCCAGCCCTGTTGCCCCAACTGGACCTTCTCCTTCTTCCAGTGATAACCTGCCTGCAATTCCCCCTTTTTTTTTTTTTTTTTTTTTGTAGACAAGATCGAGGCTCGTGAAAGAGCTAACATTAATCACACAAAAAGACAAACCGACAGACAAAACACAAAAAACAAAGGGAGCGGCAGACAAGATGGGGAGAGAGGGGGAAGGACACAAACACAACATTTGAGAGCAGGGACATCGGGAGGACTTGGGGGGAGGTGGGAGAGGAATAAAACATATGAACACTGCAAGGACTCTGGGGTGAATTACCGGGGGTAGAAAATATAAAGGTTTTCGATGGGGGAAGATAAGAGATGGTGGTGAACAGCTGTTTTAAAGACCTGGAGGGAGGAGTGGGATTGAAGGGAGTGGGGGAGTTTGTTCCAGAGGCGGGAGAAAAGGGGAATGAAAGAGTGAAGGTGAGCAGAGAGCCTAGACTTTGGCAGTTTAACCGTAAGAGGGTTGCAGGCAGATCTTGTGCGACCTGAAGGAATATTGGGGGGACAGACCACAGAGAGAGCCGGGGGAGCAAGGCCTGAGAGGAGTCGGTAGAAGACAGAAAGACCACCAACCTGCCTGCGGTGAGTGAGTGAAAGGCCCTCGGAGTTGACTACATCGTAGGAGATTCCAATGATTCTGAAAGCTTTGGCCTCAACAGCGTGAAGCCGAGCAAGGTGCGAGGCAGGAGCACCAGCCCAGAGGGGGGAACAGTATTCCATTGAGCTGCGGGTGAAAGCCTTGTATGTGGTGAGGAGCTCAGGTGTGCCAAGGAAGGACTTCGCACGACGGAGGATGCCCAGTCGGCGACTGGCTTTGGAGGCCAGCTTGGAAATGTGGTTTTCCCAAGAAAGATCATGGCAGATAGTGAGACCCAAAAGCTTGAGCGACAGAACTTCTTGGAGAGGATTGTTGAGAAAGTAGATGGGAGGGTTGTCCAGTCGGTCCTTTCGGAGAGACATTGTAAGAGTGTGAGATTTGTCAGGATTGAAAGACATGTTCCACTTGTTTGACCAGTCTGTGATTTTGTCCAGGTCTGCAGAGAGTGAGGAGGCTGCAGACTGCCGATCTGAGGGATGAGGAATGGAGCGGCCGATAGTGGAGTCATCAGCAAAGAGATAGAGAGGATTTTCCAGAGAGTCGGAGAGGTCATTAATGAAGACCAGAAATAGCACAGAGCCCAGAACACTACCTTGGGGAACTCCAGCCAGAACAGGAAGGGAAGATGAGAGAAATCCATTCAGGGCCACACGTTGCCTACGACTAGAGAGGAAATCCGCAAGCCATGAGTGGAGATTTCCCTGAATACCATAGGAGGTGTGTTTGGTGAGCAGAGCTGGGTGCCAGACCGTATCGCAGGCACGTGATATGTCAAGTGAGACAGCCCTGATTTCCTGTTTGGCATTGAGGACCTCCATCCATTGTTGAGACAGCAGAAGCAACATGTCCAGAGTAGAATGACCTGGGGTAGAAAGACCAAACACAGACTTTCATGTAAGTCTGTGTTTGTTCTGTCTGGGCATTGATTAATTAAGACTGTTTTAAGGCTTGCCCTGTGTCTTCTTCTTCTTCTTCTTCTTCTTCTTCTTCTGTATATTGCTTTCGTTTCTCCTTTGGTTTCTTTGGTTTTGTAAAGAATTAATAAATGTCTGTTATTTCTTACCCTTTTGGTTTCATTCTTCCCCGATCGCTTTAGTCTTTTCTTTCGATTGAATACCTGTGGCACGATTTGGCCAACGCTTTGTAATCGGGTTTAGTCTCTTGTTAACGGCCTGAGTCGTGGCTCGCTTCGCTCGGCGTGTCCATTACAGTCGCGGCTTGGGCGGGGCTCATTTCCTCGCTTACCGGAAGGCGCTGGTACTTAGGTCATCGGAATAATTGGCCTACTACCCTATTCAGCGCTGACCGGAAGTGGCGAGATAGTTCCAGGACTCGGACGGCCAGCTTAAAAGACATGGGGATTAAACCCCCCTCGGTAAGGGGAGTGCCAAAACCGAGATCCGTAACAATATATATATATAGGAACCCATCTGTGGATCGGTCCCATCGGCCGATGGGTCTGACCCATCTGTGGATGCACGAGAAATGACAATGCAGACCCATAGGCCGATGGGTCTGCGCCATCTGCGGATGTGTTGTTCACCTTGAAGGAATGTGTTGACAGAATGGTGCTCTTCAATCAGGTACACAGTCATTGGAATTACATGTGGTAGGAATTTAACAGAGATGATTTTTAAATGTTTAACAGATTAAACCACATGTCACGGACTGCTTTATTAACATTTATGACATCAATTGCTTATTTTTAGGTTCAAATAAACATACTCATCCACCATTGATGCATAGGAAACACAGATGGGTTCACCTTCAAGGTGAACAACACATCCGCAGATGGCGCAGACACATCGGCCGATGGGACCGATCCACAGATGGGTTCCAACATATATATATATATATATATATATATATATATATATATATATATATATATATATATATATATATATATATATATATATATATGTATATATATATATATATATATATATATATACACACAGACTTGGCATTTAATATGGAATATTTTTTTTTTTGACTTGGGTTTACTTTCTTAACTCAGTATATCAATCTGGTGAGTTTCTTTTACACTTTGGTGATTTATTTGTTAAAAGAACCATGTCACTGATTGTCTGTCGCAGCAAGAAGTCAACAACAGGATTATATCACAGGTGGCATGGCAAAATGTACGGACAGGTGCATTTGATGATTGGCTTCACAGTCGGGTATACAAGTGTTGTTGCGTTCCGTATAAGTGGAAAACAACTGCTGCACGTCTCCAAAAGTTATTGCCGCTTCCTCTGGAGATGGTCCTTCAACTCGACAATGCTGTTTGTCATGGAGTGGTGGCTTTACGAAATTACGGCATGAAACAGCGTGCTATTGCTCGGCAGTATGGCATCACTCAAGGTCAGGTGTCAAAGATCCTGAAACAAAATGTTCAGAGGGGTGTCCCTACTCCAATACCCAGGCCAGGACGTCCCCGCAGCACCACAAGGAGGGATGATCGCCAGCTGCACCGGTTAGTCCGCAATGGCCGTACCAAGTCAGCTAATCGGCTTCGGGCTGAGTGGCAGCAACTGACAAATGTGCCTGTATCCAGAAGGCTAGTCAACGAACGACTGGTTCAAGCAAGCTATCGTGCCAGGCATCCCCTGAGAAAGCCACGCCGAACCAGACAACACAGCCAGCGCCGATTGCAGTGGGCCAGAGAGCACCGTCAATGGCAGCCAGGACACTGGAATCACGTGATCTTCAGTGACGAGTCTAGATTTCTGGTCTATCGTCAAGATGGTCGCATCCAAGTGCGCAGACAAGTGCATGAAGCCTGTAACAAAGATTGTATAGTGCCAAGATTCCAAGCTGGAGGTGGTGGGGTGACCGTTTGGGCTGCTTTTCATGCAGGGGGCAAAACTGACCTGGTTGTTCTGAATGGAAACCTGAACCAGTTCAAGTACAGGGCCATTCTGGAAGAAACATTGCTTCCATTTACTCGTGCAGCCTTTCGAGGAAACTTTGTCTTCCAAGATGACAATGCACGGCCTCATCATGTTCGCATGATCCAACACTTTCTTGCTGACCGTGGTGTAGAGCATATGGAGTGGCCTGCCATGTCCCCGGATATGAATCCGATAGAGAACTTGTGGGCAGAATTAACGCGTCAAATCGACAACTTGGACCAGCAGCCGACCTCTGTGCGTGAATTGCAGCAGGCTATTGTCACTGCATGGCAAGCGATTCCTGTCCAAACTTTGGCAAATCTCGTGAACAGCATGCCTCAACGTGTACGTGCTCTCCTGAATGCTCGTGGGGGTTACTCGAAGTACTGAACTGTAATTTTACTGTCCGTAATCCCAGTCATAATTTAACTTTTGTTTTTGTTGAAAAAAAATTTGGCTAATGTGCAAAATAAAGAGATACTTCTGGAAACCGTACAGAAGTTTAACACAGTACTGTCCATGAATTGAGTTCGATATCAGTTTACATCACTTTCAAGGATCAATTTATTTGTTTCGAAATGTCAAATGTGGTTTTTGTTTCTTTTAAAGGTCACATTAACAAAATCTAGAATAATTTCAACATAATTCCAATGAACTTTTGGTTCTAAGACATCTTGAAAAGTAAGTTCACCCCCACAAAAAAAATATTCCATATTAAATGCCAAGTCTGTATATATAAACTTCCAGTCGGTGTGTAAACCAGTCACATTGAGATTATACACCGCCTGTGAAACTTTGTACTTCCACTCACACAACGCATTGTCAGAACATTATTTTGTATGTCTCACATGTGCAGAATGAGATAGAGGAAGCATTAGTAATGAGTCCTAGTTTTCATTTTGTCATAGGTGAAGTGGTATACCAGGCAAAAATGTTTTAATCGAGTTCCTTATCCTAAAAATCTGAAATTGCATGCACATAATCTATGATGACCCATTTGTATTGAAATATTAAATTTATGACATCCTCGTCACATGGTTTGGCAGCCATATTGGATTGAAGGAAAATATAAAATAATTATATCTCTGAAACCGCTCACCCTATCGATGCGAAATTTTACAAATATCATCTAACAGCACTCTTGCATATAGTTTGAAAATGATGATACCATAGGTCACGTGGTTTGGCAGCCATCTTGGATAGAAAAACAAACCTTATCCGATCAATACTAGACTTCACAAACGTGATCCCCTACCAATACATATGCAGAGTGATGGCATCGACCCGTTGTGGGACCATGCGGAGGCATATTGGCGACAGTCGCATTGTTCTACTTTTTTGTTTTTTTTACTCCCGGTATGTGTGCAAACAAACGACTCTGAGCATATGTGCGCAACAAAAATGAATAGAACTCGAGATTGCATGAAGAACAATATTTGTAAACCTTCTTCTGCACTGTCTGGACCCAAGAGCTCTCAAATGAGGTATCATTCAGCATTGTTCGTGTTGTGGTTACGATGTATACACTGATCAGATACAATCAGGCAACATATATATATATATATATATATATATATATATATATATATATATATATGTGTGTATATATATATATATGTGTGTGTGTGTGTGTATGTATGTATGTATGTATGTATGTATGTATGTATGTATGTATGTATGTATGTGTATATATATATATATATATATATATATATATATATATATATATATATATATATATATATATATATATATATATATATATATATATACATACATACACATATATATATATAGTCTAGACTGGCAGATCGAAGGTCAATGCCGATAGGATAATCATTATGTCAACAAGATGTTTTCGTGCAGATACGAGTAAAAGGAGACAGTACAGCAGATCAGACTACAAAGTTTTTGAACATGGATCGGAATGTGAAGACCGAAGAGGGTCTGGCAAAAAGACCACGAAGTGGAAATCGAAGATCTCTGCCACGAGAGTCGTGGACAAACCAGGTAGAATTCCTTCTGGCTACTATTGGCAGTGTCGTTGGACTGGGAAACATTTGGAGGTTCCCTTTCCTCTGTTACCAACATGGTGGAGGTAGGACTTTTTCATCCAAAAGTATTTATATTATTATTAATTGAATGATCTAAAATTATTTATTGTGCCCACTTATTACATTTGCAAGCAAAAAAACTATGACCATATCCACACCCCATATACTCCTTACATATCCCTTCCGTAATTTCATTCCGAATCGATGTTGCTTTTCTGCCAAATCCTCCAACAATCCCTTATCCTTAATTCTCTTTATTCGCATTCTCCCTTCTTGTACTTTTATTTATTTACACCCATGCCTCTCCCACCCCGGTACATGGGCAAAAAAACCAAATCCTCTCACTAGGGGCAATAACATTGACTTTAAAAATCATGTGATATAACAGTCACAATAGTACGTACTTTCAAAAGTACCACATTGGCAAAATCGACACGTTTTTAGTCCTCACACCATCCATAAGGACTCATTTTTCTTTTTAAAAACCACATGCGGCTATCGTACAAATGAAAGAAATGAGAATTACATGAGAAAATTAAGTGAGTTTCCTTTTTAATTATTTTTTCGAATGTTTCTGAACTTATCCAAAAGGTGCATTCCTCATTCCCTACATGCTGATGCTCCTGCTGTGCGGCATTGCCTCCCTTTACATGGAAATGGCTGTGGGGCAGTATTCACGCCGGGGACCATACCACATGCTGTGTCAATTTTGCCCCTTGTTTAAAGGTATGCACTGCATGTCTGCATATTACATATTGTTATGTCTGGGGGGTAGAGGAATATCTAGAGCCAGATAGATCTGTATAGGTAGGTATCCGACTGTCGCGATATGGAATCTACCCTGTAATAAGTTCTATGTCAGCCCGGGTTGTCGGTATAAGCTGTATTGATGTCCCCACTACGAGGGAGCAGGGCGTGCTAAATAGTGCAGGGATTATGGATAAGATTCCTTTGTTCGTCATCCCCTCTGTCATCAATCCTGTGTCCCTTATGGCAATGCACTCATTTAAACACTTAGATAGGCCCTTTAGTGCAGCATTAAATAATTCCCCTTCCCTTACAATGACCTTGGAAGAAGACCGGCAGGAAGCCAGATTGGGGCACCGCCGGATGGCCGCCGCCAGTCACACCACCAGCTGGCCCAGCAACATCGCGTGAGACGAGCAAAAACCACGCCACAAGGAACGTGTGATTGGTTGGCGCGGAAGGCGCGAGCCATGAACCAATCAGCGCGGAAGGCACGAGGAGGTTCGGCAGACGGCGGAAAGCTACGAGGCTCTGGTTGGTGGCGTGCCAAAATTGATGTCAGATGCCAAGTGACAAAAGGAATCGCTGGCGGGATTCTGGACGCTTCGCTCTGGGGGATTGAGTCGTGCTGACGGTTCGCGCTTGGTATTGTGGCATGCTGAGACTTGGCGCTTGGTATTGAGTTGTGCTGGCCCTTCGCTTGTCATTGTTCGTCCTTGGCTCTTGGCTCTTCGTCTTGAGAGGTCCTGGAGGTCGTGGGTTTGCCATCTTCTCGGTGCTTTTGGTGCTGTGAGCGAACGGGCCTCGTGGGCGGTCGACGAGGAGCCTGGAGTGGGGCGTTGGCTCAGGCCTGGCAGAGCGTGGGCGAAGCGGATGGAGGGCTTCCTCGCGCCGGAGCTTGGAGCCGCGTTGGATGCTGGACAAGACTGCAGACAGATAATCTCGCACCCACAAACCATTACACGACGGACAGTTATTTTTGTAATTCATTTTCCTTTGTCTTGTCTCTGAGGTGAGGTGTGCGGGATCCCGATTTAGGACATTTTATTTCCGGCGCGTATTTTCCTGTCCCGCTATCTCTTGTAAAATAAACCCTTGTAGCATTTTCCCTTTCCATTCAAAATCTTGCGTTCGTTGAGTTAATTCCCCTGCAGGATCGGAGCTGTGGTTGGATCGCTATCGGTAAGTGCTTCCGCCTCTTCTTCTTCACTTCTTCCTCCCGCGTTTTATAGCCGAATCCAAGTTGGTCGTCGCCTAAATTAAATCCGTTTGGTCATTCGCGAGCCCTGGTATTAACCGGAGGGTATTCGCATGACAATATTAATATTGCTCAAAAACATCCCCATTCAACCTTCGTTTCTAATTTGTTAACTGGAATGTTATTACAGTTATAGGTCGAGACCCTGGGCTTCAAACAAGGTGTCAATTTCACACGTGATTACCTGAAATAGAACAGATCAGAGCTGCTTGAGTTACAGATCAATCTGTCCAAATTTATATTGAAATCTCCCCCAACTATAACAGGGCAGAGGTGGAAAGGAGGAGCTACAACTGGCACAGGAGCTCCAGTCTCTCACACACTCCCTGAAGGGCGTACACATTGACCAAGGTCAGAGGGGGCGATGACACACCCACACTGAGCGAAGCCAATCGCCCCGGAATAATTTCATCTGAACTAAGGATCTCGACATTCAGGCTCTGAGGTACCCTAATTCTGCCGCACTGGCAGTATCACTTCCAGACCAACATGACTCTCCATACCGCTAATTTGCACGGAGGTAACCATACTCCCCATGTGGAATATGGCATTCTGGCAAAAGGCAGATGTCCCAGAAAAAAATGGCGATTCTCCAGATTGTGGTACGGACTCCCCGTACGTTTTAAGATGTAAATTCCAAACTCATGGGTGTTAGTAGGTTCAATGCAGACATTCTTTCCAGGCAACTGCACAAGGTCCTCCTCCTCAGGGGGGGGGGGGGGGGGAATTTCCCCTCACGCCCACCGCCTGGGAAAGAAAGGCACAGGTGATCCGTGAGCAAACCCTCACTTATGCCAGTGACCGCAGCCGCCACCGGAAGAGGGACAAAAAGTAAGGGGTGAGGAACAACCAATGGGGGAACAAGAGTGGGATTGTTCAGGGGAACATTGACTAGGGGGACTCTCGGTGGCCTGCTGTGGCCAGTCACGGCCACACCCGACCCTACTCTCAAGCAGGTATTCCCCCAGACCTGGATGGGTTGCTTGACACACACGAGGGGGGGATGTGAGCTTGCCCTGTGGGGCCTTGCACAGTGGAGCTTTTCATTTTTCTCGGCCCCTCCTGTGTTTTTTATTTGTCCATTGACCGTGTTCACCCTGCTCATAGCCAAAGAAGGAGCCATCACTTCCATCCTCCAGCAGTGGGGTGTCTCTTGCACAGAGATTACTTCAACCGACTCCACCACTGGAGCAACCACTTCTTCTTTCAAGTCCTCCCCTCCCACTGTACTGAGCCCGACACCCTATGTAACCACATCCAGGTCCTCATCTGCTGGAGGTGCAGGAGCTGCTTCCTACTCCCCCTCCTCCTTGATCTCCCCGTCCTCCTCCTTTCCATCCAACTCCCTCCCCTCCTCATCATCCTTCCTTTTGTCCTCCCGCCCAACACTGTCTGTGAAGTGGAAGACACAGGCAAAGCAGGTGAACCATTCCCCGTCATTATTTCAGGGGCAGCACCGCTACTCCCACTGACAGATGCACACATCTTACTTGCTTAACTCTGAGAGCAGGAGCGGAATGTGTGCCCCAGTGCACCGCACAGGTTGCACTGCATCTGGGAGGTGCAGCGCTCCTAAAAATGTCCAAACTAGCAACAATGAGAGCAAACTTGTTCTTTGCACCAGTAACAAGATGAGACAATTGACCGCACCTGCGGCATAATTTCGGCTGCTCCACATAGAATACTTGCCCACGGTCCATCCCTATAACAACCTCATTAGGTATGTGGGTGACCGTGCCATCTTCCCTGGCCCGAAGTCTGACGCGGTATTTCTGAGCTCCAGTCCATATACCCAGACCATTTCGGATAAACCATGGTCGGGTTTTAATATCAATGACGGAGGGTAACTAAGGGGTGCGTGCGCAAGGCTGCCCTCCTGCCATGTGGGTGAGGCCCCCCAGACTGGAGAAAGGCCAGGGAAAAGCAGAAGGGGGAAAAGATGAATGAAAATGCAGAACATACAAGAAATAAAAAAGGGAAAAAAAACAATCAGACAAGATGTGGAAATAAACGAGAGCAATGCGAATGTATCACCAATATGCCTCCGCGTAGTGCCTGCTTGCGACAAGTAGATGCCCTCGTTCACTGTCCTAAAAATAAACAAGTTTGATTTAAATCCCTTCAGCTGTTTTCAAATATCACGTTTTTACCAGATAGGACAGGTTTCAAATCGATTGATGAAGTGGTTTCGGAGAAGGGATTTTTTTAAAATATCAGCTTTAAAGCTGATATGGCTGCCAAACTACGTGACATATGACATCAAAAATGTAAACTCTGCATATGTATGGATAAGGGATCACGTTTGTGAAGTTTCGTGCTGATCGGATAAGGTTAGTTTTTCTATCCAAGATGGTTTCCAAACCACGTGACCTATGATGTCATAATTTTCAAATCATATGCAACAATGGTGTTAGATGACATTTGTAAAGTTTCACATCAATAGAGTAGGCGGTTTCTGAGATATTTTTATTTAATATTTTCCTTCAATCCAATATGTCTGCCTGGTGGTGGCTTAGCGGTTAGGGTGCCGGCTTAGGATCCTAGGATCCTGGGTTCGAATCCCGGTCAATCGCTGAATTAACGCCAGGGGGGTTGACTCAGCCTGTCATCCTTCCGAGGTCGGCAAATTGAGTACCAGCTTGCTGGGATGAATGATCACGGTGTGTACCCCAATTTAGAATAGGTACACCGTATCCCTACGCATCATAAGAGGCAACCAAGGGTTGGCGTCAGGAAGGGCATCCGGTCATAAAAAACAACCAAGGGTTGGCGTCAGGAAGGGCATCTGGTCATAAAAAACATTGCCTCAAACAGGGAACCATGATTAACATGGGGCCTGCAAGGCTAACCCCTGCTCTAGCAGGGAAAATGGCCTTAAAAACGATCATTCATTCATTCAATCCAATATGTCTGCCACACCATGTGACCGATGACGTTTTCGTGATCAACTTTTAATCGCCATGCCTGGTCGATGACACACGTAAAGTTTGGAGTCGATCGCCTTGGTGGTTTGGGAGAAGATGTTTATTTTTTTTAGGTTTTTGGTTAAATCCAATATGGCTGCCAAACCATGTGACCTATGATGTCATAAATTGTGGCATGCCACATAAAAAGGGGAAAAGGGGGCTTATGGGTGTTCCTTGGGTAAACTGACTTTTCATCGTTTTCTGACCACCCGTAAGCCCCCTTTTTACGTGGCGCGCCACAATTTAATATTCCAATACAAATGCGTCATTGATCATGTGCATGCAATTTCATATTTTTAGGACAAGGCATTTGATTTAAATATTTATGGCTGGTATATGACTTCACTGATGATGTCATCATTATCATGCTTTTGTTCCCCATTAGGAGTACTTGACAATGTGCCTAGTTTCAAATTTTTCCAATCAGCGGTTTCCGAAAAATGTTTTTAATTATTTGAGTTAAATCCAAGATGGCTGCTATACAACGTGACGATCACAATTATCATAAAAACTTTCAACATGGGTTCTGATCCTACCCTCAAAGTTTCGTCTCAATCGGGCATGTGGTTGCCGAGAAAAACAAGGTCCAGCCCGTACGGACAGACAACCTGAAAACATAATGCCTCCAGACACCTTAGGGGGGCGGAGGCATAAAAAGCACGCAAGACAAACACGATAGTGCTCAAACGTCAGCACCTGCCACACCTGCAAGAGCTCAACACGGCTATACGCTTGCAAATAAGTGCGCATTGTACAACACTTACCGCAGCACGAAAATGGTGAACATATGATTTATTTCGTTAGGTTCTAATTGTGCGTGCAGTCAGGGCAGCTGTGCAGCAAGCCAATGGGTGAAAGACAGCTCGGCTAATTAGATATGCTGGCCTTTGCCCTTGCTATGTGTCATGTGATAGCTGTTAACCAATGAGATTGCATATCAATGAAAAAGCCGGAAAAATGTCCTTTAAAGGCTGAGATGATGGATGAAAATACTCTTATGGTCGGACATAGTCTGTGTGCCAAATTTGGTGGTTGTCAGCCCAGTGGTCTTTGCAAAAAAAAAAACCGCAAACAAACAGACAGACAGGCAGCCCGATGAATTTTATTTACTAGATTGCAAATTTTTTGCACAGTTGCATGATTCTTTTGGGACTTTTTGGACATTGTGAAATATATCATGAAACTTTATTAATGACTTCATTTGGCAGGATTGGGCTTGCTGATGATCGTGGCGAGTGGCATTGGTACTACTTTCTACATCATCGTCGTGGTGTGGTCGATGTTCTACCTCTTCAAATCCTTTCACAGTCCATTTCCATGGCAAGACCGGGCTCTTTTGGGCTACAATGAGAGCTTTCATGCAAACGCAAGCACATCTGCAGGTCAAGTGTATTTCCAGTACGTGTTCAATGACTCATACATATTGGTTTAAACTTCTTTTGTAGATTCTGCTAAATTGGCTTTGTAGTTCAGTGTCTATGACATATGAGATGTTGCCCTGAATTTTTACTTTCACCCTACCCAGCCAGAAGATGCTACGCATATCCCAGGGAATATCACATCCTGGGGGAATCTGCTGGGATCTGCTTGGGCTGCTGCTGCTTGCTTGGATTGCTGTTTATTTCTGCATTTTCCGCGGAATCAAACTTGCTGGCAAGGTGACGTTATATCTTTAAATATTTGTGAAAATTTGATTTTAGGAAATAATTTTTGACATCGCAGAGGCATATTAAATCTTTAGACCCCTGAAGGACCTTTCGACCTTTCGACCTTTTTGGTATTTTGGTCCTTTTGGGTCTTTAGGTCTTTTCGGGGGGCTTTTAGGTCTCCGGGGTATTTTGGGTCTTGGCGTCTTTTAGGTATTTTGGGTCTTCGGGGTATTTTGGGTCTTTAAACGTCTTCAAGTTATTTTGGGTATTCAGGGTATTTTGGGTCTTCACGGTCTTTTGAGTCTTTGTGGTCCTGTGGGTCTTTTTTGTGGACAAAGTTGAGGCTCGTGTTAGAACAACACATGAAACACAAAGACAAACAGAAAGCACATCAAACATAATAAAGGGAGCGGGAGACAAGAGGGGGAGAGAGAGGGTAGCACAACAACAGTTGAGAACAGGGGACTCAGCAGATCTGTGGAAGGGAGAAGGCTGGAGCTAGGGGTTGGGGGAGGGTGTACACAATATTAAAAAAATGGACACTACTAGGACTTTCAGGAAAGAAAAACAGAATAAAAAAGGTGGACTTGGGGTGTATTGAAGGGGGTATAAAATATCAAGGTTTTGGATGGGGGAAGATAAGAGATGGTGGTGAACAACTGTTTTGAAGACCTGGAGGGAGGAGAGGGATTGAAGAGAGTGTGGGACTTTGTTCCAGAGGCAGGAAAAAGAGGAATGAAAGAGTGAAGGTGAGCAGAGAGTCTTTATTTTGGCAGTTTCACAAGAAGAGGGTTCCTGGCAGTTCTTTTGCGACCTGTAGGAATATTTGGTGGACAGAGCACAGACAGAGCTGAGGAAGCTAGGCCGGATAGGAGTCGGTAGAAGACAGAAAGACCGCTAACAAACCTGCCTGTGGTGAGTGAGTGAAAGGCCCTCGGAATCAGCTACATCATGGGAGATACCAATGATCCTGAAGGCTTTGGTTTCTACAGCGTGAAGCCGAGCCAGGTGTGAGGCAGGAGCACCAGCCCAGAGGGGAGAGCAGTATTCCATTGAACTGCGGATGAAAGCTTTGTATGTGGTGCCCAAAAGTGCCCAAAAAGGACTTCGCACAACGGAGGATGCCCAGTCAGCGACTGACTTTAGAGGCCAACTTGGAAATGTGGTTTTCCCAGGAAAATCATGGCAGATAGTGAGACCGAAAAGCTTGAGTGAAAGAATTTCGTGGAGAGGATTGTTCATAAAGTAGATGGGAGGGTTGTCCAGACGGTCTTTTTGGAGAGACAAAGTGAGAGTGTGAGATTTGTCAGGATTGAAAGACATGTTCCACTTGTTTGACCAGGTTGTGATTTTGTCCACGTCTGTGGAGAGTGAAGAGGCCTGCCGATCTGAGGGTTGTGATATGGAGTGGCAGACAGTGGAGTCATCAGCGAAGAGATAGAGAGGATTTTCCAGAGAGTTGGAGAGATCATTAATGAAGACCAGAAAAAGCACAGGGCCCAGAACACTGCCTTGAGGAACTCCAGCCTGAACAGAAAGGGGAGCTGAGAGAATTCCATTCAGGGCCACACGTTGACTGCGACCGGTGAGGAAGTCCGTAAGCCATGCGTGGAGGTTTCCATGGATACCATAAGAGGAGAGATGGGTGAGCAGGGCGGCCAGACCGTATCGAAGGCACGTGATATGTCAAGGGAGACAGCTCTGATTTCCTGTTTTGCATTGAGGACCTCCATCCTGCTCTTTTTTTTGAAAGGCAGGATGGAGGTCCTCAATGCCTCCCATCTACAAACCAAGCAGCTTGATGGAGTACTGCTCTCCCCTCTGGACTGGTGCTCCTGCCCTGCGCCGAGCTTGATGGAGCTTTCCAGTGAGGTATGATATGGGTGTGTGACTTTCGGGTGCATCAAACTCAAGATTTAGTGACATTTTCCAGAATGGCCGATCTCCGATGTGGCTTTCTAACCAAAGCTCACTGACTTACTGAAATAAATGTTCAGTACCTTTTCCGTATCGTGGGTCGAAAGCTGAAATTTCACATCCTGATGTCAACGCAAAGCCACCAACATACCAGTTAAAAAAGCACAAAGCCTTTGGAAGATTTCCAGAAATAAAAATCAGCTGTGTTTGCAGCATTGGTCTGTTCACTATGGGGCACGTGACATAAGACAATGGAGCTGAAGTGACTGGTTGTTTGGCAACGCTACAACACGCCTTTCACCCCTAATTTTCAAACGTTTGCTGTATTTACATTAAAATTACAATAGCTATAAACTTTTAAATAAAGAGCTCATTCTCATCACTCATTTTTGATTTACTTGAGTTGTATTGTGATATTCCTGTGCCTGCCACACCTTCCTCCTTTCCCCACCCCTCTCCTGAAAATAGGAAAATCAACGAGGTATAGTGCAGACATTATGGGCCAAATGTCCTCCACCTGCATCAAAGTTCCTTGTTTCTGCTTGTATAAAGTGTTTTTTTCCTACAGTTTTACATAATAACAGATCTACTGTTTACATCGTAGGTGGTGTATTTCACTGCACTCTTCCCCTACTGCCTTCTACTTGGCCTGCTCATCAACAACTGCCTCCTGCCAGGAGCTTGGGAAGGAATTTCTTACTTTATTGTACCACGATGGTCCAAACTCATGAATGTGGAGGTGATTCTTACATTTTGTACATGAATTAAAGAATAAGATGTTTTTTTTTGTAAAACAAGTGTGTGTCTACCCTCAGGAAAGTCAGGAAACAATATCTCTCTACTCTCAAGATTGAACTCTCAAACCTATCTCCTTCCTCCAAACCCTGGTGGCGTCTGGTCAAATCTGTTTCTGGTGTTTGTTCCCCCTCCATCCCCTCCCTTACCACAAATGCGACACAGCTGACACCGCACGTGACAAAGCCGAATGCCTCAACTCTGTGTTTGCCTCAAAATCTTGTGTCCCAAACCCATCGCTCTCTGTACCCACCTTACCCAGTCGAACCCAGCTGCTCCTGGACTTTGTGTCCTTCTCTCCTGACAAGGTGGAGAAGTTTTTGTCAAACCTCGACTCTGATTCTACAACTGGAGCAGACGGCATCAGCCCTCGGGTCCTAAAATCCTGCTCTGCTGCTCTATCTCCCCCTCTCTCTGTTCTATTCACCCTCTCTTTTGCTCAAGGTCATCTGCCATCAGCTTGGAAATCAGCCAACATTACCGCTTTACACAAAAAAGGTGAAAAAACACATCCTTGCAACTGCAGGCCAATCAGCTTGCTCGCAATCATCAGCAAGGTCATGGAACCAATCATCGCTTCTGATATTAAATCCTTCCTTTTTATGCCGCCGACGACGAAGTCGACGGAGGCATGATGTTTTCAAGTTGTCCATCCGGTTGTCCGTCAGTCAATGATAGGTTTTCGTTGCCGCGATACTTGAGAATGGTTAATGGGATCTTAGTCAAACGTGGTGCAGGTATGTATTATGAGGTAAAGATGAACTTATTAGATTTTGGGGTCACGAGGACAAAGGTCAGAGTAAAAGGTTAGGTAAAAATACTGTTACCACGATAACTTGTGAACCAATGATGAGATTCTGACCAAATTTGGAACAATTATGTATTTTGATGCAAAGATGAACTGATTTGATGTTGGGACAAGAGCTCAAAGGTCAAAGTGAACAATTTTTCTCCCGTCTGGACTACTGCAATAGCCTCCTCTATGGTTCACCCTTAACAATCACCAATAAACTCGAATACATTCAGAACTCCGCTGCCCGTCTACTCACCCATTCCCGGACCCGTGACCACATCACCCCCGTCCTTTACAAGCTTCACTGGCTCCCCATCCCCCAGAGAATTCAGTACAAAATCCTCCTCTTGACCTACAAAGCCCTCCATAACCTGTCCCCATCCTACCTGGCTGACCTCCTCTCCAGACACACTCCCAACCGCAACCTCCGCTCTGCTGGTACCAACCTCCTGACCCCCCCCCCCCCCCCCCCATCCGGACCAAATTCAGATCCTGGGGGGACAGGGCCTTTTCCATCGCTGCTCCCACCCTCTGGAACTCACTACCTCACACCATCAGAGACTCCTCCTCACTCACCACATTCAAAACATCACTCAAGACCCACCTGTTCAACACTGCATTCAACATTTAACCCACAGCATTTAACCCCTGACTATCTCTTCTCCTTCTCCCTCCTTTTTGCTTTGAATATTTCCCTATTGATTCTTGATTTTTTGCAATTGTTTTTATGTTTTGCACTCTGTCAAAGCGTCTTTGGGCTCCCTGAAAAGCGCTATATAAAATAAATGCATTATTATTATTATTATTACTAGGGCATTGCCCGTACTATATCTATATCTAAAATTATATCCCCCCCCTCTATTTACATGAAATGGTTTGGTCCAAAGCGAACGGCTTGCGAGTACGGTGACAATCCCCCCCCTCTATTTACATGCAATGGTTTGGTCCAAAGCGAACGGCTTCCGGAGTTTGGTAAAGAAATCGGAGTTTGGTAAAGAAATCGCCATCGCGTGCACAAACGCGCAGGAAAGCGAATGAATCGCAAATTCGGTTTTATTAGTTTTAAAACATAGTTTAACGCCAACATAGTTTGCAAACGTGAAATAAATGAATACGCTCTCAAATGTGCCATCCGAGGCAGAGTGTGTCCTCCACGTTCGGCACACGCGATCGTTCGCTGCTCTCTGATTGGTTGAATCGTTTTTTGGACATAGCTCGGTAAGTAATTGTCCGATTAATAGGAAACCTTGAAAAGGCACATCCTCGGGTCCCCAGCAATATACCTGGCAAGTTAAAAGTATATCGGACCCGTGGTTGTCGAGAAACAGCGGTCACAGACAAACGTACAGACGTACAAACGTACAGACGTACAGAGATTACTGGAATTATAGATAGATTAAAGGTTGTAATAGGTCTAACTTGAGAATGGCTAAATTGATCTAATTCAAACTTGGCACAGTTCTGTATAATGATGTAAAGATTAACTGAGTAGATTTTGGCGTCCCAAGGTCAAAGGCCATGTCAGGTAAAAATGGTCATGCCAGGTCATGTCAAGTAAAAATGTGATAACTTGTGAATAGCTGAATGTATTTAAATTAAAACTTGGTACAGTTATGTATAATGATGTAAACATAAACCGATTTAATTTTGGGGTCAAGAGGTCAAAGGTCAGAGGTCATGTCAGGTAAAAATGTGATAACTTGAGAACAACTTCTCTCTGAGATACAGCTTATCTGAGATAACTTATCTCTCTGACCATTCTCAGAGAGCCTCCTCAGCGTCGACGACTGGCATTTCACTCAGGCCAACTGGCACGGTCTTCAAGCAGCCATCAATCATCTGGACTGGTCTCCCATCTCTACCGCCTCTGACATCAACTCATCCTGGGAATTCTTCCAAAGTAAATTGCTCTCTCTCTCATGGACAGATTGATCCCATCTCGTCTTCAGTTGTCATACCTTCCTCCCATCCATGGGACACGGAATCTTGTGGTGAGGCTGTTGCCCAGAAACAACTTGCCTTCGTCTCCTGGAAAGCAAATCCAACGGAAGGAAATCTCATTTCCTTTCACAAAGCCCGAAACAAGTGTGTGTCCACCCTCAGGAGAGCCAGGAAACAATATCTCTCCGTTCTCAAGACCGAACTCTCTTATCTGTCTCCCTCTTCCAAATCCTGGTGGCGTCTGGTCAAATCTCTTTCTGGTGTTTGTTCCCCCTCCATCCCCTCCCTCACCTCAAACGGCTACATGGCTGACTCCGCAAGTGAAAAAGCTGAATGCCTCAACTCTGTGTTTGCCTCTAAATCTTGTGTCCCAAACCCATCCCTCTCTGTACCCACCGTACCCAGTCGTACCCAGCTGCTCCTGGACGCTGCGTCCTTTCCTCCTGACACGGTGGAAATGTTTCTGTCAACCCTCGACTCTGGTTCTGCAACTGGACCAGACGGCATCAGCCCACGGGTTCTAAAATCCTGTTGTTCCGCTCTTTCACTCCCTCTCTCTGTTCTCTTCACCCTCTCCTTTGCTCAAGGTCGTCTGCCATCTGCTTGGAAATCAGCCAACATCACCGCTTTGCACAGAAAAGGTACAAAAACAGATCCTAGCAACTACAGACCAATCAGCCTTCTCCCAATTATCAGCAAAGTCATGGAATCTATCATTGCTTCGGATATGAAATCTTTCCTCTTCTCCAATGGTTTGATCTCTGATCATCAATTTGGTTTCAGACCTGGTCACTCCACTCTGGACATGCTGCTTCTGCTTTCTCAACAATGGATGGAGGTCCTTAATGCCAAACAGGAAATTAGCGCTGTCTCCCTTGACATATCACGTGCCGTCGATACAGTCTGGCACCCCGCTCTGCTCACCAAACTCTCCTCCTTTGGTATCCATGGAAATCTCCACACATGGCTGGCAGACTTCCTCTCTAGTCGCAGTCAACGTGTGGCCCTGAATGGGTTTCTCTCATCTCCTCTTCCTGTTCAGGCTGGAGTTCCCCAATGCAGTGTTCTGGCCCATGTGCTTTTTCTGGTCTTCATCAATGATCTATCTGACTCTCTTGAAAATCCACTCTATCTCTTTGCTGATGACTCTAATCTCTGTCGCTCCATTCCTCATCCCTCAGATCGGCAGTCTGCAGCCTCCTCACTCTCTGCAGACCTGGACAAAATCACAGACTGGGCAAACAAGTGGAACATGTCTTTCAATCCTGACAAATCTCACACTCTTACGATGTCTCTCTGAAAAGAGCGACTGGACAACCCTCCCATCCACTTTCTGAATAATCCTCTCTAAGATGTTCTGTCACTCAAGCTTTTGGGTCTCACTAAATGCCATGATCTTTCCTGGGAAAACCACATTTCAAATCTGGCCTCCAAAGCCTGTCGCCAACTGGGCGTCCTCCGTCGTGCGAAGTCCTTCCTTGGCACACCTGAGCTCCTCACCACTAACAAGGCTTTCATCCGCAGCTCAATGGATTACAGCTCTCCCCTCTGGGCTGGTGCTCCTGCCTCACACCTAGCTCGTCTTCACGCTGTTGAAAAACCAAAGCGTTCAGAATCATTGGAATCTCCCGTGATGAAGCTGACTCCAAGGGCCTTTCACTCACTCACCGCAGGCAGGTTGGTGGTCTTTCCGTCTTCTACCGACTCCTCTCCGGCCTTGCCCCCCCAGTTCTCTCTGGGCTCTGTCCCCCAAATATTCCTACAGGTCACACAAGATCTGCCTGCAACCCTCTTATGGTTAAACTGCCAAAATCAAGACTCTCTGCTCACCTTCACTCCTTCATTCCTCTTTTCTCCCGTCTCTGGAACAAACTCCCTCACTCTCTTCAATCCCACTCCCCCCTCCAGGTCTTTAAAACAGCTGTTCACCACCATCTCTTATCGTCCCCCATCCAAAACCTTGATCTTTTCTACCCCTGCTAATTTCACCCCAAATCCACTTTTTTGAAATTCCAACTTCTTTCCTGGAAGTCCTTGGTGTCCTTGTGTTTTATACTTCTCCCACCCCCCCCCCCCCACCCCTTCCCACGCCCCCTCCCCCCAAGCCCTCTCCCTCCCACAAATCTCCCAATGTCCCTGCTCTCAAATGTTGTTTGTGTGCTTCCCCTTCTCTCCCCATCTTGTCTACCGCTCCCTCTTTTTATATATTTTGTTTGTCTGTTTGATTTGTTTGTGTGATAAATGCCAGCTCTTTCACGAGCCTCGATTCTGTATACAAAAAAGAAAAAAGAAAAACAGCTGAATGGATTTAAAGCAAACTTGGTACAAGTATTATAATGATATAATATTGTGGGCAGAGGCATATCGGTCGACGTCGCGACGTCGAAAAGTCAACGTGTACTGTGGCCCTGAATTAAATTCTCTCATTTCCCCCTTCCTGTCCAGGCTGTTGTTCCTCAGGGCAGTGTTCTTGGGCTTTTTCTGGTATTCATGAATGATCTCCACCTCACCATGAATGCACTCTCTCCACCTCACCCCCAGGAATACCTCTGGCTACGGCTTCCCCTTCGCTCCCACCTCTTGTTCATATGTGTGTTGTACCGTCCACCAAACAGTGATGACTCCATCTACATCTCGCTGTCTGATGATATGGACCAACTTCTATCTACTCATCCCAACTCTCTCTTCCTCATATGTGGTGATTTCAATTGTCACCATGCCAGTTGGCTGGGTGTGGGTACCTCTCTCACCAGCCATGGCTCTTCAGCAAAGGACTTCTGCGACTCACTGGGACTGACACAATCTGTCAATTTCCCGACCCGGATCTCAGTCAACGGAACATCTTCTCTTCTGGACTTGGTTATGACTAACTTCCCTGAAAATGTCTGCTGCTCTTCTTCTGCTCCGATCGGATCATCTGATCATGTCCTTGTTAAAGTGGACATCTCTCTGACCATCCTCAGGGAGCCTGCTCAGCGTCGACGAGTCTGGCATTTCACTCAGGCCAACTGGCACGGTCTTCAAGCAGCCATCAATCATCTGGACTGGTCTCCCATCTCTACCACCTCTGACATCAACTCATCCTGGGAATTCTTCCAAAGTAAATTGCTCTCTCTCATGCACAGATTTATCCCATCTCGTCTTCAGTTATCATACCCTTCCTCCCGTCCATGGTACACGGAATCTTGTGGTGAGGCTGTTGCCCAGAAACACCTTGCCTTCGTCTCCTGGAAAGCAAATCCAACGGAAGGAAATCTCATTTCCTTTCACAAAGCCCGAAACAAGTGTGTGTCCACCCTCAGGAGAGCCAGGAAACAATATCTCTCCGTTCTCAAGACCGAACTCTCTTATCTGTCTCCCTCTTCCAAATCCTGGTGGCGTCTGGTCAAATCCGTTTCTGGTGTTTGTTCCCCCTCCATCCCCTCCCTTACCTCAAACGGCTACACAGCTGACTCCGCACGTGAAAAAGCTGAATGCCTCAACTCTGTGTTTGCCTCTAAATCTTGTGTCCCAAACCCATCCCTCTCTGTACCCACCATACCCAGTCGTACCCTGCTGCTCCTGGACTCCGTGTCCTTTCCTCCTGACAAGGTGGAAAAGTTTCTGTCAACCCTCGACTCTGATTCTGCAACTGGACCCGACGGCATCAGCCCACGGGTCCTAAAATCCTGCTCTGCTGCTCTATCTCACCCTCTCTCTGTTCTCTTCACCCTCTCTTTTGCTCAAGGTCAACTGCCATCTGCTTGGAAATCAGCCAACATCACCGCTTTGCACAAAAAAGGTGCAAAAACAGATCCTAGCAACTACAGACCAATCAGCCTTCTCCCAATTATCAGCAAAGTCATGGAATCCATCATTGCTTCGGATATGAAATCTTTCCTCTTCTCCAATGGCTTGATCTCTGATCATCAATTTGGTTTCAGACCAGGTCACTCTACTCTGGACATGCTGCTTCTGCTGTCTCAACAATGGATGGAGGTCCTCAATGCCAAACAGGAAATTAGAGCTGTCTCCCTCGACATATCACGTGCCTTCGACACGGTCTGGCACCCCGCTCTGCTCACCAAACTCTCCTCCTTTGGTATCCATGGAAATCTCCACGCATGGCTGGCGGACTTCCTCTCCAGTCGTCGTCAACGTGTGGCCCTGAATGGGTTTCTCTCATCTCCTCTTCCTGTTCAGGCTGGAGTTCCCCAAGGCAGTGTTGTGGGCCCCGTGCTTTTTCTGGTCTTCATCAATGATCTCTCTGACTCTCTCGAAAATCCTCTCTATCTCTTTGCTGATGACTCCACTCTCTGCCGCTCCATTCCTCTTCCCTCAGATCGGCAGTCTGCTGCCTCCTCACTCTCTGAAGACCTGGACAAAATCACAGACTGGTCAAACAAGTGGAACATGTCTTTCAATCCTGACAAATCTCACACTCTTACTATGTCTCTCCGAAAAGATCGACTGGACAACCCTCCCATCTACTTTCTCAACAATCCTCTCCAAGAAGTTCTGTCGCTCAAGATTTTGGGTCTCACTATCTGCCATGATCTTTCTTGGGAAAACCACATTTCCAAGCTGGCCTCCAAAGCCAGTCGCCGACTGGGCATCCTCCGTCGTGCGAAGTCCTTCCTCGGCACACCTGAGCTCCTCACCACATACAAGGCTTTCATCCGCAGCTCAATGGAATACTGTTCTCCCCTATGGGCCGGTGCTCCTGCCTCACACCTAGCTCGGCTTCACGCTGTTGAAACCAAAGCTTTCAGAATTATTGGAATCTCCCGCGATGAAGCTATCTCTGAGGGCCTTTCACTCACTCACCGCAGGCAGGTAGGTGGTCTTTCTGTCTTCTACCGACTCCTCTCCGGCCTTGCACCCCCAGCTCTCTCTGTGCTCTGTCCCCCAAATATTCCTACAGGTCGCACAAGATCTGCCAACAACCCTCTGATGGTTAAACTGCCGAAATCTCGGCTCTCTGCTCACCTTCACTCTTTCATTCCTCTTTTCTCCCGCCTCTGGAACAAACTCCCTCACTCCCTTCAATCCCACTCCTCCCTCCAGGTCTTTAAAACAGCTGTTCACCACCATCTCTTATCTTCCCCCATCCAAAACCTTGATCTTTTCTACCCCCGCTAATTCACCCCAGATCCACCTTGTTTGAAATTCCAACTTCTTTCCTGGAAGTCCTGGCAGTGTCCATATGTTTTATACCTCTCCCACTGCCCCCTTCCCATGCCCCCCCCCCCCAAAGCCCTCGCCCTCTCTCAGATCTCTCGATGTCTCCATGTCTCTCGGTCCCTGCTCTCAAATGTTGTGTTTGTGTCCTTCCCCCTCTCTCCCCATCTTGTCTACCGCTCCCGATGTTATATGTTTTATGTGTCGGTTTGTCTTTCTGTGTGATTAATGTTCGCTCTTTCACGAGCCTCGATCTTGTATACAAAAAAAAAAAAAAAAAAAAAAAAAAAAAAATCTGTCCGACTCTCTGGAAAATCCTCTTAATGTCTTTGCTGATGACTCCACTCTTGGCTGCTCCATATATCAAACCTGAGATTGGCAGGCAGAAGACTCTTCACTCTCTGCAGACATGGATAAAATCACAAACTGGTCAAACAAGTGGAACATGTCTTTCAATCCTGGCAAATCTCACACCCTCACGATGTCTCTCTGAAAAGACCGTCGAGAAAACCCTCCCATGTACTTTCTCCACAACCCTCTCGAAGAAGTTCTGTCACGCAAGATTTTTAGTCTCACTTTCTGCCTTGATCTTTCCTGGGAAAACCATATTTCCAAGCTGGCCTCCAAAGCCAGTCGCCGACTGGGCATCCTCCGTCGTGCGAAGTCCTTTCTGGGCACTTCTGAGTTCCTCACCACAAACAAAGCTTTCATCCGCAGCTCAATAGAATACTGCTCTCCCCTCTGGGTTGGTGCTCCTGTCTCGCATTCTTTCTCACAGAAAGCCCACAGAATCTTGTTTCTCACAGTCTGAGAGTCCTTTAGGTGCTTTTTTGGAAACTCCAAGCGGGCTTTCATGTGTCTTTCACTGAGGAGAGGCTTCCGTCTGGCCACTCTGCCATAAAGCCCAGATCGGTGGTGTTGCAGTGATGGTTGTCTTTCTGGAGTTTCTCCCATCTCCACACAGGATCTCTGGAGCTCAGCCAGAGTGACGATCGGGTTCTTGGTCACCTCTCTTACCAAGGCCCTTCTCCACTGATTGCTCAGTTTTGTCGGGCAGCCAGCTCTAGGAAGAGTCCTGGTTGTTCCAAACTTCTTCCATTTAAGAATTATGGAGGCCACTCTGCTCTTGGGAACCTTCAATGCAGCAGAATTTTTTTTGTAGGCTTCCCCAGATCTGTGCCTCGACACAATCCTGTCTCTGAGCTCTGTTGGCAGTTCCTTCGACCTCATGGCTTGGTTTTTGCTCTGATATGCATTGTCAGCTGTGAGACCTTTTATAGACAGGTGTGTGCCTTTCCAAATCATGTCCAATCAATTGAATTTACCACAGGTGGACTTCAATCAAGGTGTAGAAACATCTCAAAGATGATCAAGGGAAATGGGAGGCACCTGCGCTAAATTTCAAGTGTTATAGCAAAGGGTCTGAATACTTATGTCAATGTGATATTACAGTTTTTTCTTTTTAATAAATTTGCAAAACTTTCTAAAATCCTGTTTTCTCTTTGTCATTATGGGGTATTGAGTGTAGATTGATGAGGGGAACAATGAATTTAAACGATTTCAGCATAAGGCTGCAACATAACAAAATGTGAAAAAGTGAAGCGGTCTGAATGCTTTCTGAATTTTTTTTTTTTTTTTCGTATACAAGATCGAGGCTCGTGAAAGAGCGAACATTAATCACACAGAAAGACAAACAGACAAATCGACACATAAAACAAATAACATCGGGAGCGGTAGACAAGATGGGGAGAGAGGGGGAAGGACACAAACAAAACATTTGAGAGCAGGGACCGAGAGACATGGAGACATCGAGAGATCTGTGGGAGGGAGAGGGCTTTGGGGGGAGGCATGGGAAGGGGGGGGTGGGAGAGAGGTATAAAACATATGGACACTGCCAGGACTTCCAGGAGAGAAGTTGGAATTTCAAACAAGGTGGATCTGGGGTGAATTAGTGGGGGTAGAAAAGATCAAGGTTTTGGATGGGGGAAGATAAGAGATGGTGGTGAACAGCTGTTTTAAAGACCTTGAGGGAGGAGTGGGATTGAAGGGAGTGTGGGAGTTTGTTCCAGAGGCGGGACAAAAGAGGAATTGAAAGAGTGAAGGTGAGCAGAGAGCCGAGATTTCGGCAGTTTAACCATCAGAGGGTTGCCTGGCAGATCTTGTGCGACCTGTAGGAATATTTGGGGGACAGAGCACAGAGAGAGCTGGGGGTGCAAGGCCGGAGAGGAGTCGGTAGAAGACAGAAAGACCACCTACCTGCCTGTGGTGAGTGAGTGAAAGGCCCTCAGAGATAGCTTCATCGCAGGAGATTCCAATGATTCTGAAAGCTTTGGATTCAACAGCGTGGAGCCGAGCTAGGTGTGAGGCAGGAGCACCAGCCCATAGGGGAGAACAGTATTCCATTGAGCTGCGGATGAAAGCCTTGTATGTGGTGAGGAGCTCAGGTGTGCCTAGGAAGGACTTCACACGACGGAGGATGCCCAGTCGGCGACTTGCTTTGGAGGCCAGCTTGGAAATGTGGTTTTCCCAAGAAAGATCATGGCAGATAGTGAGACCCAAAAGATTGAGCGACAGAACTTCTTGGAGAGGATTGTTGAGAAAGTAGATGGGAGGGTTGTCCAGTCGATCTTTTCGGAGAGACATTGTAAGAGTGTGAGATTTGTCAGGATTGAAAGACATGTTCCACTTGTTTGACCAGTCTGTGATTTTGTCCAGGTCTTCAGAGAGTGAGGAGGCTGCAGACTGCCGATCTGAGGAAGAGGAATGGAGCGGCAGAGAGTGGAGTCATCAGCAAAGAGATAGAGAGGATTTTCCAGAGAGTCGGAGAGATCATTGATAAAGACCAGAAAAAGCACGGGGCCCAGCACACTGCCTTGGGGAACTCCAGCCTGAACAGGAAGGGGAGATGAGAGAAATCCATTCAGGGCCACACGTTGATTACGACCAGCGAGGAAGTCCGCAAGCCATGCATGGAGATTTCCATGGATACCATAGGAGGAGAGTTTGGTGAGCAGAGCTGGGTGCCAGACCATATCGAAGGCACGTGATATGTCAAGGGAGACAGCTCTGATTTCCTGTTTGGCATTGAGGACCTCCATCCATTGTTGAGACAGCAGAAGCAGCATGTCCAGAGTAGAGTGACCTGGTCTGAAACCAAATTGATGATCAGAGATCAAGCCATTGGAAAAGAGGAAAGATTTCATATCCGAGGCAATGATGGATTCCATGACTTTGCTGATAATTGGGAGCAGGCTGATTGGTCTGTAGTTGCAAGGATCTGTTTTTGCACCTTTTTGTGTAAAGCGGTAATGTTTGCTGATTTCCAGGATGCTGGCAGATGACCTTGAGCAAAAGATAGGGTGAAAAGAACAGAGAGAGGAGAGGGTGAGATAGAGCGGCAGAGCAGGATTTTAGGACCCGTGGGCTGATGCCGTCTGGTCCAGTTGCAGAATCAGAGTCGAGGTTTGACAAAAACTCCTCCACCTTGTCAGGAGAGAAGGACACAGAGTCCAGGAGCAGTTGGGTTCGACTGGGAAAGGTGGGAACAGAGAGAGATGGGTTTGGGACCAAGGATTTTGAGGCAAACACAGAGTTGAGGCATTCGGCTTTGTCACGTGCGATGTCAACTGTGTGGCCATTTGAGGTAAGGGAGGGGATGGAGGGGGAACAAACACCAGAAACGGATTTGACCAGACGCCACCAGGATTTGGAGGAAGGCGACAGGTTTGGGAGTTCATTCTTGAGTGAGGAGAGATAGTGCTTCCTGGCACTCCTGAGGGTAGACACACACTTGTTCCGAGCTTGGTGGAAGGAACTGAGATTGCCTTCAGTTGGATTAGCCTTCCAAGAGGCAAAGGCAAGTTGTTTCAGGGCAACTGCCTCACCACAAGATTCAGTTTACCATGAACGGGAGGAAGGGTAAGACAACTGAAGGCAAGATGGGATAAATCTGTGCATGAGAGAGATCAGTTTGCTTTGGAAGAATTCCCAGGAAGAATTGATGTCAGAGGCAGTGGAGATGGGAGACCAATCCAAACGATTGATGGCTGCTTGAAGACCGTCCCAGTCGGCCTGAGTGAAATGCCAGACTCGTCGCCGCTGAGGAGGCTCTCTGAGAATGGCCAGAGAGATGTCCACTTTGACAAGCACATGATCAGAAGAACCGATTGGAGCAGAAGAAGAGCAGCAGACATTAGCAGGGAAGTTTGTCATAACCAAGTCTAGAAGAGAAGATACTCCATTGGCTGAGATCCGGGTCGGGAAATTGACAGATTGTGTCAATCCCAGTGAGTCACAGAAGTCCTTTGCTGAGGTGCCATGACTGGTGAGAGAGGAACCCACACCCAACCAGGTGGCATGATGACAGTTGAAGTCACCACATATGAGGAAGAGAGAGTTGGGATGAGTGGATAGAAGTTGGTCCACGTTGTCAGACAGTGAAATGTAGATGGAGTCATCACTGTTTGGGGGACGGTACAGAACACATATGAACAAAAGGTGGGAGCGGAGAGGAAGCCGTAGCCAGAGGTACTCCTGGGGGTGAGGAGGAGAAAGGGCAGTGCAAGGAGAGTGAGGAAGAGAGTTTTTGATAAAGATAGCCACCCCACCACCAGGACGAGGTTCAGGTCTATCATACCGGAGGAGGGAGTAAACAGGAAGAGATATTAAGGAATCAGAGACATCTTGAAGGAGGAAAGTCTCTGTTATGCAGATCAAGTCTGGATTGTCAGAAGCAACCTGTATGGAGAGATCAGTCAGGTTTGAGTGAAGGCCCTGGATGTTTGAGGTCCATACCGTTAATGAAGAGAGAGGGGGAGCATCGGGTACAGGACAGGGAGGGGAGGAGTAGGGTAAGATGAAGGATGAGAGGGGGAGGTAGGGAGAGCAGTTGATAGTGTGTCAGAGATTGCAGAAGAGTTCCAAGAAAGGGAAGGATGAGGAGGATGAAAGGTTTGATGGTGAAAGGATGAGGCACAGTGAGGGGTTGTTTGAGGGGGGGCAGAGGAAAGTAGAAGGTTGGGGGGGGGGGTGGAGGTATGAGATAGAGGGGAGACGAAGTGGGGAGGAGGCAGCTTTGAGGAGGAGGGGGGAGGAGGGAGAATTGGAGAGGAATGGTATGGGGGGAGATTTGAATGGGAGGGGTTGGGTGGGAGTTTTGAAGGGGAGGAGTGAGGGGGGAGTTTAGGAGGGGAGGGGCAAGGGGGGAGTTTAGGAGGGAAGGGGCAAGGGGGAAGTTTAGAAGTGGAGGGGCAAGGGGGGAGTTTACGAGTGTAGGGGCAAGGGGGGGGATTTGGAGGGGAGGGGCAAAGGGGGAGTTTAGGAGGGGAAGGGCAAGGGGGGAGTTCAGGAGTGGAGGGGCAAGGGGGGGATTTGGAGGGGAGGGGCAAGGGGGGAGTTTAGGAGGGGAAGGGCAAGGGGGGAGTTCAGGAGTGCAGGGGCAAGGGGGGAGTTTGGGAGTGTAGGTGCAACGGGGGGGGGGGGGATTTGGATGGGAGGGGCAAGAGGGGAGTTTAGAAAGTGGATGATTAATGAAAGACGAACATTGATAACAAATTGGGTTTGTTGTGATTTTCAAGTTAGCAATCCGATTCAGAACGATGGAGGAGGGATGGAATGAATGTCAATTTAGACCATGTAGTGAGGGAGATGTATAAGATATTGAATTTCTTTTTTTTGAAGTGGAATGAGTTGGAGAGGAAATTGAGAAAAGCCATTTAAATAGGAAGAAAAACAGCGTGTTGTAATATACCACTGAATAAAACACTGAAGGGGAAAGGTTAAACATATTTAAATAATATTTAAACAGAACAGTGAACAATCTTATATGCACAAAATACCAACGGGGGGAGAGCCGAGAGGGACCACCACGAGTCACGTGAACAGGGCAAAAGGTGGATGGCAAGGAGATAATGGGGGCGGGGCGAACAGCACACCTGGACAGAAAATACAGGATGAGACAACAGTACACGTGGAGAAAGGAAAATAAATGTTTTTGGTTTTTTTTTGGGGGGGGGGGCGGGGTGGGTGGGGATTTAGAACGTTAGGCAGAGTATTATGTTCGGGGTAGAAGGGAAAAAACTAAGAGCCAAGCAAAACACGCTTAAGTTAACAAACACCGACGGGGGTACAACTACAAGGCCGCACACGAGCAGAACACGATTAATTAATTACGAGTGACAGGATATTCAAACCAAAACTAACTATAATCAAACAATAACGCATGGACGATAAAATAACGAGTTTAAATTTGACAAACACACGAATGAAAAAATAACCGCTTTGGATGCCCGGAGAGAACCAGGCCTCAAGGGCGGAAGCTTCAACAACTAGGCCGCGTGGCCTCGTGGCACGAAATACTCGACTATTTTTTACAGGTATGAAAGATTAACACCGATAAATCTTCCGAGGCACACGCAAAAGGTACACACACGTAAGATAAATACAGTTTTGACAAAAATACAAATGTGACAATTACTTAACTTCGAGCGTGCGTGAAGATCGTGGAACAGCTTCGAAAAACCGTGACCGCCCCGAAAAGATCTCGCGAGATCTCCCAAAAAACGCACAAAACGAATGCACTGTAGCTCGGCTTCACGCTGTTGAATCCTAAGCTTTCAGAATCATTGGAATCTCTCGCGATGAAGCTGATTCTGAAGACTTTCTCTCTCTCACCGCAGGCAGGTTGGTTGTTTTTCTGTCTTCTTCCGACTACTCTCCGGCCTAACACCCCCAGTTCTGTCTGTGCTCTGTCCCCCAGGTATTCCTTCAGGTCGCACAAGATCTGCCTGCAACCCTCTTCTGGAGGAAACTGCCAAAATCAAGACTCTCTGCTCACCTTCACTCTTTCATTCCTCTTTTCTCCCGCGTCTGGAACAGACCCCCACACTCTCTTCAATCCCACTCCCCCCCCCCCCCCCCCCCAGGTCTTTAAAACAGCTGTTTACCACCATCTCTTATCTTCCCCTATCCAAAACCTTGATCTTTTCTACCCCCGTTAAACACCCCAAATCAACGTCTTTCAATCTCCAACTTCTTTCCTGAAATTCCTAGTAGTGTTCATTTACTTTATACCATGTACCCCACCCCCATCCTTCTCCATCCCTCTCCCTTCCACAGATCTACCGACATCCCTGGTCGCTACTGTTGTTGTGCTTGTGTGCTTCCCTCTCCCTCTCCCTCTTGTATCCTGCTCCCTTCATTGTATGTTTTATGTGTCCGTTTATGTTTTTGTGTTTAATGTGTTAGCTCTTACACGAGCCTCGACTTTGTAGACAAAAAAATCCCCCAAAAAACAATGTTTTTAGTTATTATGGGGAAGTCATTGGATAATGGTTTTTCACAAAACGTGTGTGCATACACAGGACACAATTCTCTTGTTGGGTCCTGCTTCATAGAGACCAGGAGGTGAATGTGGGAATGCAAGGAGCTCAAGGCTAGACACAGCCATAAAAAAACATTTCTTTGAAAAAAACTTTTAATTATTACAATTGGCTTTGCTCAGGCCAAGAAACGGATTGCAGGAAGTTCGCCAAGGCAAGTTGTGATACCAGATTTGCAGTAATGGAGGCAAATAATACTTGGTTTCATGCCATATTGAACAAGCAGTGGATACTGAACATGCAGCATGGGCAAAAGGCAATGACCCAACTGGAAGTGCACCATCAAGGATAAAAATGGAAGCCTGTCCATGGCTATCCATGTCCAAAGAGGCAGGAGAAACTTCACAAAGTTGTTGAAAGAATGTTGTTAAGCCAATCAAAGTATATGAGATCTGAGTAACATCGAATAGCAGAGTTGAAAGAACAACCTTCCAAGAAACAGGTACGAGAGAAAGCGGGATTTACAATTTGTCACAACCGGTGATGGCTTGATCTTCTTGATGTTGAAGGAAAGGTTCTTGGCGATCTCTTCCAATAATTTGAAGAGCTTTACATTCCACAGAAACCAGGAGAGACAGATGTGATGCTGCTGCACCAGCCCATAGAGGAGAGCAATTCTCCATTGAGCTGTGGACAAAGGTCTTGTATACTGTGAGTAGCTCTGATTTTCCAAGGAAAGACTTCATGTAGCTTGATCTTGTAGCTCTGATCAATCTACTGACCATACCCAGTGTTCAGCTGACTTTGGGGGTCATCCTTGTCATGTGGTTCGCCCAGGAGAGGTCGTGGCTGATGTTGAGGCCTAGAATTTCAATCTCTTCCAGTGGCTGATCATGGAAATAGATAGGTGGGTTACTTTGACAATTCTTCTGAAGGGACAGAGTGAGTCAGTGAGATTTTCCAGGATCGAAGGACATGTTCCATTTATCACACCAGCATCTAATTAATTCCAGATCGACAGAGAGTGACACAGCTGAAGTCTGCTTAGCAGTGGGATAGAGGACTGTATGACACAATGTGTAGTCCACAACGGTAGAAGTTCTGGAACGCCGCTGCACTTGTGTTTTCTCTTCATTTACATGTCTGTTTTTTATGCTATTTTAATGCTTTAACTGCTGATTGCTACTGTATCATAATAAATAGCCATTGAAATCGTTTGGCTGTGCTGTCCCCAGTTTGTCTGTGTGAAAGACCAGAACTCCCCAGAAATCCATTGGCAGATTGTTGACCATCTAACCTCACTTTGTCTCTTCAAGAGTAATGTGTTTGTCTATAAGCATTCAATAAGTATCGTTGGTACTTTAGATTGCTTGTTTGGCTCTAATCATGGTTTTATTTGTCATTGTGCAGGTTTGGATACAGGCAGCAGGTCAAATTTTCACCTCTCTTGGTATTGGTGGAGGTGTCATAATATCATTTTCCAGTTTCAAGGACTTTAACAGTGTCCTGTTGAGGTAAAGTATAAAATTCTCACAAACCTTCTTAATATGTCGAATATAATTGTCGTGTACATCACATACATGCCTGACTTGAAATGAGGTAGAAATGAAACTGAAATGCTCCAGTTTGATGAAATGCAACATGCTTGAACAATCATTAACTCTTCCCCAGGGATGTGCTGGTTATTGTTTTGGTTAACTCCATGACGAGCATTCTCTCAGGATTTGTCATCTTCTCCGGCCTGGGTTACTTGTCTCATGTGTACAATACACCGGTGGAGAATATTGCAGTGGATGGTAAGTTCAGCAATAAATTGGAGCACAGCCAAAGATGAGGATCTTGTGCTGAGACTGGTGCACAATTTGAAAAGGGAAGGTAAGAGACCTAGTGGGGAGGAAGTAGCTCATTTTGGGGAGCAAACAAAGGCATACCTGGCTCAGTGGAAGGCATTCGAATTTAAAGATAACATATTGTATCACAAATGGGTGAACATTCTTTTTGAAAGAACTTCATGTCTGGTGATAGCCCCCACTAAGTTTGAAACGACAATTTTACAACATGTGCATGGTAGTCACCCGGCAGACATTTTGGCAGGAAAATACAACATCTTGGGTTCACCAGAAGTTCCACTGGGTTAACTTGGGGAATGATGTTCAGGACTGGTGCTGCGAATGGTGGGGTTAGAGTTAGGGATCGGTATGGAGGATGACCACCAAAAAGGGACCACTTGCACCATCAAAAAGGGACTGGCACGGAGGATGAGGACTCATTACAACTCGATCAGGTGAGGGCCCCCTTAAGTGGGTGGTGATGGAAATGTTGGTCCCGTTACCTCACACCCACCAAGGAAATCAATACATCCTCGTGGTCTTAGACTATTTCAGATAATGGCCGGAGGTTTTTGCGCTCCCAAATCATGAAGTTAAAAAGTGTTAAAGTGCAGTGTTAAAGCAAGTGTTAGAGTGCAGGCACTTGCAGGACTTGTCTGTCAGCCTGTGATTCCGAAAGGGCTGCACACAGACCAACGGCAACACTTTGAGAACCAGTTGTTTAGAGGTGTGCAGTCTCTTAACAAGCATGGTTTACATTATGACTAATGCACGCTTTAAAAGGATGCACAACAATACTAGAACGCCACTCAGTAGAGCGCATACTCCCGCCGTGGGTCAAGTTGGAATTTTACGATTTCACAAAAGTTTGAGGGAGTAGTTCAGTGACAACACAAGACAAGACAACACAAGACAGACACTGCACAGATACATATTTAGAATATATAGAAGATAATGTAAAAAAAAAAACAAAGCAATTTCACTTACATTTTCGGATTCAGCGTTCAATTCAATATAAGTGAGCGTATTTTGAGGCATGTGTGACTTCAAATATAATTGTAAGCCAGGAAAAACGTTCGTTTAATTTCTTAGGGATACAACATGTAAAACTGGCCCAAACGTCAAAACAAAACTCGCTCATTTTAAGTCGTGCAAGCTAATGCGACCACTCATTCTTCTGGGAAGAATCCCGTGCACATGCTGGTCACACTTATAAGTCACCGAAGTCTTTATAAGTTCATCAAATACTGACACCGCGATTGACATTCGCTGAGGTAAAAAATTGAGGTAATTCTGAGGTAAAAAGGTAAACGGGTTTAAACAGTAAAAGGTAAAAAAAAAAAAAAAAAAAAAAAAAAACTTTTAAAGCATTATACTTTATGAAACGGGAAACTTAATACACACTTTGGTGGTTTTAAAATGACAGAATATGTCTTTATTAGAAGAAGAAAAAAAATGAACATTGAAGACGACGCTGCTAAAAAAAAATACACCGCTCTAACGCATAACCACGAGTTTAAACTACATTTACAACAAATATGATATATTTTCATATCACAATGTTAAATATAGAATATATAGAAGATAATGTTAAAAAAAAATGAGCCCCATCTTCCAATGGTAAAAAAGCCTTCAAAAAATTCCTGGAAAGGGAATAATATTCTGAGCTTCACCAAAAACTAATCAATTCTTCCTTATCCCAAGGGCAATCATCCCACCAACTTTCATCCAAATCCGGTCAGAACTTTTCCAGATATCTTGTTCACAAACACACGAACACACACACACACGAACACACACACACACGAACACACACACACACGAACACACACACACACGAACACACACACACACGAACACACACACACACGAACACACACACACACACACACACACACACACACACGGACGGACACGATCGAATGCATTACTCCCTGGCGGGAGTAATAATTTGGAAAACAAGAACAATGCTCCAAAGACCCCAAACCGATGGGATGGTGTTACTTAATAGGACCTTATTCAACACCTCTCACCAGGACGACTCGGGCAAACATCTCTCATATCTGTTGATGGCCTACAGGACCTACTAGCAGGAAGCTATCGCATGTAGTCCATTGCTTCTCATGTACGGGGAGGAAATTAAGATCACCTTTGAGGGACACAACACCGTCAGAGCAGGGGTGCAAGGCCCGGAGAGGAGTCGGTAGAAGACAGAAAAACCACCAACCTGACTGAGGTGAGAGTGAAAGGCCTTCAGAATCAGCTTCTTCGTGGGATATACCAATTATTCTAAAATCCTTAGTTTCCACAGCATGAAGCCGAGCTAGGAGTGAGGCAGGAGCACCAGCCCAGAGGGGAGAGCAGTATTCCATTGAGCTGGGGATGAAAGCTTTGTATATGGTGAGGAGCTCAGAAGTGCCAAGGAAGGACTTCGCACGATGGAGGATGCCCAGTTGGTGACTGGCTTTGGAGGCCAGCTTGGAAATGTGGTTTTCCCAGGAAAGATTATGGCAGATAGTGAGACCCAAAATCTTGAGTGACAGAACTTCTTCAAAAGGATTATTGAGAATATAGATGGGAGGGTTTTCCAGATGGTCTTTTCAGAAAGACATAGTGAGATTGTGAGATTCGTCAGGATTGAAAGACATGTTCCACTTGTTTGACCATTTTTTGATTTTATCCCAGTCTGCAGAAAGTGAAGAGGCTGTGCTGCCTGCGGATCTGAGGGTTGAGACATGGAGCGGCAGAGAGCGGAGTCATCAGCAAAATCATAGAGAGGATTTTCCAGAGAGTCGGAGAGATCATTAATGAAGACCAGAAAAAGCACAGGGCCCAGAACACTACCTTGAGGAACTCGAGCCTGAATAGGAAGAGGAGATGAGAGAATTCCATTCAGAGCCATACTTTGACTACGACAGGAGAAAAGTCTGCGAGATTTCCATGGAAACCATAAGAGGACAGTTTTGTGAGCACGGCATTGTACCAAACCAGAGAAAAGGCACGAGTTACATTATGTCAAGGGAGACGGATCTGATTTCCTGTTTGGCGTTGAGGACCTCCAATGCAGCTTTTCTCTTTTAGTTATTTTGTAAAAAAAGAAAAAAAAAGAAAAGCTATTCCACTTTGATTTTATGGGGTATTTCGTGCAGATCAGTGACAAAAAAATCTCAATTTAATCAATTTTAAATTCAGGCTGCAACAAAAAATGTGAAAAAGTCAAGTGGTGTGAATACTTTCTGAAGGCACTGTACACAATTTTCCATTGTACCCCACTCACCACACCCTCCTAGTATCCTCTCCCCCTCCCCTCACACCCACCAATGTCATTGGAGCAGGTTAGATGTAAATTATGGTATGTAGGAGTTGCCTGGTGTTGGTTTAACGGTTAGGGTGCTGGCTTGGGATCCTAGGATCCTGAGTTTGAAGCGCGGTCGATCGTTGAATGAACGCCAGAGGGGTTGACTCAGCCTGTCATCCTTCCGAGGTCGGCAAATTGAGTACCAGCTCACTGGTAATTCCCTGTTTGTCGTAAAAAGGCGACAAAAAGGGTTGGCGGCAGGAAGGGCATCCGGCCGTAAAACATTGCTTCAAAAAGGGGACCAAAAAACAACAACAACCACGGTCCCCGAAAAAGGCCAACCCCCGCTTGCGGGGAAAAATGGCCTCTAAAGGTGGTTTAAATGAACACTATGAACTCTAAGGTGTTTAAATGAACACTACTAGGAATTTCAGGAAAGAAGTTTGGGATTGAAAGAGGTGGATTTGGGGTGTTTTAACGGTGGTAGAGAAGATCAAGGTTTTGGATTGGGGAGGATAAGAGATGGTGGTGAACAGCTGTTTTAAAGACCTGGAGGGAGGAGTGGGATTGAAGAGAGTGAGGGAGTTTGTTCCAGAGGCGGGAGAAAAGAGGAATGAAGGAGTGAAGGTGAGCAGAGAGTCTTGATTTTGGCAGTTTAACCATAAGAGGCTTGCTGGCAGATCTTGTGCGACCTGTAGGAATATTTGGGGGACAGAGCACAGAGAGAGCTGGGGGAGATAGGCCAGTGAGGAGTCGGTAGAATCAGAAATTTTCATATTTAATATATCTAGGTGGAAGTTTGATAATATTTCTCATCAATAAATCAAGTATTGTCCTTCTATACAAGGTAAAAATAAATCCCATTTTATTTTAATCCAAAGAGCCATCAACTGTGTACAAGTTTCTCCCCTTGACTTTTTCTCCTCTTCCTAAAGTTGTGCATATCACAACTCCTTGTTATTGTCATTATTGCATTGTTATTGTTATTGCCATATCACATATCATTACTTCTATTATGTCTAATGATCAATTATGCATACTTTTAGGCCCTGGCCTGGTGTTTATGGTTTACCCAGAGGTGCTCTCAACAATGCCACTTGCATCCGTCTGGGCCGTCTCTTTCTTCTTCATGCTCTTCTGCCTGGGCATCGACTCTGTGGTAACCTGTGCAATAACAATCCTTGGGCAAAGGGGGGGAAAAAAATCAATAACCCTATCCATTCCCATACCAACACTCCTACATGATGATGCAAGTCAGAGTTCCAAATAAAAAAGAGAAGATAATTAAAAACTAGATATATGCGATCACATCATCATCGTCAAGGGTACGCCTCCCCCAGCACCAGCGATCCAATGATGACCATTTTCTTTTTGGACCGTCATATGACCTTGATGTTTAATATTTTGTGATAGAGTGTAAATTAAGAAAATGTGTCCCCATCTACAATATGTCCATAAAACTCAACATCATGAAAATCGGACGAAAATTATTCAAGTTATGATCAAAAAGGTGTTTTGGTTAATTAGGTTACTATCCGAAAAAAGTAGGTCAAGGACATTAATCAAATATAATGTGCACAACATCCCTGAATGTCCCTTATTATGATGCAAGGACATATTGGAAGGCCATGCAGTTTGAGATTCTGCATTTGCAAATTTGAGTGCTGACAAAAAAATGTGTCTTTTTTCAGAGCGCCATTTGACATTGACCTTTAACTCAGAGGGGTATGATGTAAATTAAGCATAAATGCGACTTGGTCTAGTACTTTATGCTATCTAGAGGGCAAATCTGTTCCGATCAGACTAACCTTCGTGGAGTAATGATGAAACATTATAAAATGTCTAAAATTCAAAATCATGACCTTCAATCATGACCTCTGTCTCACTGAGACCTGGCAACAACCACTGGACTACTACACGCTCAACCTCACCACACCCAATGGATATTCTTACATCAATAAACCACGCTCGGAGGGCCGAGGTGGTGGAATTGCCGTTATTCACCGACAAGACATCAAGACCAACCTCATCTCCATCTCTTCTGCTCCATCATTTGAACACCTGGCTTTTAAACTCTCTGGTCACACACAGTCAGTCATGGCTGTTTTCTACCGCCCTCCCAAACCACACCCATCATTCCTGTCTGACTTCTCCTACTTTCTGACCCAGCTATGTTCCCTCTCCCCGTCAATCCTCCTCCTTGGTGATTTCAATATCCACATGGACTCCACTGACTCCACGCTAACCACTGACTTCACTGATTTACTCACCTGCTTTAACCTCACTCAACATGTCAACTTTCCTACCCATAACCGTGGTCACATTTTGGACCTTGTCTGCTCTACTGGACTAATTTTGCACCATCTCTCTGGCTCCGACCTCACTCTCTCTGACCACCTAGCCATCACTCTGACCATCAACATCCCCACCCAAGCACCAAGGCATTATCGCACTATCAACTTCCGTAAGCTAAACGCTCTTTCACCTGCCTCATTCTCATCGACCCTCTCTGAAAAAATGTCCACTTCTCCCTTCGTTGACCTCCACACCCCTTCTGACCTCACTGACTACTACAACCACACTCTCTCCTCCTGCCTTGACCAACTTGCGCCTATAAAAACCAAAACAGTTTCTTTCACCCATTCTGCTCCCTGGTTTACCCCTGAACTCCGCCTGATGAAAACTCGTGCTCGCCAACTTGAAAGACTCCGCAATAAAACAGGTCTCACAGTTCACTCCCAGGCCTACAAGGACCACATACAACACTATAAAGATGCCCTCTCCCGCGCCCGCTCCGCCTACTACTCTCAAATTATCCACTCTGGCTCCGGAAACCCAAAAGCACTCTTCTCTACAATAAACAAACTCCTCAGCCCCCTGAACACCACCACCCAGTCATTCACAATAGACAACTGCATCTCCTTCCTTTCATTCTTCCAACGCAAAATTGAAAACATCTACAACAGCTTGACCACCGCCGCACCCGCTCCCCCTCAAACCACCTGCCCCCTCTTATCCTGCCATCCCCTGTCTCAATTCTCCCCAGTCTCCCCTACAGACCTCTCTGAACTCATCGGAATGAAAACTGCCACCTGCACTCTTGACCCCATCCCCTCCAGCTTTGTCAAGGCCTCCCTTCCTGCTCTCTCTCCACTTATCATTGCAACAATAAACTCCTCCCTGTCTACAGGCATCGTCCCACCATCCCTCAAAATTGCTGCTGTTACCCCCATTCTGAAAAAACCTGGACTAAACCCTGACACCCTAAATAACTTCAGACCCATCTCCAACCTACCCTTTCTGTCAAAGGTTTTGGAACGCGCTGTAGCCACTCAACTCAAACATCACCTCTCTGCCAATAACCTGTATGAAACATTCCAATCCGGATTCCGCTCCAACCACAGTACTGAAACTGCTCTCCTCAAAATCACCAACGACCTTCTCCTCTCCTCTGACGCTGGCAACCTCAACATTCTCATCCTCCTCGACCTCAGCGCCGCCTTTGACACCATCGATCACACCATCCTCCTCACCCGACTTGAAACCACCTTTAACATTACCGGCACTGCCCTCTCTTGGATTAAATCATACCTCTCTGACAGACGTCAGTTCATCTCCATCAATAACTGCAAATCCCCCACTGCTCCCCTCCCCCAAGGTGTCCCCCAAGGTTCAGTTCTTGGCCCCCTCCTCTTCATCCTTTACCTGTCCCCCCTCGGTCACTTAATCCGCCGTCATGGTCTCCAATTCCACTGCTTCGCCGATGACATCCAGCTTTTCATCTCCACCAAGACCATCTCCACCGCCACCCACTCTATCCTGACAAACTGCATCACTGAAATAAAATCCTGGCTTCAAATCAACTTCCTCAAACTTAACTGTGATAAATCTGAAATAATCATCATTGGCCCAAAAACGCTCACCAAGTCCACCCATAACTTTGCCCTCAACATCGACGGTTTCCCAGTATCCACCTCCCCTCACATCCGGAATCTTGGCATCATCTTTGACCAAACCCTCTCCTTCGACAAATACACTAAACAGATCACAAAGACAGCCCTCTTTCACCTGAAAAACATCGCCCGTCTCCGTCCATCCCTCTCCTCCGTGGCTGCAGAAACCCTCATCCACGCCTTCATCACTTCCCGTCTGGACTACTGCAATAGCCTCCTTTATGGTTCACCCTCAACAATCACCAATAAACTCCAATACATTCAGAACTCCGCTGCCCGTCTACTCACCCATTCCCGGACCCGTGACCACATCACCCCCGTCCTTTACAAGCTTCACTGGCTCCCCATCTCCCAGAGAATCCAGTACAAAATCCTCCTCTTGACCTACAAAGCCCTCCATAACCTGGCCCCATCCTACCTGGCTGACCTCCTCTCCAGACACACTCCCACCCGCAACCTCCGCTCTGCTGGTACCAACCTCCTGACCCCCCCCCCCCCCCCCATCCGGACCAAATTTAGATCCTGGGGGGACAGGGCCTTCTCCATCGCTGCTCCCACCCTCTGGAACTCGCTACCTCACACCATCAGAGACTCCTCCTCACTCACCACATTCAAAACATCACTCAAGACCCACCTGTTCAACACTGCATTCAACATTTAACCCACAGCATCTAACCCCTGACTATCTCCTCTCCTTCTCCCTCCTTTGTGCTTTGAATATTTCCCTATTGGTTCTTCTTTTTTTGCAATTGTCTTTATGTTTTGCTATGCATTATGTTTTGCACTCTGTCAACGCGTCTTTGGGCTTCCTGAAAAGCGCTATATAAAATAAATGCATTATTATTATTATTATTATTATTATTCAAAATAGGTCAAGGTCAAAAATATGTGAACCTCATGTAATTTTTATTCCCA
The DNA here is from genome assembly GCF_964187855.1 of Myxine glutinosa. NCBI lineage: Eukaryota > Metazoa > Chordata > Myxini > Myxiniformes > Myxinidae > Myxine > Myxine glutinosa. The sequence goes on from NC_136274.1 coordinate 18,638,998, forward strand.
TTTTTGATGCAAATTTTCAATCCGAAAGTCCCACTGGATCCGTGATACATCAGAAAAAGGGAGAGAAACCTAAGTGGTGGTTTAGTATCCCTTGGCGTGCAAGACCTTGAGGTTTAACTCTGAGGAGTATGATGTAATCTTCTTTCCCCCTCTCCCCTTTATAAGGAGTGACGTCCAATGGCACCAAGCTTCTGCCCTGCCATGACCACAATACTCCTCCACTTCCCCTTGTCCTCAGCCAAATCTCTCCATGCTCCAACCACCCCCATTTTAGTAATATCACTCCTCACACAATCCAAGCATCTCAACCGAGGGTCTACCTCTTTTCCTCCTACTTTGCTCCCTCAACCTATCTGCTCTCTTTGGCATTCTCTCTTCCCCCAAACGCACCAAGAGTCCAACCCATCTCAGCTGGCATTTCACCAATCTCCCCGTCAAGCTCATCTGCACATCAATCTCCTACACCAGTTCATCCATCCTCCTATCCACCCTCTTCACTTCCGCAATCCTCCTTACCCAATTGTTCTCGTAAACCTGCAGCTTATGCTGTCCAGACTGTAAATGTTGGTCACGATGTGAGATTCCAGGCATGGTTACACATGCCATCAGAACCTTACATTTCAATGTCCTTCATATCTTTCTGTCTGCCATTACTCCCTCCACCTCATGTTTCACCTTCCTGCTTACCAGCTGCATCACCTTGATAAACATGAGTGGGCTGAGAAAGCTTCCCTGCCTCAATTCCCTGCCTTCATGTTCACACTGAACACCTCAGACATCCTTGGACTAAACAAAACTCTTCTTCCCTTGGCCATCCCTTCTACCAACCTACCTTCTGCTTCCGGCACTCCCATCCAACTCGGTGGATGTCTCTGGACAGTGTCGTAGGCCTTCTCGAGGTTCACAAATCCCAATGCCATTTCACCTTGCACCTCCAAGCTCTTCTGCATCAGTACGAACATCCCATTTGTCAACCCCCTACTCTTTCTAAACCCCTTCTGCTCTTCTCTGATCTCAATCTTCACACTTTCCCTTATCCTCCCATCCAGAATCCTCTCCAGACCCTTCATGACACAAGTTAGGAGCCTCTGTACTTCCTTGGATCTTTAAAATCGCCCTTCCCCTTCCATATCAGAACAATTGATGACCCTGGCCTCCAATCCTCCAGAATTTAATCCTCTCTCATACATACATTCAAACAGCCTCTTCGTCCAACTGACTCCGACTTCTCCTGCTGCAATTATCATATTTGTACTCTCAATGCCTGGCACTCTTTCCTTCTTCATTCTCTGCAATGCTGTCTGCACCTCCTTCTCCCTGATCTCCACCAACTCCACTTTCCCTTTTACAGAACACGGTAGCTCCACATCGTCATTGCCTCCTTCCCGGTTCAACAGTTACTTGATTCCTTGAAATATCCTTTCCACACCTTCAATGCTGCACCCCCCCCCCCCCCCCCCCCGCCATCTGTCACTAGCCTCCTGTCACCATCCTTGATCACCGTCTCCCCTCCATGTCCTAACTCTCCTCATCCCTGTGCGAAGCCTGTTTAAAGATGAACTTCTTCCCACCATCCTCTTCCAACTTATTGTACACCTCTTTCATATCATTCTCCCCTTGTCCACAGCTCTTCTTATTGCTTTCTAATTTTGCCCACAAAGTCCACCCTCTTAGGGAAAGGATTAAGCACCTGTGGAAGAAAGCACCAAACCTGGCCAAGATGACCTTTCACATGTCCTCTTCAAATTCTGATCCAGGGCAGATACTTTCGACTTCATTAACACCTCCTAATTAGCATAATTAGTCCCCTATGTTAGAGTCCATATTCGGCAGGAAATGCACTTGTGGAAGTAATCTCCAAACTTGGCCCAGATGACATTTCATATGTCCTCTTCAAAATCTGATCCAGGGCAGACACTTTCGACTTCGTAACACTTCCTAAGTAGCATAAATCCAAGACAGCCAATGCAAAATTTGGCTGCAACTGGAATTCGACACATCTCAGCAGTTACTGCTCCAAATTAAACATGTTTGGTATTGGATGAACAATGTTTCGTGACCATACAAGGTCTATGTCACTTGCAAAGGTCAAGCTCATTTTGAACCGAAAATAATGATAAACCATATACGTATATCTAACCACTGCAGCAAGTTGGATATACTTGAAATCTAGATAGATATTCCTTGGGGTGGGAGATCAGATGCAAAAATGATTCATGACATTTGGAGGTCAAGGTCATGAGAAAAAGTCAAGGTGATATGTTGACATCTTCCGACCCCTGCTCTTAACCTCCCTCCTTTTCTTCATCCTTCCCACAAACACCACAGTATTGTGCTAGGTGGTGTCATGCTCTCCCGGCACTGACTTGCAATCCTTAGCCCTCCACAACTGTCGTTTCCTTACCACAAACAAATCCAGTACTGTTATATGCTGTCCACTCCTACAGGAAATCTTGTGATTTTCATGCTTTTGAACCAATGATGGTGACAGTACCAACGCTTTCCATGTTTACAAGTAGAGAATGGTTTGACCTCTCCCTGTGGCAAATTGTCTGGCCAATCACTGATGGCTTCGGATTCCGGTATCGCTCGATGACGTAAACCAGCTCCGAAAACGGGATGTGCCCCAGTTTATTTGGTGCGAACAAACCTGACTTTTGACAGCTCAAATTAAGAAACATGGCAGCAAACACTCAGCAGTATCTTCCGTTGCTAATCCACACTCTGCGAAAATAGTACCGAATATGCTCTACATAAAGCGACCATATAAGCCAGCTTTCCAATTGTGCCAAATGTGACCACGATTTCAGGAAAGAACAATAAGTCAGCCACCAAGGCAAAATAGTTTATCCTTGTCCATGGATGTTCAGTTCTCCCAGAACTGAACGGGTGTCTTACAAAATGCACTCATACAACTGCATTAAATAAGGCAATTCCCTGCATGTGTATATGTTTGTGTATACATCTGAAAATCATATTAAAACAAAAAAAAACAGATCTGGGCTGATCTCGACCAAATTTTTCACGTGTTTGTTGTAACCAGGGTGCATACGGGCACAGAAAATCCACCATGGGAGATGACTTACGATTTTCGTCTGTACACGTTCCACAGTGCAAATGGTTTACTGATCCCTGCTGCAGACAGGAGAGGAATTATTAGCGACGCCACAAAATATATTTGCTTCACCTCCCCAACCTCCCTTCCCCTCAAGGCTGCTCCAAAGGGGAGCAAGTGTTTCTATTTACTCAAAAACATTTATTCTCTGTATGCACAGAATGAGCGCGGGAAAAGATTATAAACGCATGTGCAGAGTATGCACAGACTCATAACGATACATCACAATTACCCTTATGGCTTCACACACTTTCAGAAATCTTTCATTCATTTTAAAAATCAACAGTCCAAAGAAACATAGAACTGTTACCGTTGCCATTTGCAATTCAATAAATGCTCACACATTAATTGTTGGTCGATTTAAAATATGCTATTTATCAAAGGAAGGTGCAAATCACCCCTCCCTTTATATAAGGGATGGTTTCTCTGTATGCAGCTTTAACATGGGGACTGAAAATTCGTTTCTCGGATTCTACTGGACAAAATCGGTTGCAAATTTCAGAAGTAAATGCTTTGTACGTTGAGGTAATACACTACATGACCAAAAGTATGCGGACACCCCTTCTAATTAGTGGATTTGGCTGTTTCAGCCACACCCATTCCTAACAGGTATATATAATGAAGCACACAGCCATGCAATCTCCATAGACAAACATTGGCAGTAGAATGGGCCGTACTGAAGAGCTCAGTGACTTTCAGCGTGGCACCATCAAGGAATGCCACCTTTCCAACAAGTCAGTTCGTCAAATTTCTGCCCTGCTAGAGCTGCCACAGTCAACTGTAAGTGCTGTTATTGTGAAGTGGAAACGTCTAGGAGCAACAACAGCTCAGCCACTAAGTGGTAGGCCACACAAGTTCATAGAATGGGACCGCCGAGTGCTGAAGCGCATAGCGTGTAAAAATCGTCTGTCCTCGGTTGCAACACTCACTACCGAGTTCCAAACGGCCTCTGGAAGCAACGTCAGCACAACTGTTCGTCGGAGCTTCATGAAATGGATTTCCTTGGCTGAGCAGCCGCACACAAGCCTAAGATCACCATGCGCAATGCCAAGCGTCGGCTGGAGTGGTGTAAAGCTCGCCGCCATTGGACTCTGGAGCAGTGTAAATGCGTTCTCTTCAGTGATGATTTCACGCTTCACCATCTGGCAGTCCGACGGACGAATGTGGATTTGGCAGATGCCAGGAGAACGCTACCTGCCCGAATACATAGTGCCAACTGTAAAGTTTAGTCGAGGAGTAATAATGGTCTAGGGCTGTTTTTCATGGTTCGGGCTAGGCCCCTTAGTTCCAGTGAAGGGAAATCTTAACGATACAGCACACAATAACATTCTAGAATATTATGTACTTCCAACTTTGTGGCAACAGTTTGGGAAAGGCCCTTTCCTGTTTCAGCAAGACAATGCCCCCGTGCACAAAGCAAGGTCCAAACAGAAATGGTTTGTTGAGATCAGTGTGGAAGAACTTGACTGGCCTACACAGAGCCCTGGCCTCAACCACATCAAACACCTTTGGGATGAATTGGAACGCCGTCTGCGAGTCAGGCCTAATCGCTCAACATCAGTGCCCGACTTCACTAATGCTCTTGCGGCTGAATGGAAGCAAATCCCTACAGCAATGATCCAGCATCTAGTGGAAAGCCTTCCCAGAAGAGTGGAGGCTGTTATAGCAGCAAAGGGAAAACCAACTCCATATTAATGCCCATTATTTTGGAATGAGATGTTCGATGTTTGGGTGTCCACATACTTTTGGTCATGTAGTGTATGTTCCAAATTTCAGGAATGTCCGTTTATGCATTCTTGAGTTTTATTTAGAAAACCCTCAAAATCACGTTGGCGTCTGTCCATCTGCTTAAAATGTGTTGGTGCTTATATCTCAAGGACTATACATTGAAACTTGCTGAAACTTGGAATATACATCGACCCATAGGTCTAGTTAATGGCTTTCAAAACAAATTCCACCTAAATGCTATAGTTTTTGCTTTAAAATTAAATATATATAAATATATATACTTAAATAAATATATAAAAATATATACACACTTGAAAACTCTTCAAAATATTATTACACAAATCTAATCTGCTGGCCAAATGGACTAATGGATAAGGCATCAGACTCATAATCTGGGGGATGTTGATTGAAATCCCATCTGGGTTGAATGTTTTCTTTCATCCTTACTTTTTCAAGTCTTTTATATCGTATTGAATAATGAACAAATAAACATCTTGTACAATGAGCAAATGCGTTTTGTTCGTATTTAAAACGTAATTATTCTTATAATGATGCTGAAATTCAGGTTTGAGTATTGTACCATATCAAATTTCTTATTGTATGGAAATCAAAGGAGGTGCAAAGCGCCCTTTCCTTTTTTTGGGACAGTTTCTCTGTTTGCAACTTTAACATGGGGACTGAAAATTAGTTTGTCGGCTTCTACTGGTATATTGTATATATAAATATACATATATACACACTTTATACCCCTTTATAATACTAGGGCATGCCCGTACTATATATATGCCCGTACTATATATCTATCTAAAATTATATCCCCCCCCTCTATTTACATGAAATGGTTTGGTCCATTCGCAACGCCAAAGCGAACGGCGAACGGCTTGCGAGTACAGTGACAATCCCCCCCCTCTATTTACATGAAATGGTTTCGTCCATTCGCAACGACCACAGAACCCCCCCCTCTATTTACATGGAATGGTTTGGTCCATTCGCAACGCCGGCACACGCGATCGTTCGCTGCTCTCTGATTGGTTGAATCGTTTTTTGGACATAGCTCGGTAAGTAATTGTCCGATTAATATGAAACCTTGAAAAGGCACATCCTCGGGTCCCCAGCAATATACCTGGCAAGTTAAAAGTATATCGGACCCGTGGTTGTCGAGAAACAGCGGTCACAGACAGACAAACGTACAAACGTACAGACAGAGATTACTGGAATTATAGATAGATAGATATATATATATATATATATATATATATATATATATATATATATATATATATATATATATATATATTGTTACGCACACGACTTTGATGTTATGCTGGGCCGAGCGGAATGGCCGCCGTGTTCGCACAAGTTACCCGATTATACTCGAACGTTGGCCAAGTCGCGCTACGCTAGATCAATGAAGGAAAAGGACACAACGGCTGGGATTAAGGCAACGACACAAGGGGTACAGTTCTCAAGACCTCCGGAGGAGGTTATATTAGTTCGGAACGTTTAGATTACAGGGATGAGAGGTACAGCATAGTAAGGTGGGCACTTAAACACGGTCTTATATTAGCCCCGACAGACGACAGATAAACGGGACAAAACTGACTCACACGGGGATTGATGGCAAGGAAGGCGGGTAGTCGATGGCTCAAGGTGCACCTTGGCTCAGGGACAGAATCGACCCGGTCCGGTCCAAAGATGCGGGGAGGTCGCTCAGCGCTCGGAGGTCGCGACTTGTCTTTTCAAGCTGGGGGCGCATCTCACGTCACGTCCGGTAAGTCGCTGCGTATATCCGGCGGGGAGTGACACGCCCTCGGCTCGTTAGCTCCGCCCCAGATGGAATCGGTCCGCCCTTCTTATTGGATGCGGGGGGGTTACCGGCTCCGCCCTTGACGAGGAGCTGACAGCCAGCCCCTTCGTGGTAACCCCGTGGAGCGCATGGGTAATGGCGGCTAACCAAGCCGGAGTGAGGACGCACACTCCCCGCGCCGCCCCCCTCTGTTGTTGTAGTTGTTGTTGTAGTTGTTGTTGTTGTTGTTGTTGTTTTATGGGGAAGATGGGAGGAGGTATGGGGAGGTCCTAAACTCACTACTGGTGCCATACAATCACATTCTGGTGCAACGAAGAGTCAGAATTAATGGAAACGAGTCCGTAACTGACATAGACTAAGAATAACTAGCAAGATGTCCGAAAGTTGTCTACGTGAGATGCGGTGGACCTGGGCACGACATTTAATGGGGGAAAAAGGGGAAGGTCGGTTCTACAGAGTGTTATTTACAGGCAATGGGACTAGGGAATGGGGGATTGGGGATAGTTGGGGAGTATTGGGGAAATAGGGGAATATTTACAAGCGGATATGGAGGCCAAATGCCATATCCGCAACAATATATATATATATATATATATATATATATATATATATATATATATATATATATATATATATATATATTGTTACAGACGCGGTTTTGGATGTTAGTTTACCGAGCGGTTTGGTATGACCGCGTCTGCACAGTTTACCCGATTCCACTCGAACGTTGGCCAAATCGCGCTATGCTAAATCAATTAAGGAAAGGACACAACGGCTGGGTTAGATGACACGACACCAGGGGTACAGTTCTCAAGACCTCCGGAGGAGGTTATAATATTTGTATGCGGAACGTTTAGATTACAAGGACAAGAGGGACAGCATAGGAAGGTGGGCACTTAAACACACTTATCTTATTCCCGACAGACCACAGATAAACGGGACAAGACTGACTCACACAGGGATTGATGGCAAGGAAGGGCAGGTAGTCGATGGACAGCACAAGGTGCACCTTGGCTCAGGGACAGGATCCACACGGTCCGGTCCAGATATGCGGGGAGGTATCGTCGCGCTGGAGATGGCGTCTGGTTCTCTTCAAGCTGGGGGCGCATCTCACGTCACCTCCGGTAAGTGGCTGCGTATATCCAGCGGGGAGTGACACGCCCTCGGCTCGTTAGCTCCGCCCCAGATGGAATCGGCCCGCCGCTTCTTATTGGGTGCGGGGGGGGGGGGGTTACCGGGCTCCGCCCTTGACGAGGAGCTGACAGTCAGCCCCTTCGTGGTAACCCCGTCGGAGCACATGGGCAATGGCGGCTAACCAAGCCGGAGTGAGGACGCACACTCCCCGCGCGCTGTTGTTGTAGTTGTTGTTGTTGTTGTAGTTTCATGAGGAAGATGGGAGGAGGTATGGGGAGGTCCTAAACTCACTACTGGTGCCATACAATCACATTCTGGTGCAACGAAGAGTCAGAATTAATGGAAACGAGTCCTTAACTGACATAGACTAAGAATAACTAGCAAGATGTCCTATAGTTGTCTACGTGAGATGCGGTGAACCTGGGCACGACATTTAATGGGGGGAAAAAGGGGAAGGTCGGTTCTACAGAGTGTTGTTTACAGACAATGGGACTAGGGAATGGGGGATTGGGGATAGTTTGGGAGTATTGGGGAAATAGGGGAATATTTACAAGCGGATATGGATGGAGGCCAAATCCCATATCCGCAACAATATATATGTATGTATGTATGTATGTATGTATGTATGTATGTATGTATGTATGTATGTATGTATGTATGTATGTATGTATGTATGTATGTATATATATATATATATATATATATATATATATATATATATATATATATACACATACATACATACATACATACATACATACATACAGCAATACCCCGTTTTACGCCATTTCGACCTACGTCAAATCCGACTTTACGCCACTCTTCTCGAGTAAATTTCAGTTCAGCGAACGTCATTATGTGCGACTTTACGTCACTCCTACATCATAATAGGAGGACGTGAAAAAAAAAAATTTTTCCTTAAAAATATATTTAAAATAAATAAAATAGTACATAAATTAACAATAAAAGAAGCTAAAAAACTATTTAAAATACAATAAAAAGCACATTTAAAATATTTTTAAAATGTGCGTACAGTATTCTGTACATACGCGTAGCTGCTGGTTCTCATTCAAAACAAAGGCGACGCCATATGCATTTTGTCCTGTGCTGCGGTCACGTGCTTGCTTTGCCTTTCACTGGTATTTTGTGATTATTCCTTTACTGTGTAAAACAACCAACGTAACGTGGCATGACGACATAACGGCGAAACATGACGACGATGCCGGTTCGGACGACCGTACATGGCAGACGTCACGTCACGTCACCGTGCAGAGTGTGCAGTGTCCGCGACGAGGTCAGGCCCCAGGGCCCATGGCCCATGTGAAACGAACGACCGTGTCATGCCACGAGCCGGGGTGCCTCTTCGGGCACCTCGCCGGCATCCGGCGTCGACAAACCGATCGACGTGTGCATGTGCACATGTGCATGGATTTGCAAATGCCTGCCTGTACATCGTCATTTCTGCGTATATCGCATCGTCCAAAAAAAAGAAGCATGCAACTTCGGCCGCTCGAGGAAAGACGGGGCACGCCTACGACTCGGAGGCGAGCGTCGATCCCCGGGGTGGCCGGGTTCACGGAACCCTGAGCACGTTCGTTTGTCACAGACGACACGACATGACCACCGGTGAAACTGCTCGGACACGTTGGGTAAAGCACGCCGTGGTGAAGCGGGCCGCGGAGCCACTCGGCACACAAGCCCGCTCACGGTCGACACGTCCGTGCCGGTCACCCCGTTCGAGGAGAAGACCCGACCGATAGAAAACAATGGAGGGATTCCCGATGGGGAGCAGCAAAGATTCAGGGCGAAGCCGCAGCCTCCTCCAGTTATTTACTCCAGTTTTACGGTGTTTGTCTTCATTTTAAGACATTACGCCCGGTTTACGTCAAAAACCGAGTTACGTCACGGCTTATGGAACCAATTAATGACGTAGGCCGGGGTATTGCTGTATATATATATATATATATATATATATATATATATATATATATATATATATATATATATATATATATATATATATATCTATAATTCCAGTAATCTCTGTGTGTGTGTGTGTGTGTGTGTGTATGTCTGTGTGTCTGTGTGTCTGTGTGTTTGTCTGTGACCGCTGTTTCTCGGCAACCACGGGTCCGATATACTTGAAACTTGCCAGGTATATTGCTGGGGACCTGAGGATGTGCCTTTTCAAGGTTTCATATTAATCGGAGAAGTAGTTACCGAGCTATGTCCAAAAAACGATTCAACCAATCAGAGAGCAGCGAGCTATCACGTGTGCCGAACGTGGCGAACAGACTCTGCCTCGGACGGCACATTTGAGAGCGTATTCATTTATTTCACGTTGGCAAACTATGCTGGCGCTATGTTGGCGTTAAACTATGTTTTAAAACTAATTAAAACTAATTTGCGATTCATCGTAACTGCGATATGCGACCCTCCGGAGCTCCTGTGAGAGCGTGCGTGTGAGAGGACGTCACTTCCGGACTTACGGATAGTCATAGTGACGACGTACTGATGCTGAACGTGGCGAGCAGACGCTGCCTCGGACGGCACATTTGAGAGCGTATTCATTTATTTGACGTTGCAATCTGTGTTGATTGTTGTAAGGTACGATCGATTGTAGTACACGTTTATAATAACTCTGCCGATACAGGCCCGATTAACTGCAGCGCCATCCGAGCTGCGGCGTCGGGACGATACATTCATTGTACGGTCACATCACGCACTTACGGGCACGCCCATGGGCCCATGGGCACGCCCATGCCTGCATGGGCGAAGACATTTTTTTTTTTTTTTTTGGCAAGGAACGGGCACCCACGTACGGGCACGTCCTAGTACATTTAATTCTAACATGTTGTCTCAATGGCTTAAGCCTTAATGGATAAAGCTTCAGACTCCCAAGCTGGTGATTGTGGGATCGAATTGTCTGGTTTGAATATTTTTTCCCCTTACTTTTTCAAGTCTTTTATATCATCTTCAATAAAGTCTTGTACAATGAACAAATGCATTTTGTTCGTATTTAAAATGTATCTTGTGAAAAATGTCAGGGGCATAGAAAAGGCCCCTTTATATGGGATGTGCCAAGTGGCAAACTATAGAAAAGAAGGGACATTCTTGGGTAAAATGTCAGGGGCATAGAAAAGGCCCCTTTATATGGGATGTGCCATGTGGCAAAGTATCGAAAAGAAGGGACATTCCATAGCTTGTAGAAAATGCCAAATAATACAAAATAAGAGGCATCAAAAAATCTCATGTGCATGCTGGACTACCCTTGTGTTCTGAGGAGGAACCAAGTAATGCTCTAGAAAAGTTCATAGAAAGGGGCACCCTACATCTGGGAAATAAAATGCATTTACTTCTTCATGCAGCTGTATGAATCAAATTGGCGCCCTATCCCTAACAATCAACCTAAACTTTGTGTGTCTCATTTTGTTTCAGTTTGCCAATGTGGAGATGTTTACTACGTTTGTGATGGACAGCTGTGGCCCGTACCTGCTCCAAAAGCTGCACAGAAAAGAGTTTGTGGTTCTGCTCATCTGTTTAACTCAAATGATAATGGGAATTCCGTACACCACGCAGGTATGCGTTGTAGTAAGCAGCAACTGACCATATGAACAAAGGTTTACCATTGCATTTTTGTGAATACAACACAAACACTTTAGTTGTAATTTAAACCAACTACATCGTACGATTAGACTCAAAAAGCTGATACTGACAAGCTAGCTAAAGTAGAAATGCATACAGAAATCATAGTGCTACGTTGGAGAGGGTGCAAATTAGGTAGAATGATAAGTTCGCATGGTCTGAGTGTGTTTTTGTAGGTTGAAGCCTTTTTTGTAACCAAGGACCCATCAGATGAAGTTGTCCTGTTGTGTATGCTGAGAGAGGTAGCGTAGAGTAGATTGCAGAGTGTAATTTGTAAATGTCCTCTCTGTAAAGCCAGATAAGGCACCCACACAGGGGAAGGAGGAGTGCATTTAGATGTGTCGGCGCTTCATGTGTGGGCAGATAAACTCCCTACTCTCTCTGGGTGTGGCACGTTTGCCGGACCGACCAAGTGGTGGCTGAGCATGAGTCAATGAAGACAATTGGTCTTTCCTTACCAAAGTATTCTTGTAACCTATTCAGTGTATTAAAACTATGTATACGTGTTTGCTCTTGACTAGTAAGTCCGAACAGATTATCATATTGAGTACATATAGATTATTGTTATGAATTTTGGGGTAGGGCATGTATAGATCCAGGTAGATCTGCGTAGGGATTATGCTCCGGCTGTCGTGATAGGGAACCCCACATGTAATAATAATTCTTCCCCGTGATTGGTGGAAGGAAGGTGAAGGAAGCGAGAAACCGGTTGGCCACCGAACCTATGGGATGACACCAAGAGCACGAAACGCTCGGCTAATGGGAGTGGAGAACGCGTGGGGCGAGCAAGAAGCGACGCACTGGTTGGAGAAGGAGAGCTGACGTCACGAGACGGCCGGTAAAATGTCTTGCAGGCGGACATTTTCTCTCTCAGTTTTTCGATCCCTTTGTGGCAGGACGTTCTCTTCGATTTCGACGCTCTTCCCTTCTTCTCCTGTTGCCTTTGTGCATTCCTCTGCCGTCGAGTCTCTCATCTTGGTTCGGGACAAGCGAGCGATTCCGTGTGGACGGAGCCAGGCACGGCCAGAGGACCGAGCTGCACGTGACCGTTCGAGTCGCGCGGAAGGCCTGTGGCACGCCAGCAGACAAGACTGGGGCAAGCGGGTGGCTCGCTGGGCCTTGTGGAGCACGAACAAGGACGCATCGAGGCCTGGTGAACTGGGACGCATCGAGGCCTGGTGAACTGGGCGCAGCGAGGCCTGCTTCACGCCGACCGGCCTGACGACCGGCCTGCGACAAGCCTGACGATTCCTGACTGCAGACAGAGCACAACGGTTTCTTTTATTAATTCTTCCCTTGTACTTGTTGTTGAAGTGAGGTGTGTGGGATCCCAACCTAGGTCTTAGTTTTTACCATCGCGTTCTTGTTCTCGGGGTCCGGCAATAAAGCCGTTTTTATTTTTGTACATAAATTCAGTTCTGTGTGAGTTATTAATTTGCAGGGTGAAGACGCCTCGCGGGACCGACAGGTAAATCTCCCGCTTCTTCTTCCTCTATCTTTCATCCCCCGCGCATATATATAGTCAAATCCACCATTGAATAACGCCTCAAAGTAAGCTCGATTGCCATTTGTGATTTCCCGGTCTTAACCGAGGGGAATCACGCGACAACTGTTGTCGAGGAGTGGGATTTGAACCCTCTGAATAAATTTGGTGTCCAGAGTGTGGAGAATTTGGAGTAAAATTTTTTATAGAGTGAGGCGATAAATTTTTTGTTATTGTCAATTGGGTTGCGAGACGCGAGCAGTGCGTCTCTAAATTTAAATCGGTTTCTGAGGTAAAAGCGAGCGGGGAAACGCCCTTCTCTCGATGGATGGAGGGGGTGCGTGAAATGGAGGAAAGGACAGAAGGTGCGGGGAGTGTTGGAAGTGGGCCGAATATAGATGGGGAATTGGAGCATAGAGATGGAACCTCCCCTGTCCCAGGCCGGGAAATGAGTGGAACGGCTGGGACACCCGACCGTGTTTGGGATTGATTATTCAGGCAAATTGAGGGAATGAAAAATGAATTAAAGGGAGAGATGGGGGAAATGAAAAATGAAATGCAGGGAATGAGTAATGATATAGGGGGATTGAATGAAAAAATGGATTCCCAAAGGAATGAATTGAAGGACGAAATGGGGGGGGGGGGGGGATGAAAAGGGAATTGAAGGGAGATATGGAGGAAATGAGTGAACGAATGAATAACAAAATGGATGAATAAAAGATTGAAATGAAGGGAATGAATGAGCAAATTAATGCTCAAACCGAAAAAAAATTGATGGATTGAAGGGGGAATTAAAGGGACAAATTAAGGAAATGGAAAACAAAATTGATGGATTGGTGGGGAAGATAGAGGGAATGAATGAACAAATGAATGAACAGGGGAATGAAATAAGGGGAATGAATGAACAATTGGAGGGAAAAATTGGGGAAGTAACACAGCAGCTAGGGGAACGAATTGATGGTAGGTTAGGTTAGTCGGTCCGTTAAGCACCTCCAGGACGAGATTAAGGTGACCCAGGGGACCCTCACCATGAGCCACATTTGAGCACCAGAGACTCCGAAACTGAATACCCAGTTGGTGGGGGTGTTTTGGCCCTGGGCTGGATTTGGACAGAGAGGAATCGGGGAATAGAGTCTCTGGAAAAACAATCCCCCTTGGACATTTTGATGGGTCATGGAGTCTCGAGGCTTTCCTGACACAATTTGAGTGCGTGTCTCAGCTCAATGGTTGGGGGAGAGCGGGAGCGCATGGGGAATCTAGTGGCGACACTGCGGGGGTCAGCCGCAGATGTGTTAAACGTAGTCCCAGAGGGAATATTGACCAGCAAGGCCATCTGCGAGGCTTTGAACCACAGGTATGGGACAGGTGCAAGGTGCGACCTGGTCAGGCCACAGTTGCTACATCGCAGGCAAAAGCCCAACGAGACATTGCAGGAGCTGGCTCAGGATATTTACCAATCTGTGAGGATAGCATACAGAGACCTACCAGCATAGGCGTGGGACAAGCTGGCGGAAGATAAATTTATGGCTGCTCTACCTGACCCCGAGGCCCAGACGCTGGTGGAGTTGCAGGACCAGCCCACGGAGCGGCAGAATGCACGGCGAGACTGACCTTTTTGAGGAAGTTGAACCGCGCATCAGAGAGGGCACCTGTGATGGTACGACAGGCAGAGGTGCGGGATCAGGAGGAGAAGCCAGAGGATACAGTCAAAGGCCGAATGTTAAGGGGGATCAGCCGCCAGCTGACAAATTTGACCGGGGGTAAATTTGCAGGGGGTGAGTCACGGCAGTTTGGTCCAGGTTTGCCATCAGGATGGCCTGATTTTCTTCGGGTTGTGCCGGGAGTAAAGAGTGTTCCGCCTGGGTACCAGAGGGGTCCGTTCATGGGGGCTTGTTTTAGATGTGGGAGAAGTGGGCACAAACAGAGGGACTGTCGGCAACCACCTCCTCACAGGCTTTACAGCCCAGAAAGGAGGGGGCCCCCAGTGGGACCACAGGTGCCAGAAAGAGGACCACCACCTAGGCCTGGGCCTGTCACAATAGAGTGTTTGGGAAACTAGAACGAGCCGAGCATACGGGGCCATGCGCGGCTCGCAAGTGTGTGGAGAAGCGCACTCCTTTGGTGAAAGTAGTGAACTGCGGAAAAATTGGCACAGGTAATCTAAGGGTCAGATGCAAAATTGAGGGAGAGTTTTGTGAGACTGTGGTGGACACTGGAGCCAGTGACACCATTATCAATTCGAGTGTGCTAGACCAGAGTGTTGGAGGCTGAGATAAAATTGATAGGGTAGGACACAGCCTTCAACTGGATACGGGGGCGATTGGGATTGGGCACCAATATTGGGACGTGGAGTGGTGAGGATGGAGTTGGGTGGTCTGGAGGTCAGCGTGGTGGCATGGGTGGCCGAGGTGTGCGATCAGTGTCTGCTGGGATTGAGTTTCCAGGTGGAACACGACTGCCAACTTGACCTTGGGCATGTCATATGTGGTTGGGCACTGAGAGGCTGCAGTTGGTGGGACTTGGGGATGACGAGGAGGTGCAGGGGACGTGGCTGGAGGTGCCACACACTGTGACCGTGCCTCACAGGTCCGAGGGAGTGGTTATGGCGGAGTTAGCAGCAGGTGCTCAACCCATTGGCCAGCTGGGGCTAGTGGAGTCGTGGTCCTCACAGGGAACCGAGGGATTGATGGTGGGTCGCACCCTCGTAGACACCCATGGGCCTATGTTGGCAGTTCGGCTACTCAACTTGTCCAATAGCCCTCGCACTGTAAGGGGCGGAGCCATCATAGCCAAATGCAGTGGTGTAGTAGAGGTCACCAGAGGAAGTGGATCCACATGCTTGCCAGTACAGCCGGAAAGAGGGGAAAATTTGGGGAAATGTGATTGGCCAGAGGGAGTGCGGGACATGATGACATGCTCTGAAGAGGGCCTAACATCGGAGCAGGTAGAGACATTGCACAATTTGGTTGGTAAGAACTTGGATGTATTCTCTCTCTCTTCCGAGGATGTTGGACGCACGAGCCTTGTCAGGCACCAAATTAGTACTGGTGAGGCTCGGCCTGTTCGCCAAACGCCACGTCGACTCCCTTTTGCTAAGAAAGAGGAGGCAGAAGAACAGGTGAGAAAAATGGAAAAAGCCGGATTTATCGAGCCCTTGGTGAGTCCTTGGGTGTCACCCATTGTGCTGGTGAAAAAGAAGGATGGGACCACTCGGTTCTGTGTGGATTATCGCCAGCTCAATCACGTGACGCTCAAAGACTCGAATCCCATGCCAAGGATTGATGACTTCCTTGATGCCGTTTCAGGCTCAAAATGGTTTTCGACATTGGATTTAAAGAGTGGTTATTGGCAGGTGGAGATGGATAAAGAGGCTAGAGAGAAAACAGCGTTCACCATAAGAAAAGGTCTCTGGCAGTTTGTTGTCATGTCTTTTCTTTTGGATTGTGCAATGGGCCTGCCACGTTTGAGAGTCTGATGGAACGTGTTTTAATTGGTTTACCGTGGCAGACTTGCCTTGTCTATTTGGATGACGTATTGGTCCACGCTTCGACATTTGAACATGCTGCTAAAAATTTGTCAGAGGTATTTGAGAGGTTAAGGGATGCTGGGTTGAAATTGAATCCGAGCAAGTGTGAAATTTTCAGAAGAGAGGTGACTTACCTGGGTCACGTTATTAGCGAGAGCAGCGTGGTCACTGACCCTGCAAAGGTAAAATCTGTAAAAGAGTGGCCCGCCCCAAAAAATGTAAGGGAAGTCAGATGATTTTTGGGCCTCTGGTCTTACTTCAGGAGATTTGTGGCAAATGTCGCAGAAATTGCAAGACCCTTGCACAAATTGACAGAGAAAGGAGCCAGATTCATATGGTCAGACAGCTGCATCGAGGCATTCAGTCACTTAAAACAACGTCTGGTAGAGGCCACAGTTTTGGCATACCTGACGGTTGATGGCAGTTACAGCCTGGACACAGATGCAAGCCAGGAAGGGTTGGGAGCTGTGTTGTCACAAATGCAACAGGGAGTCGAGAGGGTTATTGCGTATTACAGTCAGGCACTTTCGAGGTCCAAACAAAATTATTGCGTTACCCGCAAATAACTATTGGCCCTATTGTCTGCAGTTGGACACTTTCACCCTCACCTTTATGGGAGGGAGTTTGTGATCCGAGTGGATCATGCCTCCTTGCAATGGCTTATTCAGTTCAAAGAGAGGCTGCAGTAGTATAATTTCACTGTGCAACATCGCCCGGCAAAGCACATGCCAATGCAGACGCTCTCTCTCGGTGACCCTGTTGGGAGGTACAGTGCAAATTTTGTGACAGGCAGGAAGCCAAGGATCCAATTGGGCAGGATCAAATTGATGCATGCCGATATGCAGCGAGAGTGACCAGGCAAACTTTGCCACAACCCCCACATGAATTGGGCGATGTGAATTGGCGAGAGTCAAAGGGAGGATCCTGTTTTGGGGACCCGTTTTCATTGGCTAGAGGAGGACAAAAGACCTTCTAATGAGGAGATTGCTCCACACGGGGCACAGGTAAAGGCCTATTGGGCACAGTGGCAGATGTTGGGTTTGAAAGAAGGCCATTTGTTTAGGAAATGGGTCACACCAACGGGCGATGTAGCTTCCTGGTTGATAATTGTACCAAACAAATTGAAGGAAGTGGTAATGGGGCAATTGGGGCACATACATGGGACTAGGACAATGGGACATTTGGGCGTGGCCAAAACTTTGTCCAAATTGCGGCAGAGGTTCTACTGGGTGAATTCGGGCAGAGACATTCAAGATTGGGTGAGATCCTGCGACCTCTGCCACGGTAAGAAGGGACCCCCACGCGCAAGGCCCCACTCCAGGTGTATAACGTAGGAGCACCACTTGAGCGGGTTGCAGTAGATGTGGTGGGGCCTCTTCCAGCCACCCGCCAAGGGAACCGGTACATTATGGTGGCAATGGACTACTTTACGAAGTGGCCAGAAGCCTACCCATTGCCCAACCAGGAAGCTCGGCTGGTAGCTCGGGTTCTAGTTGAGGGATTCTTCTCCCAATTTGGCGTTCCCAGGGAGCTACACACCGACCAGGGCCGGAACTTTGAATCTGCGATCCTGCTGTCGGTGTGCGAGCTCCTCCAAATTCATAAGACCAGGACGACCCCTCTTAGGCTTCAATCGGATGGGATGGTGGAGAGGTTTAACCAGACCCTTTTGTCGCAATTGGCCCTCTTTACATCCGAAAACCAGCAGGATTGGGACGAGCACCTTCCCTTTTTTTTTTCTTTTTTTGTATACTGAATCGAGGCTCGTGGAAGAGCTAACATTTATTTCACAAACAAATCAACCAGACAAACAAAACATACAAAAAGAGAGAGTGGAAGACAAGATGGGGAGAGGAGGGGAAGCACACAAACACAACACCTGAGAGCAGGGAGAAGCGCGGGAGGGAGAGGGCTTGGGGGGAGGAGGCGTGGGAAGGGGGCGGCGGAGGGGGGGAGAGGTGTAAAACACAAGGAGACCAAGGACTTCCAGGACAGAAGTTGGTATTTCAAAAAAGTGTAGGATTTTGGGTGAAATTAGCGGGGGTAGAAAAGATCAAGGTTTTGGATGGGGGAAGATAAGAGATGGTGGTGAACAGCTGTTTTAAAGACCTGAAGGGTGGAGTGGGATTGAAGAGGGTGAGGGAGTTTGTTCCAAAGGTGGGAGAAAAGAGGAATGAAGGAGTGAAGGTCAGCAGAAAGTCTTGATTTTGGCAGTTTAACCATAAGAGGGTTGCAGGCAGATCTTGTGCGACCTGCAGGAATATTTGGGGGACAGAGCCCAGAGAGAGCTGGGGGGGCAAGGCCAGAGAGGAGTCGGTAGAAGACGGAAAGACCACAAACCTGCCTGCGGTGAGTGAGTGAAAGGCCCTTGGAGTTAGCTTCATTGCGAGATTCCAATGATTCTGAACGCTTTGCTTTCAACAGCGTGGAGGAGCTAGGTATGAGGCAGGAGCACCAGCCCAGAGGGGAGAGCAGTATTCCATTGAGCTGTGGATGAAAGCCTTGTATGTGGTGAGGAGCTCAGGTGTGCCAAGGAAGGACTTCGCACGACGGAGGATGCCCAGTCGGCGACTGGCTTTGGAGGCCAGATTTGAAATGTGGTTTTCCCAGGAAAGATCATGGCAGATAGTGAGACCCAAAAGCTTGAGTGACAGAACTTCTTGGAGAGGATTATTCAGAAAGTGGATGGGAGGGTTGTCCAGTCGGTCTTTTCGGAGAGACATCGTAAGAGTGTAAGATTTGTCAGGATTGAAAGACATGTTCCACTTGTTTGCCCAGTCTGTGATTTTGACCAGGTCTGCAGAGAGTGTGGAGGCTGCAGACTGCCGATCTGAGGGATGAGGAATGGAGCAACAGAGTAGAGTCGTCAGCAAAGAGATAGAGAGGATTTTCAAGAGAGTCAGAGAGATCATTGATGAAGACCAGAAAAAGCACAGGGCCCAGGACACTGCCATGGGGAACTCCAGCCTGAACGGGAAGAGGAGATGAGAGAAACCCATTCAGGGCCACACGTTGCCTACGACTAGAGAGGAAGTCCGCCAGCCATGCGTGGAGATTTCCATGGATACCAAAGGAGGAGAGTTTGGTGAGCAGAGCGGGGTGCCAGACCGTATCGAAGGCACGTGATATGTTAAGGGAGACAGCTCTAATTTCCTGTTTGGCATTGAGGACCTCCATCCATTGTTGATGGATGGATGTTGTTGGATGTATGTTGATGTTGATGTTGCCCTTTGTATTGATGGCATACCGGACCGCACAGCATGCGACCACTCGGTGCACTCCCACCTTGTTGATGTTCAGTAGGGAGATGTGAGTCCCCACAGATTTGTTGATGGGACCATCACCAGAGGAACCGGGTGAAGCATCTGTGGAAAGCTATGCAACCAATTTGAAAAGGAGCATAGAAAAGGCTCACGAGTTTGCGAGGAAGCAAATTGGCTTGGCTTCCTCGCATATGAAATTGCGGTTTAACGCTCGGGCACACTCACCTCGTTTCCTTCCCGGAGACCTTATTTGGCTCCACTGGCCCCGGAGGAGGAAGGGTGTGTGTCCAAAACTCACCTCACCCTGGAAGGGGCCGGGGTGGTGCTTCGGCAGGTGACTGATATGGTGTTCAAAATTCAGATGGGCCCGCATGCCTTTCCACAGATAGTTCAAGGGGATAGATTGAGCCCCTACATGGGTCGGGGGGCTCCTGGGTGGATCGGAAGGGTGAGGGGGAAATTAGGTGTGGTGGATGGCACTCTTGGACCCGACCAACCTGCAACTACCTGCACTTGAGGTAAGTGCTGGGATGTGTACTGTCCCAGGCTTCAGGACTTGCTAATTAAATTGGGGACATGTAATTTGGAGTAGGGGGCGGGTGAGAGTGATGGCATGGCCGGTGAGGGGGATGGAATGTGTGCCGCACAGTGTCTTGTGGGTGGCGTTTGTTTTTATGTGGAGGTTATGCGTTTTCATGTGGTCAGGAGAATGTAAATTGAAAGAGGAGTGATTGTTTTGAAATGTGCAATTTAAATGTGAATTGGGGATTTCACATACTGGCAGGCCATGGCAAAAACTTTTTGTAACATCTTCTCATGGAAATATGTGTTGGAGAATTGAATGTCAGTGGGGGACGAAATGTGTTCTGTGGATTTTGAGGGTGGGGAAGGTGTGCGTGTCCGCAGGTACAGATCAAGCTCTAGAGGAGCGATGACTGTGGCTCCCCTCTGCGGCAATTACCCCTGGCAGCCAGTGGTATCTGGAAATTGGAGCCCGTCGGTGGTGGGGTCTGTTTCCCAAAGGTGAAAGAGACTCCCGGCGACCCGTGAGCTGCAAGGAAGCAGGAGGCAACGGAGCCTGTTGTGTGGAGACCCCTAACGGCGGGGTAACAGCGAAAAGAGCTGTTTGGCTGTCACGGGCCAAGAGGTAAAGAGGGGGGGGGGGGGCAATGAAGTTGTAAGTCGAGTGACTTGTTATTGGGACTGCGGGCACCACAGCCTGAAGCGCCCCCACCATCTTGCTTATGCGGTACTTCCCCGCTGCCTAGTAGAGAAACGCACACACGAATATAAGATTTATGCCATGGTCCTGCATGGGGGGGGGGGGGGGGGGTGGGTGAAATAAGTGCTTGCAATGATTTTTGTGTCTTGATGACTTTTGGAATGTGTATGAGTGGTTTTTTTTTTTTGGTTTTTTTTGTATACTGAATCGAGGCTCGTGAAAGAGCTGACATTTACTTCACAAACAAATCAACCAGACAAACAAAATATATAAAAAGAGGGAGCAGAAGACAAGAGAAGGGGAAGCACACAAACACTTGAGGGCACACAACATTTAAGAGCAGGGAGATGTGTGGGAGGGAGAGGGATTGGGGGGAGGAGGCGTGGGAAGGGGGGGGGGGGTGGGAGAAGTATAAAACACAAGGACACCAAGGACTTCCAGGACAGAAGTTGGTATTTCAAAAAAGTGGAATTGGGGTGAAATTAGCGGGGATAGAAAAGATCAAGGTTTTGGATGGGGGAAGATAAAAGATGGTGGTGAACAGCTGTTTTAAAGACCTGGAGGGTGGAGTGGGATTGAAGAGAGTGAGGGAATTTGTTCCAGAGGCGGGAGAAAAGAAGAATGAAGGAGTGAAGGTGAGCAGAGAGTCTTGATTTTGGCAGTTTAACCATAAGAGGGTTGCAGGCAGATCGTGTGCGACGTGCAGGAATATTTTGCGGGACAGAGTCCAGAGAGAGCTGGGGGGGCAAGGCCAGAGAGGAGTCGGTAGAAGACGGAAAGACCACCAACCTGCCTGCAGTGAGTGAGTGAGTGAGAGGCCCTTGGAGGTAGCTTCATCGCAGGAGATTCCAATGATTCTGAATGCTTTGGTTTCAACAGCGTGAAGACGAACTAGGTGTGAGGCAGGAGCACCAGCCCAGAGGGGAGAGCAGTATTCCATTGAGCTGCGGATGAAAGGTTATGGGTTATGGTTATGGGTTTGTGTTGCATGAATGTGAGCAAAAATCCACCGAGCCATGCCACTCACCTGTAACACCAGGACAGGGCCCGTATAAATTTGGGGTGCATTAGGGATGGCCCCCCGCAGGTAACGTCGAGTCTTCTACCATCCACCGGGGGACGCGGTCTGTAGGATGAGGTTGTATAAATGTTCATTAGAATTTTTGAAGTTTTGCAAGTTTTCGGTTAAGTTGTGGTTAAGTTAGGTTTGCATGTTGTTGTTTGTTTCCTCCCTCCCCAGGAACTACCAGTAAGAATTTTTGTAAATATTTTAAATGCATTGTTTAAGAGGAAAGCATGTCATGGAGAATAGGCAGGTAGCTTCGGCTCACTTCCCACAGCCCTCCTGATTTATTTCATAGGTTAATTAAGTGTGAGACAGTAAGTGTTAAGACTGGAATGGTAGCACCTGTAGTGAACCTAGCAGGGGCTACGGTTCCAGAGAGGGGGGGGGTGGGGGGGGCTGTGTTATGAATTTTGGAGGAGGGCATATATAGATCCAGGTAGATCTGCATAGGTATTATGCTCCAGCTGTTGTGATAAGGAACCCCACATGTAATAAGTGCTGTGTTAGGCGGTTTGTTCGGATTAAGGTGTGTCTGTGGTGGCAGTGATGGGGGTACTCAAATACTCCCAGCGCTGTTACGCCAGAATAATGAGTATTTCCCCCCGCTATGCACTCCCAATCCTCTGGAGGGCAGTCTGAGACCATATCTGAGAGTGTCTGAGACGGTCTGAGACGGGTGACACCGTCACAATTTCGGTCTTCGAGGCCGGCCGATAGGCAAAGTGTGACCGGAAGGGACGAGGTTCTCCTGACCACGTCGCCCTTGACTTGGTTTGTCCGCACAATGTGGGCGCTTTCAGGATGAACTTTAGCCGGGGAGCGTTTGGGCGCCCCGGTCTGATACTGCCGCCCACGCGCAGAACAACTTGTGAGTGCACGTGGGTCCCGGCGGTCCCACTGGCCTAGCGCTACCATGTTTAGACAGCGAACTCCGTCCCCGGGCACCGGCACCTACTCCCGGAAGTTTGAGAGATCAGCAGTGCCGGGCACGGTAGGACACCCGCGGAGCCCCGGCGGACCGGGGACGCGCGAGCCTACGCGTTAGCGTGCTTCGGCGGAATCAACGGCTTCGGCCACGGCCGGGCCGATACTCGGCCCGGTCGCCCAGAAATGAACTGGTTCGACGCCCGCGCTAGAGAGGTCGCGGGCGACTGAGATGTATTAACAAATTAGTTAATTAATTTGAGACGTCCGATTTCTAGTGTTTGGAAATTTGGAAGAGCTTGACCATAGCCTTTCCCTTGCGAGGGCAAGGAGGAACTTAACACTTGACACTTAAGCTTAGTTTGAAGTACACCCTCCCAGCGCTCCCGGTGGGACGGCAGGGCAACCAGAAGGGACGAGGTTCTCCTGACCACGTGGCCCTCGATCTGGGAAGCGAGAGGCGTTCCATTAGTGGACGCGCCCCTCACGCCCGACTTTTGGGCGGCCCCGGCAGGCCGTTTGTTTTGACGTTCCGTGACAGGCCCCGCACCCCTCCGACCGGAATGAATCCCGGTGTCCCGATCCGAACCTTCAGAGCGGGCCGGCTGGGGAGTGCCAAGCACCCCGTACCTGCACTTTCCGTCCCTGCGGTCCCAAATAGCGGAACCACCCGAATACCACTTTATTCGACAAAATGAGGTGCGGCCTACAGCCTTAGAAAACCAACCCTATAGGGTTAGAAAACCAACCTCCAACGACAGGTATTGACTTATATAGGGTTGGGAGGGTGATGGGTGATGGGAGATGGGAGGGTGATGGGGGAGGGTGATGGGGGAGGGTGATGGGGGAGGGTGATGGGAGGGTGCAATAATCCGGTGCAATAATCGAAAACCGATTCAAAATGGCCCCTCGCTACGATTTTCCACGATCACATTTTATTTTCACCACTTCAAATCGACCGAATTTCACCAAATAAGATACCACATTCGATGCACTGATGTCATTTTTACGGCAAAAGTGAAAACAGATTTTAATTTGGAAATAAAACGAAAGCGTGCACAATGGACCCATTCGTGCCGCGTGACGCGGTGACGTCATCGCGCTTCCACCTTAAAAGACTTATTTGATATAAGTTAATATTTTGATATAAGCCTTAGAAAACCAACCCTATAGAAGTCAATATCTCCAACGACAGAGGTGCGCATTCGTGCCGCGTGACGTGGTGACGTCATCGCGCTTTCATCTTAAAAGACATTTGATATAAGTTAATATTTTGATATAAGCCTTAGAAAACCAACCCTTTCGAAGTCAATACCTCCAACGACACAGGTGCGCATTCGTGCCGCGTGACGTGGTGACGTCATCGCGCTTTCATCTTAAAAGACATTTGATATAAGTTAATATTTTGATTTTAGCCTTAGAAAACCAACCCTATAGAAGTCAATACCTCCAACGATTTTTCGGGTGACACCGTCACAATTTCGGTCTTCGAGGCCGGCCGACTGAGACAAAATGCAATTTTATACCAGACGACCTCCCCGTGAGGGGTCCACGCGGGGCGGGAGGCAGACATGTTTGTATATTGTCTCTCTGTCTCCCCACCAGCCACGATCGCTGTGAAGGCCAAAATATTGTAAGCATTTCTCCCTCCAAAATCAATTGTTATTCCTCTATGGTGGTCAAGCATTCTTGTCTTTCTCCCAATGTCCTTGACTCTCTCTCCCAAGCTGGCTCGGCTAACTCTTTGATTTCTCAGTATGGGATGAGGGGAGGGGATGAGGGGGGGGGGGTTGGGGGTGGAATGGTGTGGACTATGTATATGACCGGGTGTGGCCGAATAACTTTTAGATTTCATTGTATGGCATCGAGGCAGTCTCTTGTGAGAGGGGGACTGTCCCCTTGGCTCATAGACTGAAATATTCCATGCACATATTAGTGATTCTATAATAAACCTCTTGTGGAACAGTTCCAGTGCTTCCTGGGTTTCTTCCTGAGGAATTGGGGAAACGGGGGGTGCTGGGTGCTGCCACCACATATGTTCATCCCCATTACGAGGAATGGGGCATGTTAAGTAGTTATAGGGATCACATAAATTCTTTTGTACGTCGTTCCCTCTGTGATCATCCATTTGTCCCATATGACAACACACCAATAGACATTAGTTAGCCCTAGAGTCCCTTTATACAGAGAGTTACGACAACTGAGAATACGCCGCCATTTTGGGGCCAATTGTGCGGAACCACTGAACCGGCACATGCACAGTGCACTATGAGCTTTGCGTGTATTGGAGAGTGGGCATTACAAAAAAGTCTTAAACATTAAACAAAATTGTAAAACAACATAGGCCTACTTACAAGAACTTGACGATCTCTGAAGTTGTGGGTCAGCAGCATAGCTATGGTCTACAAGGAGAGATGTCTCATGTTGCTTGGGTGGACACATTTCTTTTGTAGGCCGGTCACGCTTTTTTGGAGACTTTCGTGACTTTGTGGTCCTTCGATGGCAAAAAATGGTAGGCACTGCAGAATTCTTCAGCTTCATTTTCTGATCGGCACGTCCACATTCAAACTGACGAGGATCAAAATGTGCCTGTTTATCAAGAAAGAAGAAGAAATAGAAAGAAATATGTATTCAAGATTGTCTAGGCTGCATCCCATTACAGGTTAATAATTCAATTTGTTAACCCGTTCTCTACGGGAACCGGGTGCTCCCTGTGTTAAAGGAATACAATACATGGGACTGAACAGTAACCTGACCTACCTCGCAAAGCTTTGAAGACGAAGCCGGCTTCCAGCCCACACGGCTGACTTTATTCTCCCATATTTTACGTCTATTGGGATCTGAAGGGAATCTGTACATCTTGAAACCCTTGTCATGTCTATTTGTGCATCCAAATGCACAACAACCCGGCATTTTCAGTGAACTAAGGCTTCCGTAGGTAGTCGAATCGATTGTACTTGCATAACACGCGAACGCGAGAAGTTAAGCGAACGCGAATTTGGCCCCAAAATGGCTCCCTGAGTCACGTGACAGTATTTTTCCGGATCGTCAGATCGTAACTCTCTGTATAAAGGGACTCTAGTTAGCCCCATTAGCACACACATTAATAAAAACTTCCCTCTCACAAGAAGACTTACCGGAAGAACAGACAGGAAGCGGCTGCGCATTACGCCAGCATGGCAATGAAACATCGAACAGGCAGGCCGAGAGCCACACCAAGAAGCTTCCCTGTGATTGGTGGAAGGAAGGTGAAGGAAGCGAGACACTGGTTGGCCAACGACAGATAGGATGACACCAAGAGCGCGAAGCACTCGGCCAATGGGAGTGGAGGACGTGAAGGGCAAGCAAGAAGCGACACACTGGTTGGAGAAGGAGGAGAGCTGACCTCAAGAGACGG
The DNA here is from genome assembly GCF_964187855.1 of Myxine glutinosa. Classification (NCBI taxonomy): domain Eukaryota; kingdom Metazoa; phylum Chordata; class Myxini; order Myxiniformes; family Myxinidae; genus Myxine; species Myxine glutinosa. The sequence goes on from NC_136274.1 coordinate 18,665,308, forward strand.
CCGGTAAAACGTCTTGCAGGCGGACATTTTCTCTCCCGGTTTTTCGATCCCTTTGTGGCCGGATGCTCTCTCCGATTTGGACGCTCTTCCCTTCTTCTCCTGTTGCCTTTGTGCATTCCTCTGCCGTCAAGTCTCTCATCTTGGTTCCGGACAAGCGAGCGATTCCGCGTGGATGGAGCCAGGCACAGCCGGAGGAGCGAGCTGCACACGACCGTTCGAGTCGCGCGGAACGCCCGTGGCAGGCCAGCAAATGAGACCGGGGCGAGCGGGTGGCTCGGTGGACCTTGTGGAGCATGAACAAGGACGCATCGAGGCCTGGTGAATGGGGGCGCGGCGAGGCCAGCTTCGCGCCGACTGGAGCCACGTTGGACAACGGTGCTCAAGCCTGACGATTCCTGATTGCAGACAGAGCCAAGCCGCACCACACAGAACACAACGGTTTCTTTTATTAATTCTTCCCTTGTGCTTGTTGTTGAAGTGAGGTGTGTGGGATCCCAATCTAGGTCTTAGTTTTTACCGTCGCGGCGTTCTTGTTCTCGGGGTCTGGCAATAAAGCCGTGTTTATTTTTGTACATAAATTCCGTTTTGTGTGAGTTATTAATTTGCAGGGTGAAGACGCCTGCGCGCGGGACCGACAGGTAAATCTCCCACTTATTCTTCCTCTATCTTTCTTCCCCCGCGCATATACAGTCACGTGAAAAAGTAAGTACACCCCATGTAAAGTTTTGACTTTTTCAACATATTTCAACATACCGCTATTTGATCTTCATTTCAACAATATTGAAAGATAAAGGTGATATAATATAACAAATATCATGAAACATTTACATTTTGTAGTCCATTGCATAATTTAAATAAACATAAATGCAAATTTTGCATAAGGAAAAAGTAAGTACACCCCTACATTTATCTCTACTTCAAATACCTAAAATTAAAATCAGGTGCACCAGCTCAGGTGCAAATGATTAGAACATCGTTGGAGAGGATCTTGGAGGAACCTGTCTTATTTAAACCTCAGACATTTAGTTTGGTTTGCTCTTTGTTGTTGAAGTATGCGGCGTCACCATGCCGAGATCAAAAGAGCTCTCTGAGGCCTTCAGAAAGAAGGTTATAGATGCCTACGAGTCTGGGAAGGGATTTAAAAAGATCTCCAAACAATTTGAAATCAATCATTCGACTGTCCGGAAGATCATCTACAAGTGGAGAAGATTCCAAACAACTGCCAACTTGTTCAGGCCAGGCCGCCCCAGCAAGTTCAGCCCGAGAGCAGACCGCAAGATGCTGAAAGAAGTCTCTAAGAACCCCCAGAATGTCATCACGGGACCTACAGGTAGCTCTTGCCACTGTTGATGTCAAAGTGCACGAGTCTACCATCAGAAAGAGGCTGCACAAATTTGATCTACCTGGGAGGTGTGCCACGAGGAAACCTTTGCTGTCCAGAAAGAAAATTTGTTTGGAAATATTATTGTTTGGGGTAGCTTTGCTGCATCAGGGCCTGGGCAGCTCACCATCATAGAATCCACTATGAATTATTCAATGTACCAGAGGGTGCTTGAGGATAATGTGAGTCCATCTGTCAGAAAGTTGAAGCTCAACCGAGGGTGGACCTTGCAACATGACAATGACCCTAAACATACCAGTAAATCCACCAAGGAATGGCTGAAAAGAAAGAAATGGAGGGTTCTGGAATGGCCAAGTCAAAGCCCGGATCTAAATCCCATCGAGATGTTGTGGGGGGATTTTAAACGAGCTGTGCATGCAAGAAACCCCTCAAACATCGCACAGCTGAAAGAATTCTGCAAGGAGGAGTGGGCAAAAATTTCTCCCAGTCGATGTCAGAGACTGGTAGACAGTTATAAGAAACGCCAACTTGAGGTTGTTTCTGCCAAAGGGGGCAATACCACCCATTGGAGCCAAGGGTGTACTTACTTTTTTCCACAGAAGGAAATGGCATCTCTGTTAATATTTTGTTGAATAAATTATTGCAAAGTCAATACTTCATTGTTTTTTGTTCAATTAGATCACCTTTATCTATAGATACTGTTTAAATGAAGATCAAATATTGATATGTCCACATATGTTAAAAAGATTTTAAAAAACATTTAATGGGGTGTACTTACTTTTTCCACATGCGAAATTTGCATTTAAGTTTATTTAAATTATACAATGGACTACAAAATGTAAATGTTTCATGATATTTGTTATATTATATCACCTTTATCTGTCAATATTGTTGAAATGAAGATCAAATAGCTGTATGTTGAAATATGTTGAAAAAGTCAACACTTTACATGGGGTGTACTTACTTTTTCACGTGACTTTCTTTTGTCAAATCCGCAATTGAATAACGCCTCAAAGTAAGCTTGATTGCCATTCGTGATTTCCCGGTCTTAACCGAGGGGAATCACGTGACATTATGTTGGTTATAAAGGTATCTAAGTAACAAAATAACTTTATTTCTACAAGTTCAATAGTTTAGCAAATACAACGCTTTATCAGTGGGCAGCTGCAAACTGCCGATGAGTCATTAAATTCCAACAGTTTCAAGTGCCTGTCCTTGGACATTAATTTGCGCTTACAAAAGACCTGTTTGATGTTCACACACTTTCTCAAACTTCAAACTTGCATATGATATACGTATCTACTATCTATATATGTTTAGATTATAGATTGGTCATATGTTGATTGGAGAAGCGTTTATCTGAGGTGGCAGGATATATGTCTGCAGCTCAAAACTTCATATGCTGCTCTGCATAATTAAATAGACCGTCAGAGACGATTAGCTTTTATCAGGAAGCGAGTTTGTCAGAAACACAAATGTTATGGGAATTGAATTATTTCACAGGTTAAAATTGTACACTTCCACACCTCCCTCCCCCACCTAACTCCTCTCCCTACAGAATCCCCACGCCTTCCCCTCCTACTCCTTTCCCCCTCGTTTTCCTGCCCAAACCACCCTTCCAAAATGACAGAGGAGGAGACAAAGAGAGTGGGGGGTTTAATATAATGCAACAAGATCACACAAAAAGGTGAAATAATGCGATCTTGTTTAAAAAAAAAAACTTTAAAAAAAACTGCGTACTTAAAAAAATAAAGGACCGCCTGTCTTGTGTGTCACCATGGCTTGCAAAAGCAGATTGTAGAGTACTAGCCAAGTATCTGGAGCATTCAAGCAAGCACTCCAGCAAAACAGTTGATAAGGAACGGCTGCCTTATTAAGCAATTGCAAGCTGATTATTAGTGGAACACAACACAACAACAACAACAACATGCATTTTAAGGCCATTTTCCCTGCTAGAGCGGGGGTTAGCCTTGCGGTCCCCATGACAATCTTCTCCATTTTGCCCTATTTTCTGCATCTCTCCTTGTTAACCCCCTTGCCCGCATTTCTTCTTCCACCATCTTTAGCCAAGTCTTTCTCGGTCTTCCCCGTCCACTACTTCCTTCTACATTAACTTCCATCACTCTTCTCAACCAGTCACTTTCATCCTTCCTCAACACATGACCAAACCATGTCAACCTGTTCCTCTTCACAGCATCAATCACAGGCTCTATTCCCATCATCTTTGGCAATTCATCATTTGTCTTCCTCTCTCTCAACGATACTCCGCACATCCATTGAACCATTTGCATTTCCACCCTTTCCAACCTTCGTTGCTGCTCTACGTTCATTACCAATGTCTCGCTCCCATAAATCATAACACTTCTCACACACGCAGCATACACCTTTCCCTTCAGCTTCAATGACACTCCCCTCCTCATCAGCACGCCACTCAGTTCCCGAAACTTCTTCCATGCACATCTCACTAGCAACCGTTGCCGAGTTTGATCCACCTTCTCCATTCAGCATGTCTCCGAGGTAGCAAAATGTTTTCACACCTTCCACCTTCATGCCGTCTTCAAGATCCAACTCAACATTTCCTCCATCTGCAGCTCCCTCTGTGTACAACTCTCATTTGAATGTAGCTGCCACACTGGTTAATGACCCTCTCAGACCACTACATTTTTGATGAACCCACTCAGCGCACATTGTACATTGAATGGAGTTCACTCCGACACCCTTCCTGCACACAGCATGGGGCCACTTCCCAGTTCTTTCCACCTCACCACATGCTTTACCACTTGCCATAACCTTCAGACCTTTTGTCTCCATACATTCCTTCCACTTGTTCATCTTTTCCTTCAGTCCATCCATACTTTCCGCAATCAACACCAGATCATCTGCATCCAACTCCCACGGTAAACCCTCCCACAACACACCTGCAAACCTGTAGTGGAACACACCTGCAAAAAGAAAAACTGGCATGATTATTAAAATTTCCAGATTTCATTCCAGATTGCATCACTTAATTAGTCCACTTGCTTCAATCCTCAAACCCGAAGACAGTTTTCATTTATATACTTTAATTAGTTTGTGAGAGTACATTCTGTTTCCAAGGCAAAGCATTTTTGAGCAGGCCAAACAAAATAAGAATCCAACAATGTGACAGAGGGTTTACTAATATGTCGTGCCACCATTTTGGTTAGCCTTATTTTGTTTTTGTGATAAGCACCCCATAAATTATCGATAAAAGGGAGTTTCAAAACACCCAGTGTCCATTCATGCACTCCCTTAGAGTTACCTTAGTATGCGTACAACGTTTCGTCCCGCTAGTTTTGTGGTTATGGAGAAGACTCACTGACACACACGCACACACACACACTTATTATTACAGATTTTAGGAATAACTGATACTGTACAATAGTGTGTGTGAGAGTGAGAGTGAGAGTGAGAGTGAGAGTGAGAGTGAGAGAGAGAGAGAGAGAGAGAGAGAGAGAGAGAGAGAGAGAAAGAATTGTGAAGAACAGAAAATGTAAACATAGGGGCAATACCCCTAGCTCACCTGGTAGAATAAACAGTATACTGCACTGACTAAAGGTATTTTAAACCAGTTTCAATGCTTGCTAGAAGATAGGGCAGCATGTAGAATCATACTAACATAATCATCAGACTTTAAACACGGGTGATGAAGGTTGTGGTGAAGTTTCATCGAAATTGCGTGTGCAGTTTCCGAGAAGAAAGCAAATACCTATTTTGGGAGGCAACCCCCACGTAGACCCCCAAAGCGGCAGATTTTCTTTAATGCCGTGAACAAACTTTGGTACAGCATGGGCGGTGAAGGTTGTGGTCAAGTTTCATCTCAATAGTGTGTGTAGTTTCAGAGGAAAAAGGAAATTCCTGTTGTTCTTTTTGGGGGAGGGGAGGGGGGGGGGGGGTGGGGGGGGTTAACCTCAATCCACTTTGACCCTGCTAAACCCCCTTAAACCCGATATTTTTCATGCCGTGAACAAACTTTAGTCACAACACAACAAATATAATTTGTGCCAAATTTGGTCACAATCCCTTCAGCAGTTTCGGAGAAAAAGTTGCAAATGTTTACGGACGGACTTACTGACGGACGGACGGACTGACGATGACGATGCGCCATCGCATACGCTCCCCTGAAATTCGTGCCAGGTGAGATAAAAATGAGAAAAGTGTGTGTGTCTGTCTAAACTCTAGGCCAAAACTATTTTACCATTTGAGCTTTTGTTATCATATTTTCAACAACCCATCATCAGTCTCAACAACAGTGTCAGTATTTGCCTGTATGTTGTCTGAGCCAAGTAATCTCATTATTGATTGTATAAAATAATGATTGTAACAATGTTTTGCACATTTTATTTTTTAAAGAGTTATTATGCCATCCAGTATATTATGGACAAATCAACCATGATCATTCTTGCCCCTCTTCCTGCAGAGTGGAATGTATTTGTTCCAGCTGATGCAAGCTCATATTATATTTTTCGTCAATCCAATTGGTATATTAATCGAGCTGGTTGTGATCTCCTGGATATATGGTGAGCATCTAGAAATTATAGAATGTGATTAAAAATATTTCAGTACGCCAGCCAAACATGGCATTTTGAAACGCAGTCATATCCAAAATGGGCTCGTGATTACCGTTGCTTTCACACACCTTTTGGTTAAACTTGTCGGCTTCCGCATAATCATTTTTTTCCCAATCAATTTCCAATCTATCTCGCAGGTAAAATGTGCCATCAAGAGAAACCCGAAGTTGTTTCACCTTAGCACTATCACTCACCGCATTATTCTTATCAGTACCTTCATCTCCATCTAGTTTCTTAAAAATGAGCCATAGGTATCGTGGCATTCCTTCCAGAACACCTAAATTCCAAGTGTAGGTAGTGTGTTCCAGTTTAACGTGTTGACATCTTCTTTAAGGTATGATACATTTAGCGGTTTCTTTGAGTTAAGTCTTCTATTCAACATCTCTTCCGTTTTAAGATTAGGAGTATATTCACTAATATACCAACACATTTCACTACTAACAAATTTATTATTATCACCAAAAGCATTAGCAGTCCCAAAAAACAATCTATTTACATTATCATTCCTTTGTAGTTGAAATCGAATTCTAAGTCCATACAAAACTTTATCATAATCACAAAATCCAAATATACCTTTAAGAGGAACTGCTACGGTAAAACTATTCTCTGCTTTTGTTTCATCATTATACATTGCCTTTCTTTGTCTATAACCAGGGTCTGCATTTGTTCCCATTGACATATCAGGAATAAAACCTTCAACAGCTCCCTTACCCATTCTATCACCTAACTAATTAGTGTAAATTTCATCATCTCAGATGCAGCAGACATAATCAACCGCTTCAACCTCTTGTGTTCCAATATTCAAACGGACACCATCAAACATTTTCCAGAAGAAATCATTTACGAGTGTAGCATTAGTATTATTCGCAGGCTTAGTGAATTTAAATTTACACAACAACAAACTATCAGCTCGATTCAAGTAAGTTTGTTGATTATTTATTTCAAAACTTTTTGTTCCGTTTGAATTCCAGTCTGTTCCTGTTATAGCATTTACCTTATCATAGTCTTCCTTTTTAGTAGAGTTTGAAATGAGAATTGTATCATCCAAATCATAGTAGTGGGGCGGCTTAGCCCAAATATTCAAAAGAATTGTGCATTTTGTGATACAAGCACCAAATTTGGCACAAATGTACATTAATATGTTGCGAACATTTTTAGATATTGGGCCACTTGAAATTCCGTAATTTTTTTTTTCAAATTTTTTCAAATTTCGTAATTTCACAATTTTTCGGGTGACACCGTCACAATTTCGGTCTTCGAGGCCGGCCGATAGGCAAAGTGTGACCGGAAGGGACGAGGTTCTCCTGATCACGTGGCCCTCGATCTGGGAAGCGAGAGGCGTTCCATTAGTGGACGCGCCCCTCACGCCCGACTTTTGGGCGGCCCCGGCAGGCCGTTTGTTTTGACGTTCCGTGACAGGCCCCGCACCCCCACCTCCGGGCCGACCGGAAGCTTGTGCTGAGTACATCATACCTGAACAACTCAGTGAGGCAGAACACAGCAGTGCACACCAGGGTGACCCCTTCAGTGCATAAACCAATTAACCTGTCCACTGCAGGGCATATAGAAATGAAGTTATTTTCTGCATATAATAATAATATAAGTTCAGTTCTATATAACAATTTCTGTTATCACCACTACCACTACAACTACCACTACTACAAGCTTTGTCTGGAATTTTGTGGACTAACAGACAAACAGACATACAGACAAGCTGGGATCAAAACATTACCTCCTTCCACCATTGAGTGTAGAGGTAAACATCATGGAAATTATATCATGCCCTAGATTTAATTCATGCTTACCCGTGTATTTGCTTCACTGGTTCACAAGGTCTTTTGCATACATGTAATTCAGACTCTCGTCTTCATTGCTGACCACACAATGTTCGCAACATATTAATGTACATTTGTGCCAAATTTGGTGCTTGTATCACAAAATGCACAATTCTTTTGAATATTTGGGCTAAGCCGCCCCACTATATCGGCCGGCCTCGAAGACCGAAATTGTGACGGTGTCACCCGAAAAATTTGAAATTACGAAATTTGAAAAAATTTGAAAAAAAAAATTACGGAATTTCAAGTGGCCCAATATCTGAAAATGTTCGCAACATATTAATGTACATTTGTGCCAAATTTGGTGCTTGTATCACAAAATGCACAACAGGTTTGCTATGCTGCTACACTATAGATACTATCAATAATTGCTTCCATACTTGTATTTATTTAGTAAAAAAAAAATATGCTAAAACTTTTGAAACCCTGACCCAAGTATTTGAATGATTTTTTGTCGTTCTTGTGAAGATAGTTGAGTTTTCCCTTTTTTCATTTCTTTGATTGCTTGTAATTTATGAGACTCCTTTTGAGCATCTTTTTTCTCTTTATAGCACCTGCTACATTTCCCATAGCAGAAGCAGTTGAACCAATTCGGTCTTTATGTTTAAGAATGGCTGAACCAATATCCATTAGAGTATCAATTATTCCATCTCCTTTATTTCTAAATTGATATCCTACACCCCATTGTCTCTTAGGTTTACAGTATCCTCTGCCCAGAAACATACCCCCACCCTTATAGTATGGTGAAAGGAACATCCCATCCCCATCTTTTGTAATTATTTTATATTTTCCCAACTTGTGTTTTCTCACAATCATCGTATTTATTTATTGGAAAACTTCACGTAGGTGAATTCTCATGGATATAATTTCTTCATTAAAGGAAATCATATGATTATCTTGATCGGTTATCCTAAAATTTACTCTGTATATGGTTTTTTTCTGACAGGTAAATGGACAAGATTTTTTGGTTCCATATTGAATTTATAACCAATCGGGGTTGAGTAAGCGCTGAATGAAAATATTGTATTTGTTCTTATTCCATGTTATAAGCACCATCAATCAAATCACAATGAATTAATACCAAATTTATACCGGAGGATATTTGAATAACATTATCACTGTAAAACGTCCCATTAGTCTCAATATTTTTTGAAGAGAAACCTAATAGCTCTCTAAATGAATTATCAATTGTGAAATCAACTTTATAATTTTTTTTGAGTCTAATAGTTGATTTTGAAGTATGTTTTTGAATAGCTATTACAATATATTTTGATTCATCACCTTGCTCTTTCATAAGGCGAGAAATTTCAGAAGATATTTGAGAAATCTCGTAAGCTCCGGATGAAACAGTTATAGTTTTATATCCACTTCCTGAATCAAAATTAATCTTGTTATTTTTCGTGATATTAAAAAGAGTATTGTAAGTTTCCATTGACAATAAAGATGCCTCATATTCTTTTGCGGGGTCAAGTTGTAGTGGGTAAGGGAATGAAGCTGTGTAATCACTTGTCGTGAAATTAAAACTAAGAATTGTGCTTCTCATCTTATTTAATATGTAATAAAATATCTTTGTATTGACACTTATTAATTATTTTCATAGTCATCAACTGGTCTAAAATGGCTGAGGCTTAATTAAAACAATTGTTGTTTCCAGCCTTCTTACTACCTAACAGCAATAATAGCCTATTAACTTATTGTGATGGGTCATTTGGAAGAAATGTAACACGGGAACCCGAGGCTTAACCAAGCTTGCTTAAAGCTTCAATAATATGTTTTTCCTTCTCATTCTTCTTGCTTTTACCAGCAACAGAAACTCCATAATCAAGCGAGTTTAGTAAATCAATATATACCCTATCATCTTCACTTCACTTCACTTTTCGCTCTTTCACGAGCCTCGATATTGTATACAAAAAAAAAAAAAAAAAAAAAAAAAAAAAAAAAAACGGTTCATCAAAATAACTTGAACTATAGTATCCATCTTTTGTGAGAAGAAACATTTATAGGTGGAAGAAACAGAGGTTAATTTTACAGGTGATCAGGCAGACCTTAAGAACATCAATTTATCATAAAATATCAATACCTTTTCTTTAACAAGATAGAACTGTGCTGGTTCTTCTGTTGGAATGAGACCTGCTCTGGTTTTTGAAACTGTTGAATATTCATTGTTTTGAAGAGCTTCCACAATATAATTGGGAGGTTGATTTACCTCCTCAAGTTGTCGGAATAATCCTTCATCATCATATTCTAATTCTCCTATATTTTCAAGTTCTTGTTCCATCATTTGACTAAAATCTTTGAGCATTTGAAGTTTTTTTGTAGTATATTCTATCACAGGAACTGTAGACTAAATCATTTTTTGTTGGGAAGTTTTTAAAAGCGGTTTAAAACATTTCTCTTGTTTTCTTTCAAACACTTCTTCACCCGTTAGTTTCTGTCTGCATTTCTTCTTTATGCCTTCCTGTTGCTTTACAACTTTTGACATGAACTCCTGATGTTCCTTAAATCTCCTTGCTCTTTCTTGTGCATTCATTTTCTGTATTTATTTGTTGAAAAATATCATTTAGTATCTCATCTTGTTTCACAACAATATATTTATATTTTCCAATCGTGTGTTTCGTGTGAGCCTCAAATTCTTTTTTACTACATAACGTAGAACAATTGTCTCTCCAAAAAATATTTACATCTATTGAATTTAACGTGAATAAAATAAAAGTATTGGCATTGTTTCTTATTGAGCGACGAGGGAGTTGAAAGTATGATTGACTGAGATAAATACAATTACAAGAAGAATGTCTCCCTCTTGTATAGTCGCTATCCATAACCGTTTGGTTTCTCTCATTAACCCAATCATCAAAGATAACGAGGTCTTTTTTGATTGATCTAAATCTTGAGGTGAAGGTATATCATCCGTATTATCACTGAGAATACAAGTTAGGGGTTTTGGTTTCGGTTTTGATTTCTGTGTATCACAAAATGGTTGTATTATCTATCTATAATTCCAGCAATCTCTGTGTGTGTGTGTGTGTGTGTCTGTGTGTCTGTGTGTCTGTGTGTGTGTTTGTTTGTTTGTCTGTGACCGCTGTTTCTCGACAACCACGGGTCCGATATACTTGAAACTTGCCAGGTATATTGCTGGGGACCCGAGGATGTGCCTTTTCAAGGTTTGAAATTAATCGGACAAGTAGTTACCGAGCTATGTCCAAAAAACGATTCAACCAATCAGAGAGCAGCGAGCTATCACGTGTGCCGAACGTGGCGAACAGACTCTGCCTCGGACGGCACATTTGAGAGCGTATTCATTTATTTCACGTTGGCAAACTATGTTGCCGCTATGTTGGCGGTAAACTATGTTTTAAAACTAATTAAAACTAATTTGCGATTCTTTCGCTTTCCTGCGCGTTTGTGCACGCTATGGCGATTTCTTTACCAAACTCCGCAAGCCGTTCGCTTTGGACCAAACCATTTCATGTAAATAGAGGGGGGGGATTGTCACCATACTCGCAAGCCGTTCGCTTTGGACCAAACCATTTCATGTAAATAGAGGGGGGGGATATAATTTTAGATATATATATAGTACGGGCATGCCCTAGTATCTTCAATGTTATAATCTTTTTTTTTTTTTTGAAGTTTAAATAAACCGATTATATCTTATTTTTGAAGGCCCGCATTAAAACCTTGTGATAGAAGTTGATACTCGGGTTGAAAACTTGACTTTGTGAAAATTATTAAATTATCATCATCTAAAAAGTTGGGGGTAAGGAGCATCTTTAAAAGCAAACAGGTTTTTCCACATCTGCTTGAACCAACTGTCAGACATCTGAATGAATTTGGGAGATTATTATGGCTGTTAAATTTTATCTTGTTTTCCCAAACAGGTAAAAAAATCATTCATTTATATATTTGGAAAACAAGTCATCTAATCTTTTATGAGCTTTTTTAGAAACTCTATATTTTATCCTGAGTTCAGGTTTAATTTCAAGATAATCCATTATTTTATTTAAATAGTATCTTGTATTAACATTTCTATTAAAATTATTTTGAATAATAATAATAATACATTTATTTTATATAGCGCTTTTCAAGAAGCCCAAAGGCGCTTTGACAGAGTACAAAAAACAAGTGCAACAAAAATAAATAGGTAAATAATCAAAGCAAAAGGAAGGAGGAGAAGAGATAGTCAGGGGTTAAATGCTGTGGGTTAAATGTTGAATGCAGTGTTGAACAGGTGGGTCTTGAGTGATGTTTTGAATGTGATGAGTGAGGAGGAGTCTATGATGGTGTGAGGTAGTGAGTTCCAGAGGGTGGGAGCAGCGATGGAGAAGGCCCTGTCCCCCCAGGATCTGAATTTGGTCCGGATGGGGGGGGGGGGGTCAGGAGGTTGGCGCCAGCAGAGCGGAGGTTGCGGGTGGGAGTGTGTCTGGAGAGGAGGTCAGTCAGGTAGGATGGGGCCAGGTTATGGAGGGTTTTGTAGGTCAAGAGGAGGATTTTGTACTGGATTATCTGGGAGATGGGGAGCCAGTGAAGCTTATAAAGGACGGGTGTGATGTGGTCACGGGTCCGGGAATGGGTGAGTAGACGGGCAGCGGAGTTCTGAATGTATTGGAGTTTATTGATGATTATTGAGGGTGAACCATAGAGGAGGCTGTTGCAGTAATCCAGACGGGAGGTGATGAAGGCATGGATGAGGGTTTCTGCAGCCGTGGAGGAGAGGGATGGACAGAGATGGGCGATGCTTTTCATGTGAAAGAAGGCTGTCTTTGTGATTTGTTTAGTGTATTTGTCGAAGGAGAGGGTTTGATCAAAGATGATGCCAAGATTCCGGATGTGAGGGGAGGCGGATACTAGGAAACCGTCAATGTTGAGGGCGAAGTTATGGGTGGATTTGGTGAGCGTTTTTGAGCCAATGATGATTATTTCAGATTTATCATAGTTAAGTTTGAGGAAGTTGATTTGAAGGCAGGATTTTATTTCAGTGATGCAGTTTGTCAGGATAGAGTGGGTGGCGGTGGAGATTGACTTGGTGGAGATGAAAATCTGGATGTCATCGGCGAAGCAGTGGAATTGGAGACCATGACGGTGGATTAAGTGACCAAGGGGGGACAGGTACAGGATGAAGAGGAGGGGGCCGAGAACTGAACCTTGGGGGACACCTTGGGGGAGGGGAGCAGTGGGGGATTTGCAGTTATTGATGGAGATGAACTGGCGTCTGTCAGAGAGGTAAGATTTGATCCAAGAGAGGTCAGTGCCGGTAATGTTAAAGGTGGTTTCAAGTCAGGTGAGGAGGATGGTGTGATTGATGGTGTCAAAGGCGGCGCTGAGGTCGAGGAGGATGAGAATGTTGAGGTTGCCGGTGTCAGAGGAGAGGAGAAGGTCATTGGTGATTTTGAGGAGAGCAGTTTCAGTACTGTGGTTGGAGTGGAATCCAGATTGGAATGTTTCATACAGGTTATTGGCAGAGAGGTGATGTTTGAGTTGAGTGGCTACAGCACGTTCCAAAACTTTTGACAGAAAGGGTAGGTTGGATATGGGTCTGAGGTTATTTAGGGTGTCAGGGGTGAGTCCAGGTTTTTTCAGAATGGGGGTAACAGCAGCAATTTTGAGGGATGGTGGGACGATGCCTGTAGACAGGGAGTTTATTGTTGCAGTGATAAGTGGAGAGAGAGCAGGAAGGGAGGCCTTGACAAAGCCGGGGATGGGGTCCAGAGTGCAGGTGGCAGTTTTCATTCCTATGAGGAGTTCAGAGAGGTCAGTAGGGGAGACTGGGGAGAACTGAGACAGGGGTTGGCAGGATAAGGGGGGGCAGGTGGTTTGAGGGGGAGCAGGTGCGGTGGTGGTTAAGCTGTTGTAGATGTTGTCAATTTTGCTTTGGAAGAATGAAAGGAAGGAGATGCAGTTGTCTACTGTGAATGACTGGGTGGTGGTGTCCAGGGGGCTGAGGAGTTTGTTTATTGTAGAGAAGAGTGCTTTTGGGTTTCCGGAGCCAGAGTGGATAATTTGAGAGTAGTAGGCAGAGCGGGCGCGGGAGAGGGCATCTTTGTAGTGCTGCAGGTGGTCCTTGTAGGCTTGGGAGTGAATTGTGAGACCTGTTTTATTTCGGAGTCTTTCAAGTTGGCGAGCACGAGTTTTCATCAGTCAGAGTTCAGGGGTAAACGAGGGAGCAGAATGGGTGAAAGAAACTGTTTTGGTTTTTATCGGCGCAAGCTGGTCGAGGCAGAAGGAGAGAGTGTGGTTGTCGTAGTCAGTGAGGTCAGAAGGGGTGTGGAGGTCAACGAAGGGAGAAGTAGACATTTTTTCAGAGAGGGTGGATGAGAATGAGGTCGGTGAAAGAGAGTTTAGCTTACGGAAGTTGATAATGCAATAATGCCTTGGTGCTGGGGTGGGGATGTTGATGGTCATAGTGATGGCTAAGTGGTCAGAGAGGGTGAGGTCGGAGCTAGAGAGATGGTGCAAAATTAGTCCAGTAGAGCAGACAAGGTCGAGAATGTGACCACGGTTATGGGTAGGAAAGTTGACATGTTGAGTGAGGTTAAAGCAGGTGAATAAATCAGTGAAGTCAGTGGTTATTGTGGAGTCAGTGGAGTACACGTGGATATTGAAATCACCGAGGAGGAGGATTGAGGGGGAGAAGGAACAGAGCTGGGTCAGAAAGTAGGAGAAGTCAGACAGGAATGATGGGTGTGGTTTTGGAGGGTGGTAGACGACTGCCATGACTGACTGTGTGTGACCAGAGAGTTTAAAAACCAGGTGTTCAAATGATGGAGCAGATGAGATGGAGATGAGGCTGGTCTTGATATCCTGTCGGTGAATTACGGCAATTCCACCACCTCGGCCCTCCGTGCGTGGTTTATTGATGTATGAATATCCATTGGGTGTAGTGAGGTTGAATGAGAAGTAGTCCAGAGGTTGTTGCCAGGTTTCAGTGAGACAGAGAACGTCCAGTTTATTGTCCAGAATGTAGTCGTTCAGGATGTGGCTTTTGTTGTTGAGGGACCGGGTATTGAACAGGGTGAGCTTGATGTTGCTTTGTACGGTGGGGATGAACTCAGGTGATTTTGCCAGGGTTTGCAGACAGGAGGCGCAATCGTGTGCGTTGCTGTGGTGACGTAGTCGATGAGTGGGAGTGCGCTGAGCTGACCAGAGTACGGGAATGGAGTGACCTGTTTGTAAGTAAACAAACTTGCGACCGCAGCCTCTATGAATGTATCTGGGTCATCGCAGGAGTCAGTGGTATTTGATTGCAGAGATGTATATTTATTGCATGATGCAATAAATATCATTAAACCCCTATACATTTCCTCAATACAAATCGTCTCTTCCCTTGTAGGAAATGGTGTATTCTCATCATAATACTTAACGTTCATCTCTCTTATTAATCTTGTAAAGTAATTCATTTTTGGTTCTAATTTAAAAGAGTTATATATATATATACATATTTTAATCATCATTAATTAAAAGATAATCACAGAATAAACATTGTTTTTGGGCTTTTGACTCTGTATTTAATCCCACTCTATCACAAGCTGGACAATTCTCTAATTTATCATATGGAGAATTAGGGAATTCAAGATGCTCAACATCTGGTATGTCGTTTGGATTTATCATATTTATATGGTAAAAGATTACTTAAACTAAAAATCATCTTCACTATAATCGGTGCTTTCATAATCATAATAATAATAATAATAATAATAATAATATAATAAAATAATAATAATCATCATCTATAAAACTACTTTCATAGCTATCGTTAGAACACAAACTCTCAGTATCATAACTGTCTTGCGAAGACAAAGTCTCACGACCACTATCATCACTTTTAAAATCAACAAAATCTTCACTTGAATAATGACTCATTTAATTAGAAGAAAAAACATTACCGTCTATATCCATATACCTTTTTTCATTAACAGATTCAACGACAACATTTTTTAGGTTAAAGGTAATTTTAAAATGGTTCTTGGCTACGACTGAACGAAATGACATTTCTCCTGATTTTTTTTTTTTTTTTTTGTATACTGAATCGAGGCTCGTGAAAGAGCTAACATTTACTTCACAAACAAATCAACCAGACAAACAAAATATATAAAAATAGGGAGCGGAAAACAAGATGGGGAGAGAAGGGGAAGCACACAAACACAGCATTTGAGAGCAGGGAGATGTGTGGAAGGGAGAGGGCTTGGGGGGAGGAGGCATGGGAAGGGGGGTGGGGGAGGGAGAAGTATAAAACACAAGGACACCAAGGACTTCCAGGACAGAAGTTGGTATTTCAAAAAAGTGGAATTGGGGTGAAATTAGCGGGGGTAGAAAAGATCAAGGTTTTGGATGGGGGAAGATAAGAGATGGTGGTGAACAGCTGTTTTAAAGACCTGGAGGGTGGAGTGGGATTGAAGAGAGTGAGGGAGTTTGTTCCAGAGGCGGGAGAAAAGAGGAATGAAGGAGTGAAGGTGAGCAGAGAGTCTTGATTTTGGCAGTTTGACCATAAGAGGGTTGCAGGCAGATCTTGTGCGACCTGTAGGAATATTTGCGGGACAGAGCCCAGAGAGAGCTGGGGGGGCAAGGCCAGAGAGGAGTCGGTAGAAGACGGAAAGACCACCAACCTGCCTGCGGTGAGTGAGTGAGAGGCCCTTGGAGTTAGCTTCATCGCGGGAGATTCCAATGATTCTGAATGCTTTGGTTTCAACAGCGTGAAGACGAGCTAGGTGTGAGGCACGAGCACCAGACCAGAGGGGAGAGCAGTATTCCATTGAGCTGCGGATGAAAGCCTTGTATGTGGTGAGGAGCTCAGGTGTGCCAAGGAAGGACTTCGCACGACGGAGGATGCCCAGTCGGCGACTGGCTTTGGAGGCCAGATTTGAAATGTGGTTTTCCCAGGAAAGATCATGGCAGATAGTGAGACCCAAAAGCTTGAGTGACAGAACTTCTTGGAGAGGATTATTCAGAAAGTGGATGGGAGGGTTGTGCAGTCGGTCTTTTCGGAGAGACATCGTAAGAGTGTGAGATTTGTCTGGATTGAAAGACATGTTCCACTTGTTTGCCCAGTCTGTGATTTTGTCCAGGTCTGCAGAGAGTGAGGAGGCTGCAGACTGCCGATCTGAGGGATGAAGAATGGAGCGACAGAGAGTAGAGTCATCAGCAAAGAGATACAGAGGATTTTCAAGAGAGTCAGAGAGATCATTGATGAAGACCAGAAAAAGTACAGGGCCCAGAACACTGCCTTGTGGAACTCCAGCCTGAACAGGAAGAGGAGATGAGAGAAACCCATTCAGGGCCACACGTTGACTACGACTAGAGAGGAAGTCCACCAGCCATGCGTGGAGATTTCCATGGATACCAAAAGAGGAGAGTTTGGCGAGCAGAGCAGGGTGCCAGACCGTATCGAAGGCACGTGATATGTCAAGGGAGACTGCTCTAATTTCCTGTTTGACATTGAGGACCTCCATCCATTGTTGAGAAAGCAGAAGCAGGATATATCAACATCTTTCATTTCATCAAGATTAACATCTTTGGGGTTATTAAAGTATATAGAAATTTCACCGTGTTTAGAGCTAATACTTTTATCTTCCTTTTCAGTAGCTTCAGTAAAAAGAGTTTTCTTTTTTGATACTTTTACATCTTTCATTACCTCCTATAGTTTATTATAAATCTCCATAAATAGTGGTGAAACTTTTGTTATAATTACTTTAATTGACGACTTCCCAAAGACAGAGAATGAATGCTCTTCTTTTAAAAGGTATTGAGTAGCTCATATTAGCCTTCATAATAGGTTTAATCCAAAAGTTATTGTAATCATCTTTGTTCAATTTTACATCAGTGCAATATATTTCAGTATCCTTTTTAAATGAGATCGATTGAAATTTGTCTTTTGTGTTTTGAAACATTGTATTTATTAGGCAAAAAAAGTGATTGGCAAGAGATTGAGGGGAAAATAATTTACGATAATTTCAAAATGGTATGTGGTTCGGGAGGGGGTCAGACGAGGTCATCTTACTATAATTTACCCAATGACCATCCGTCTGTCTGTCTGTCCGTCTGTCTGTCTGTCTGTCCATTTGAAGGTACCGCAAAAACCACTGAACCGATCGCATTGATATTTTGGGTGGGTAATCCTGGGAACTCCAGGAGTAAAATAGGGTATTTAGTTTTTCCAATTTCAGCTTTGGTCTCCAGCATTCTCAGGTTTGGACTCCCGCATAACATTCGCGTTCGCATAATGTTCATTGTGACGATGTTTTCATTGTGATGATGTTGTTTTCCCAGGTGCCGCACAAACGGCTGCACCGATCGGTGGACAGTTGCACCGATCGGACTCGGTGACCTCGGACAAAGACCTTTTATATGGACACGGGTTGAATCCTTGCTTGAGAGAATTCCAACCCCCTCCCCGCCATCACGGCCGTCTCTCCAACTCACAATCCCACGAGATATGCGGAAAGGACGATCAAAAACCAATATAAACATCATTAAACATCATTCGTATATAAACATCATTAAAAGTAGATAATGACCTCGGCCAAAGTTCAAACTACGTTTAATCTCTACATGAGAGAATTCCACATAGCTATTTGGGCAGTGTATACGCTAACAGATCGCTGTCTCCATCGATCTTGCCAAGGCCGTAACACCATTTCAGCCTAAAATCCTTTTAACTGTTGATTTGGTAGTTTTTACAATGAAGGAAACACGTATCGGGAGTACATACGACACAGCGATTGTGAATGTGACAGCTCTGAGGCGTCTTTTGCTACGCATCGCAGTGACGGTGAGCACCAATATGGCGGCTGTAAGATTAAAATCTGGCTTGTAGCGGCCGCTTCTGTTTTGCAGAATTCAATCTTTTTTCAAAATGGGCGCCATGTTCTGTTTAGATTTTGATGATTTGCGTGTGATATGATTCAACCGATGTTTATATTTATCGTTTAAAATAAAAAAGCCTTCAATTTCTGATATTTTGCCTTCTAATTTGGGCTTCCCAATTGAAGCCCCGCCCATAGGGCGGGTACCGTTACTAGTTAAGGGAAATTTACCATTTCATATCAGCTCAATGGCGATACCTAAACCGAGAGTTAAATTCTAAAATAACATTTGTCAATATTCTAGATGGTGATTGTTCTTTTAAGAGAATTAAATTATTACCGAAAAATGAAACACAAATATTCGTTGGGTCTCTGTATGAGTATAATGAAAAATGGGGGGAGTTAATAAGTTAAATGCAGGGAGAAAAGGGTGTAATTTTTCAAGCCTGGCATGCCTGGGCAAGGTTTAGGTAAAGTGGGCGGTGCTTCGTAAAAGGTGGGCGGGGCTTAGGATGGAGAAAAGCGGCGCAATTTTTGGAGAGAAAAGGGGGTGTAATTTCAGTGTTTTTTTAAAGGCTTTTGTGTTAAAACATATATAGCGGCCAAACCACGTGACCGATGACGTCATAATTATCATTAAAAAATTCTACAGGAGGAGTTGCACCAAAAGGGGCGCAATGTTTTGAGTGAAAATTTCCTGTCAATCGGATCAACGGTTGCAGAGAAAATCACATTTATTCTGTGCGGGCAAACAGACAAACGGACTCAAATGCAATACCCTCTCCTCAGGCAAGGGTAAAAAGGGGTGCAATTTTTTGAGAGAAAAAGGGGTGTAATTTTATGAGATAGGGGGTGTGAGTCAATAAGTTTTTCCCTTTTTCCCCATTGACTTCAATGTTAAATTATAGGTGTCCCAAGTTCACGTTTAGAAAGTAGAAAACCATCACGGCATGTCGTCATTTACTTGAACTCGATATCTCTTTTTTCATTCCAAACAACATAACTCCAATCACAAATTAATCACAAAATAAACTTTTAACAACATTGCTAATGTTTCCTTCATTGTAAAAACGACCAAGTCAACAGTTTAAAGGATTTTGAGCCGATAGGTGTTACGGCCTTCGCAAGATCGATGGAGACAGCGATCTGTTAGCGTATACACTGCCCAAATAGCTATGTGGAATTCTCTCATGCAGAGATTAAACCCATGTCGTTTGTCGTTTGAACTTTGGCCGAGGTCATTATTTACTTTTAATGATGTTTATATACAAATCAAAAAGAAGATAATTGGTTTTGGGTCGTCCTTTCCACATGTCTCGTGGGATTGTGAGTTGGAGAGACGACCATGATGGCGGGGAGGGGGTTGGCATTCTCTCAAGCAGGGATTCAACCCATGTCCTTATAAAAGGTCTTTGTCCGAGGACACCGAGTCCAATCGATGCAGCCGATCGGTGCAGCCATGCAGCGATCGGTGCAGCCATTTGTGCGGCACCCGGGAAAATAACGTTATGCGGGAGTCCAAACCTGAAAATGCTGGAGGCCAAAGCTGAAAATGGAAAAACAATATACCCTATTTTACTCCAGGAGATCCCAGAATTACCCACCAAAAATATCGTTGCGATCGGTTCAGCCGTTTTTGCGGTACCTTCAAACAGACGGACAGACATACAGACGGACAGACATTTGGTGAATTATAGTAAGATGATGTGAAGAAGGATGCCACACAGCTAACAATATTTGATGTGTTCCAAGTGCGCACTACCTTGGGTAAATGAGAAGACGGAGACACTGACTCGGACAGTGAAGACATATCTCTGGTATCATTGGCAACCAGAGACACTGCACCAAGTGATGTGGTAAGCGATCTACTAACAGCCGAAGATTGCAGAAAGCAGCACGTTATCACCAATGTGAAGCAACGTGTGATTGAGGAAACTGTCGGAATTTATGATGCACTGAGAAAGCATCACTCAAAAACCTTTGCTGATCTCTACAAAGCAAACGTTTCTACCAAACATAATGTACAGAAAACTATCAAAGCTGACAAAAATGTACTGCAGCGATTGCTCAATGCTGTCACTGCGGGTCAACCATAGGAAATGGTAAATTTCCTCAAACACGAGATGTCCCAAGTCCCAATGTCTCTGGCCAAGGCTAGAGATGAGATGAACTCGACACTAAAGGCAGAACTGATCAGAATCTTGATGGCAGGTCTTCACACACCCATGGAAATTTCAGATGCTGACATGAAGACGTGTGCTGATAGATGGTCATGCACTCATCCAAGCTCTTGGAAAGCCCCATGGGTGTCAGACATTTGGTGACTACACTGATGTGTTCATTCAAACTGTGACATGTCACTTTGGAGAGCATACAACAGTAGTTGATGTGGTAATTGATCATTGCATTGGGAAGGACTCAATCAAGGCAGTGATGCAGTCAAAACGGGTGGGCAAGAAGAAGCCAATTCGCAAGCTCATTGATGGACGCCAAGTCCCACTCTCACAAGTTTGGAGCCAATTCGTTGCCTTCTGTGATATGGCCAAGTTCTTGTCCAATGCCATCATGAAGAAAGGGAAAGCTCCACCAGAACAATATGAGCTGGTAACAGGAGGTGGATTCCCTGATGCAACAGGTGCAAGGTCTACAAGGAGAGATGATGTCAGACTTCGAGGAAACCATGAAGAGGTTCACACCAGGCTGATACTTAATTTATGTGAGACAGTCAATTAAGGATACCAAAGACTGCTGGTCATCTGCAGACACACAGATGTCATGCTGCTTCTGGGACACTTCATATCGACAAAAGCAGCTGAAGTTTGGTTGATCTCTGGAATGGCAAAGAAGCAGAAATGTTACCCAGTACATGCAATATCTCAGGGACTTACACAACCTGTGAGAGATAACCTGGTCAGCTTCCATGCACTCACAGTTTGTGATACAACCTCCTCCTTTAATGGCCATGGGAAGAAGGCATGCTGGAAAACCTTCCAGAACCAACCACTCCTTGTCAAAGAAATTGGTCATGACAGAGAACTCACACCTATTGAAGAGTTTGTGTGTCACCTGTGTGGCACACCTGAGCAGCAAATTGTCAACCATGGAGTTTGTTACTGGAGTAAGTGCAGGACGGCCTGATGCACAGGTTGAAGAAAGAACCTCAGGTGCACTTTCATCTGTGGATGTGATGCGATCGCTTGCTGCAACCCAGCTGGCCAATCGACTCATACAGATAGATGTACATGTCGGCCTTTTCGACACGTCATTTCCCCTTCTTACTTTGTTTTCTCCTCCTTTTATTGTCACCAGTTGGCTCAACACATACACATCACATTGATGCATTATTAGTGCACTCTGCAACATCAGCGTAATGGCCAAAGCATTAAGCATCATTTTAAATTCATTTTAATTTTTTCATCATTACATCATCATTTTAAAGGAAGTCCTTGGTGTCCTTGTGTTTTATACTTCTCCCTCCCCCCCCCCCCTTCCCACGCCTCCTCCCCCCAAGCCCTCTCCCTTCCACACATCTCCCTGCTCTCAAATGTTGTGTTTGTGTGCTTCCCCTTCTCTCCCCATCTTGTCTTCCGCTCCCTCTTTTTATATATTTTGTTTGTCTGGTTGATTTGTTTGTGAAGTAAATGTTAGCTCTTTCACGAGCCTCGATTCAGCATACAAAAAAAAAAAAAAAAAAAAATTAAACAACTAAAATTGTGTTTTTAAATATGTTTCATGAAAAACATACTATTTTGCTTTATTATGCCATACATTAGCTTGTGATATAAAATTTAACCTGTTAATTACAGAGGCTGGATTTATCTGCATTCTAATAACAAAGTGTTTCACAATTCCATTCATTGAATGAGGTTGCAATTCATGCAAAATCTCAAAATACACATTTTGACCTTATTGACCTTTGAATTCAATATCGAGGGAGGCATCCACCCAGATTTTCTTCCTCATCCTATGAAGGATTGATCTAGCATGGTTGCCCACTATTAACAAGCAATTCTATCAAAAGTGTAAAATCCCATGGTGGCTGGTCCACTATTTAGATATTTAAAGATAAAATAATCGAATATTTGACAAGCAATGATGTGTGATTTTTTTGCATACAAACTCAAGGTTCGTGAAGGAGCTATAACATGGAACAGATCAGGACGGACCAGAACAAAGGCGAAAGGAACAGCATATATACGTGGGCGGAGGGACACCACAACAGCAGGGTTGGGGGAGAAAATAGAGGGGGACATCGAGAAATAAGGAATGCGGGGAAGATTGTGGGCCAGGAGACAGAGGATTCACCGGGTGGACAAGATGAATACAGAAGCAAACTCTTTGGAAGGAAAATCTGGAAAATTAGAAAGAGGTGGTGGGCATGTGGTGGGTTAAAGTGAAGTAAAAAGATCATGGTTTTGGATGGGGGATTTTCTGTTGAAACCGATTTTCGATTTCATACATACAATACATACAAACACACATACATACAGTCCATATATACATACATACATACATACATACTGTACATACTAACATACAAAATGTACATACTTACAAACATACATACATACAGATATACATACATACAGTCACGTGAAAAAGTAAGTACACCCCATGTAAAGTTTTGACTTTTTCAACATATTTCAACATACAGCTATTTGATCTTCATTTCAACAATATTGATAGATAAAGGTGATATAATATAACAAATATCACGAAACATTTACATTTTGTAGTCCATTGTATAATTTAAATAAACATAAATGCAAATTTCGCATGTGGAAAAAGTAAGCACACCCTTGGCTCTAATAGGTGGTTTTGCCCCCTTTGGCAGAAACAACCTCAAGTAGGCGTTTCTTATAACTGTCTACCAGTCTCTGACATCGACTGGGAGAAATTCTTTCCACTCCTCCATGTAGAATTCTTTCAGCTGTGCGATGTTTGAGGGGTTTCTTGCATGCACAGCTCGTTTCAAATCCCCCCCGCAACATCTCGATGGGATTTAGATCCGGGCTTTGACTTGGCCATTCCAGAACCCTCCATTTCTTTCTTTTCAGCCATTCCTTGGTGGATTTACTGGTTTGTTTAGGGTCATTGTCATGTTGCAAGGTCCACCTTCGGTTGAGCTTCAACTTTCCGACAGATGGCTTCACATTATCCTCAAGCACCCTCTGGTACAATGAAGAATTCATAGTGGATTCTATGATGGTGAGCTGCCCAGGACCTGATGCAGCAAAGCTGCCCCAAACCATAATATTTCCACCACCATGCTTTACAGTTGGTATCAGGTTCTTGTGGTCAAATGCTGTCTTTGGTTTTCACCAAACATGTCTTCTGGTACTGTGGCCAAATAGCTCTACCTTTGACTCATCTGCCCAGACATTGTTCCAGAAGTGCTGGTCTTTGCCTAGGTGTTCATTGGCAAACTTTAGTCTTGCCCTGATGTTCTTTCTGGACAGCAAAGGTTTCCTCCTGGCACACCTCCCATGTAGATCAAATTTGTGCAGCCTCTTTCTAATGGTAGACTCGTGCACTTTGACATCAACAGTGGCAAGAGCTACCTGTAGGTCCCGTGATGACATTCTGGGGTTCTTAGAGACTTCTTTCAGCATCTTGCGGTCTGCTCTCGGGCTGAACTTGCTGGGGCGGCCTGGCCTGAACAAGTTGGCAGTTGTTTGGAATCTTCTCCACTTGTAGATGATCTTCCGGACAGTCGAATGATTGATTTCAAATTGTTTGGAGATCTTTTTAAATCCCTTCCCAGACTCGTAGGCATCTATAACCTTCTTTCTGAAGGCCTCAGAGAGCTCTTTTGATCTAGGCATCGTGACACTGCACACTTCAACAACAAAGAGCAAACCAAACTAAATGTCTGAGGTTTAAATAAGACAGGTGCCTCCAAGATACTCTCTAACGATGTTCTAATCATTTGCACCTGAGCTAGTGCACCTGATTCTAATTTTAGGTATTTGAAGTAGTGATAAATGTAGGGGTGTACTTACTTTTCACGTGACTGTACATACATACATAAATATACATATACCAGACGGACAGACAACAGCTGTTCCAGACGTCATTGCCCTGCTGGTTACGCCGTAAAAAAACTAGAGGAAACCTGTACCCATGTTTCATGCATTCACTACAACCTTATTTTACCAAGGCCCTTCACTTTGTTTGCGTGAAGATATTTGAATGTCTATTAAACTATTCTTCACTGAATATTGAAACTATTTTAAAGTGGTGCTGATTAAATCTTTCAGGTACGAAGCGACTCTGTGCCAATGTGAAGGAGATGACGGGACAGAAGCCTGGTCTGTTTTTCCAAATATGCTGGAGATTTTTAAGCCCTTGCATCCTCGTGGTAACTCAACAGAGCACATTCATTTATTTCAGTGACAAAACATGCCGCTATTCATAAAAATTGCATCTCAATTGTTATCATTAAACTTGTTTATAATGATTCTATTCAAATGTGCATCGTCTTCAAATCTTGAAACCCTGTGTGTTCTTCTTCTTCTCCTCCTCTTCCCTTTATAATGGGAGAGGTCCAATGGCACCAAGCTCCTGCTCTGTCTTCTCTGTCCTCCACCACTCTCTGTCCTCAGCCAACTATCTGCACCCTCCAACAACACCACCTTACTGATATCCTTCTTCACACAATCCTCCCATCTCAACCGTGATCCACCTCTTTTCCTTCAATCTTGCTCCCTCAAACTATCCACTCTCTTTTCAGTGGTGCATCGAGGAAATCTAGGGGCAATACCCCTGGCGCTCACCTGGTAGAATAAACAATATACTGCACTGAATAAAGGTATTTTAAACCAATTTCAATGCTTGCTAGAAGACAGGGCAGCATGTAGAATCATACTAACAAAATCATAAGACTTTAAATAAACAATCACGGTCGAAGTTAAGTCTGTTCACAATTGTATTTTGTCGAAACTGTATTCATCTTTCGGTGTGTGAAGTTATTGTGTGCAACTTTGGTTGTTTCTCGGTGTTTATCTTTCATAAATTGATCGTCTGTTTGCCGTGTCGCGAGCAAGGCCTTTGCCGCGTCGCGAACGATTTGAAATCGAAGTTAAGTGATTGTTCCCATTTGTATTTTCGTTAAAACTGTATTTATTTATGGTGTTGTACGTATATTGTGTCCCGACGAAGATTTTTCGGTGCAAATCTTTCATACCTGTATTGAAAATCGTGTCAATTCGTGTCATATCTTGAGGCCTTGTACAGTGTGCACTGTACAACCTTGAGGCTTTGTTTTTCTCTCAGTGGTCCGTCGTTTGTGATCCAATAACTTTCGTTCTCTGTATTCCCAGTCTTTTCACCCATAGCCTACTTCTTGTGTAAATCTCAACTCAAAAAAAAAACCCAAAAAAAAAAAACATTTCCTTCTCTGTTCTCATTCGTTTATTCATTCTTATTCGTTCGTTCGTTCTTCGACCACGTGTTTCTCCCCCATTTCCCCAGATAGTTTTCACTCATTAACCTTCAATGTTTACACTTTCCCCTCAAGTTATGTATTCCGTCATATTTTATAACACCTTTTTCTTCTTCTTCTTTAAAAGGCTGCTTTCGACTTGCTCACCAATTCAATTCATCCCAAAAAAAATATCCATCTCCTATAGTGCCTTTTTTCTACATTCCCTAAACTCTCCTGCACTCCATCCTCCATCCAGCGTCCTTAAACGTATTTTTAACTCGAAGGTCACAAGAAACTCATTTTGCAATAAATGTTCGTTTCCCATAAATCGTACACTTTCAAAAATCCAATCTCACCCCTCCCCTCCAAATCTTCCCCATAACCCCTCCCCTCCAAATCTTCCCCATCACCCCTCCCCTCCAAACCTTCCCCATCACCCATCCCTTTCAAATCTCCCCCCTTGCCCCCTCCCTCCTAAACTACCCCCTCACCCCTCCCCGCCAAGACGCCCCCTCGCCCCTCCCCTCCTAGACTCCTGCCTCACCCCTCCCCTCCAAATCTCCCCCATATCCCATCCCTTTCAAATCCCTCCCCTTGTCCCTTCCCTCCCAAACTCCCCCCTCACCCCTCCCCTTCAAATCTCCCCACCCTCATTGCTTCTCAATTTCCCCCCTCTCACTCCCCCTCCTCAAAGCGTCCTCCCCGCTTCTTCCCCCTTCAAACTCTCACCTCCATCTCCCCCAACCTTCTGCCTCGCTCTTCCCCCTCCTCAAATAACACCTCATTGTGGCTCACCCAATCACCATCAAACCTTTTGTCCGCCCCATCCTTCCCTTTCTCCGAGCTATTCTGAAATCTCTGACACACCTTCAACAGCTCTCCCTACCTCTTCCACCTCTTCCACATCTTACCCTACCCCTCCTCCCCCCTGTTCTGTATCTGATGCTCCCCCTTCCTCTTCATTAACGGTATGGACCTCAAACATCCAGGGCCTTCGTTCAAACTTAACTGATCTCTCCATACAGGTTGCTTCTGTCAAACCAGACGTGATCTGCTTAACAGAAACTTTCCTCCTTTATGATGTCTCCGATTCCATAGTATCTCTCCCGGGCTACTCCCTCCTCCGGTATGATAGACCTGAGCCTCGTCCTGGAGGCGGGGTTGCTATCTTTATCAAAAACTCTCTTCCTCACTCGCCCTGCACTGCACTCTCTCCACCTCACCCCCAGGAATACCTCTGGCTACGGCTTCCCCTTCGCTCCCACCTCTTGTTCATATGTGTGTTGTGCCGTCCACCAAACAGTGATGACTCCATCTACATCTCGCTGTCTGATGATATGGACCAACTTCTATCTACTCATCCCAACTCTCTCTTCCTCATATGTGGTGATTTCAACTGTCATCATGCCAGTTGGCTGGGTGTGGGTACCTCTCTCACCAGTCATGGCTCCTCAGCAAAGGACTTCTGCGACTCACTGGGACTGACACAATCTGTCAATTTCCCGACCCGGATCTCAGTCAACGGAACATCTTCTCTTCTGGACTTGGTTATGACTAACTTCCCTGAAAATGTCTGCTGCTCTTCTTCTGCTCCGATCGGATCATCTGATCATGTTCTTGTTAAAGTGGACATCTCTCTGACCATCCTCAGGGAGCCTGCTCAGCGTCGACGAGTCTGGCATTTCACTCAGGCCGACTGGCACGGTCTTCAAGCAGCCATCAATCATCTGGACTGGTCTCCCATCTCTACCACCTCTGACATCAACTCATCCTGGGAATTCCTCCAAAGTAAATTGCGCTCTCTCATGCACAGATTTATCCCATCTCGTCTTCAGTCGTCATACCCTTCCTCCCGTCCATGGTACACAGAATCTTGTGGTGAGGCTGTTGCCCAGAAAGAAATTGCCTTCGTCTCCTGGAAAGCAAATCCAACGGAAGGAAATCTCATTTCGTTTCACAAAGCCCGAAACAAGTGTGTGTCCACCCTCAGGAGAGCCAGGAAACAATATATCTCCGTTCTCAAGACCGAACTCTCTTATCTGTCTCCCTCTTCCAAATCCTGGTGGCGTCTGGTCAAATCCGTTTCTGGTGTTTGTTCCCCCTCCATCCCCTCCCTTACCTCAAACGGCTACACAGCTGACTCCACACGTGAAAAAGCTGAATGCCTCAACTCTGTGTTTGCCTCTAAATCTTGTGTCCCAAACCCATCCCTCTCTGTACCCACCATACCCAGTCGTACCCTGCTGCTCCTGGACTCCGTGTCCTTTCCTCCTGACAAGGTGGAAAAGTTTCTGTCAACCCTCGACTCTGATTCTGCAACTGGACCCGACGGCATCAGCCCACGGGTCCTAAAATCCTGCTCTGCTGCTCTATCTCACCCTCTCTCTGTTCTCTTCACCCTCTCTTTTGCTCAAGGTCAACTGCCATCTGCTTGGAAATCAGCCAACATCACCGCTTTGCACAAAAAAGGTGCAAAAACAGATCCTCGCAAATACAGACCAATCAGCCTTCTCCCAATTATCAGCAAAGTCATGGAATCCATCATTGCTTCGGATATGAAATCTTTCCTCTTCTCCAATGGCTTGATCTCTGATCATCAATTTGGTTTCAGACCAGGTCACTCTACTCTGGACATGCTGCTTCTGCTGTCTCAACAATGGATGGAGGTCCTCAATGCCAAACAGGAAATTAGAGCTGTCTCCCTCGACATATCACGTGCCTTCGACACGGTCTGGCACCCCGCTCTGCTCACCAAACTCTCCTCCTTTGGTATCCATGGAAATCTCCACGCATGGCTGGCGGACTTCCTCTCTAGTCGTCGTCAACGTGTGGCCCTGAATGGGTTTCTCTCATCTCCTCTTCCTGTTCAGGCTGGAGTTCCCCAAGGCAGTGTTCTGGGCCCCGTGCTTTTTCTGGTCTTCATCAATGATCTCTCTGACTCTCTCGAAAATCCTCTCTATCTCTTTGCTGATGACTCCACTCTCTGCCGCTCCATTCCTCTTCCCTCAGATCGGCAGTCTGCTGCCTCCTCACTCTCTGAAGACCTGGACAAAATCACAGACTGGTCAAACAAGTGGAACATGTCTTTCAATCCTGACAAATCTCACACTCTTCCTATGTCTCTCCGAAAAGATCGACTGGACAACCCTCCCATCTACTTTCTCAACAATCCTCTCCAAGAAGTTCTGTCGCTCAAGATTTTGGGTCTCACTATCTGCCATGATCTTTCTTGGGAAAACCACATTTCCAAGCTGGCCTCCAAAGCCAGTCGCCGACTGGGCATCCTCCGTCGTGCGAAGTCCTTCCTCGGCACACCTGAGCTCCTCACCACATACAAGGCTTTCATCCGCAGCTCAATGGAATACTGTTCTCCCCTATGGGCCGGTGCTCCTGCCTCACACCTAGCTCGGCTTCACGCTGTTGAAACCAAAGCTTTCAGAATTATTGGAATCTCCCGCGATGAAGCTATCTCTGAGGGCCTTTCACTCACTCACCGCAGGCAGGTAGGTGGTCTTTCTGTCTTCTACTGACTCCTCTCCGGCCTTGCACCCCCAGCTCTCTCTGTGCTCTGTCCCCCAAATATTCCTACAGGTCGCACAAGATCTGCCAGCAACCCTCTGATGGTTAAACTGCCGAAATCTCGGCTCTCTGCTCACCTTCACTCTTTCATTCCTCTTTTCTCCCGCCTCTGGAACAAACTCCCTCACTCCCTTCAATCCCACTCCTCCCTCCAGGTCTTTAAAACAGCTGTTCACCACCATCTCTTATCTTCCCCCATCCAAAACCTTGATCTTTTCTACCCCCGCTAATTCACCCCAGATCCACCTTGTTTGAAATTCCAACTTCTTTCCTGGAAGTCCTGGCAGTGTCCATATGTTTTATACCTCTCCCACCGCCCCCTTCCCATGCCGCCCCCCCCAAAGCCCTCGCCCTCTCTCAGATCTCTCGATGTCTCCATGTCTCTCGGTCCCTGCTCTCAAATGTTGTGTTTGTGTCCTTCCCCCTCTCTCCCCATCTTGTCTACCGCTCCCGATGTTATATGTTTTATGTGTCGGTTTGTCTTTCTGTGTGATTAATGTTCGCTCTTTCACGAGCCTCGATCTTGTATACAAAAAATAAATAAATAAATAAAAATATATATATATATATATATTTTGGGGGGCAAGCCACCACCCCCCTCCCACCATGTGTACCTCCTCAGACCCCAATGTTTCCAATCCCTTGAACAAACATTGGTGCATCCCGGATGATGAAGGTTCTGGTGACGTTTCATCAAAATTTTGTGTGTAGGTTCTGAGAAAAAAAACAAATACCTATTTTGGGGGGCAAGCCCCCCATAGACCACCTTCGACCCCGATTTTTTAAATGCCAGGAACAAACTTTGGTACAAAACAGGTGATTAAGGTTGTGGCCAGGTTTCATCAGAATTGCATGTGTAGTTTCTGAGAAGAAAGCAAATACCTATTTTGGGGGGCAGCCTCCCCGTATATCCCCAAAGGGGCATCTTTTTTAATGTCGCAAACAAACATTGGTACATCACGGGTGGTGTAGGTTGTGATGAAATTTCATCGAAATAGTGTGTGTAGTTTCAGAGAAGAAAGCAAATTCCTATTTTGGGGGGGTCAAACCTGAATCCACTTTGACCCCCGGTAGACCCCCTTAGACCCTGATTTTTTTTAAATGCTGTGAACAAACTTTAGTCACAACACAACAAATATAATTTGTGCCAAATTTGGTCGCAATTCCATCAGCAGTTTCGGAGACGGAGTTTCAAGTGTTTACGGACGGATTGACGGACGGACGGACGACGCATCATCGCATAAGCTCCCCTACACTCCGTTCCAGGTGAGCTAAAAATAACGCTTGGGACGACTATCAAATTGCCGCCCCCTCGTAACTGACATGTTGAATAAACACAAAGTCTAAAGAAATAACTTTAGTACAAATCAAATTAAGTGCAGTACATTTACAAGTAGACAGTTATACTTTTGTTTTCTGCCTTTGTAAATGGTCCTTTGTTTACTAAGCATGCAGTTATTGTGATCGTGGGACCTACTTTGGCAACCTGTCGCTCCCCCACCAAGAGTCTGGGGTCCCCCCAAGTTAGGGAGGAGCTACATACGTTGTACGGGAAGATAACCACCGAGCCACGCTCACGGCTCCGGATGAGCCGCTGTACGTAGTTGGAACTCGCACCGAGCGCCGTGAATTAACTCCTATCCACCTACATGGCCTTTATCCGCATCTTGATGGAGTACTGCTCTTGCTCAGCTTGCCTCACACCTTGCTTGAGGCCATGGAAATCAAGACTTCAAGATCATTGGAATCTCCTGCAATGAAGCAGAGTCTCTGGGCTTATCACTTTCCCATCGCAGACACGTCAGTGGTCTCTCTCTCTTCAACCACCAGTAGGCCGGTGTTGCGCCCTTTGCTATTTCCATGCTTTGTCCCCACACCCCCTCCACCCCAAGGATTCTGCAGGGAACACACAGTCCACCAGCAACACCCTGATGGTGAAACTCCTAAATTCAGAATTATTACTCACATCCACTCATTCATTCCTCCTTTTTCCTGCCTGTGGAACAAACTTCCACATTCTCTGCAATCACCTTCTTCCCAACAGGTCTTCAATACAGCTGTTCACCACCATCTCGCATCTTCCCCCATCCAAATCCATGATCTTTTCTACCCCAATTAACCACCCCTCCCCACAGCAAGCCCACCTATTTCCAGATTTCCAGTTTTTCCTCCATACGAGCTTGATTCTGCATCAATCTTGCCCATCACATGCATCTGCCCCTTCTCCTCTGTCTTCCCCACATTCCTTGTTTGTCCAAGTCTCCCACTATTTTTCCCGAAACCTTGCTGTTGGTGTTTCCTCCCTCATTCTCTTGTTCCTTTTGTTATATTGCGTCCTGATCCGTTCTGTGGTCCAGCTTTTCCATGAACCTTGACTTTGTATGCAAAAGAAATGTCACCCGATACTTCACAGGCAAGGGTTTGTGTCAGAGAATGCACCGACCTCTGAATGAATGTTAAGCGAGATGTCTCTTCTACTAGGATTTGATGACAGATGCTCCTGCAGCAACTTTCAAAAAGAGCAGGCTCTGAGGTGCTGGTACATTGGCAAAGTTTTAATTTACTCCCCTCGTTAAGCAGCCCTTCGTTAAGCAGACATTTCCCGGTGTGTACCCCGGTTTAGAATAGGTACAACGTATGCCTGCGTGTCGTAAGAGGCGACAAAAAGGGTTGGCGTCAGGAAGGGCATCCGGCCATAAAAACATTGCCTCAAAAAGAGAACCATGACAATTACAACTACATATGGGCAGGGTACAGCCCGAAGTACCCCGTGGGGGACCCCACTCCCTCTCGTCAAAACTCAAGGTGGGGAACCCGATCGAAGCAAGGGTGGAAATCATTCCATTTATGACGACGAAAAGTCTGATGCCCGACGTGGAGATCGGTTTCTGAGGTTTGGGACATGGAATGTAGGGACAATGACAGGGAGATCAGGAGAAGTGGTGGAAGTATTGGTCAGAAGAAGAGTGGACATATGTTGTGTGCAAGAGACGAGATGGAATGGAAGTGGTGTGAGAATGGTGAAGAGTTGGCAGGGACAGAAATACAAGTTTGTGTGGCAAGGGTGCCCGGAGGGCGTGATTGGTGTTGGTGTCCTGTTTTCTGAGGAGTTTGTAGACAGTGTGGTGAGTGTGACGAGAGTGAGTGAAAGGTTGATGATGGTGAAAATGATGATTGGAAAGCTCTTGGTGAACGTCATCTCAGGATATGCTCTGCAGGTTGGTCGGAGCGATGAAGAGAAGGACAAGTTCTGGTGCGCGATAGAGAAGCTGATGGAAAACGTGAAAGATGAGGAAGTTGTTGTGGTAGGAGGAGACCTAAATGGACATGTGGGAAGGAGTATGGACGGTTTTGAGGGAGTTCATGGGGGTTACGGATATGGTGTGAAAAATGGAGAAGGTGAAAGGATTTTGGAGTTTGCTGATGGAGCTGATTTGTTGATTTGTAATACTCAGTTCCAGAAAGAGGATAATAAGCTTGTTACATACACGTCTGGTGGATCGACGACAACCGTTGACTACCTGATGGTGCGTAGGCGAGATAGGGGGCACCTCCGGGACACAAAGGTGCTCCCGGGGGAAGAGGCTGTTTCACAGCACCACTTGGTTGTCTGCGACATAAGGGTGAAAGGTGCAAGGAGAGCTCGGCGGGTGAAGTACCAACCGAGAATGAAGGTGTGGAGGTTGAAAGAGGTGACAGTGAGGGAGGCATTAAAAGAGAGGCTGAGTATGGTCGAGGATGATGTGGTTGAGCTTGAAAGGGGTTGGATGTCAATGAAAGATAGTCTGTTGGGAGCCGTTGGTGAGGTATGTGGATGGACAAAAGGACCACCGAGGCACTCTGAAACATGGTAGTGGGATGATGAAGTTGGAAAGAAGATTGAGGAGAAGAGGAATAAGTTCAAGGAGTGGCAGAAGGCGAAGGGTACGGGGGCAGAAAAGGCAGAGCATGAATGTTATAAGGCAGCCAAGAAGGCTGCAAAGAAAGAGGTAGCAAAGGCACAGGAGGCATGTAGGAAAAAGTTCGGAGAACGCTTGGATTCGGAAGAGGGTCAGAGAGCGGTATTCAGGATTGCAAAGCAGATGGCGAAAGAGAGGTGCGATGTGATGGGGGTGAGTTGCTTGAAGGATGAAGTGGGACAAATCGTTGTGGACCCAGATGGAATTAAAGGAAGATGGAAGAGATATATGGAAATACTGTTGAATGCAGAGAATGAATTGGATGGCAACATCGAGAGTAACCCAGTTTTAGGACCGGCAGAGAAGATAACCGAGAAGGAAGTTGAGGAAGCGATAAAAACAATGAAGAGTAGAAAAGCCGGAGGGCCTACGGGAGTTGTGGGAGATATGTTGAAGGCAGTGGAAAATTGGGGTGTGAAGAGAATGACAGAGATCTGCAATCTGGTGGTGAAAGAAGGCCGCATTCCAGTGGATTGGGTACTGAGTACCCTCGTCCCTCTATACAAGGGGAAAGGTGACCCTCTGGACTGTGGCTCATATCGAGCGATAAAGTTATTGGAGCATGGAATGAAGGTATTGGAAAGGGTGTTGGAGAGGAGGATAAGGAAGAAAGTGAAGATTGACGAAATGCAGTTTGGATTTATGCCAGGAAGAGGAACGACGGACGTGCTTTTTATTGTGAGGCAGTTGCAGGAGAAGTACATGGAGAAGAGGAAGAAGTTGTTTCTTGGGTTTGTTGATCTGGAGAAAGCATTCAATAGGGTTCCACGTAAAGTAGTGACCTGGGCATTGAGGAAGTTAGGAATGGAGGAATGGTTGATCAGAGTAGTGATGACAATGTACAAAAGAGCATGCACAGCTGTAAGGACGAAGGACAGTAACAGTGGTGAGTTTGAGGTGAAGGTGGGAGTGCATCAGGGGTACTAAGGGTACTAAGTCCACTACTATTTGTAGCTGTGATGGAGGTGCTGGCTCGGAACGTAAAGGAGGGTTTACCGTGGGAGTTGTTGTATGCAGATGATCTGGTGTTGATTGCAGAAAGTATGGATGGACTGAAGGAGAAGATGAACAAGTGGAAGGAATGTATGGAGACAAAAGGTCTGAAGGTGAATATCGGAAAAACGAAGGTGATGGCAAGTGGTAAAGCATGTGGTGAGGTGGAAAGAACTGGGAAGTGGCCATGTGCTGTGTGCAGGAAGGGTATCTATATATAATATATAACCACCTTTAGAGGCCATTTTTCCCCGCAAGCGGGGGTTGGCCTTTTTGGCCAACCATGGTTGTTGTTGTTTTTTGGTCCCCTTTTTGAAGCAATGTTTTACGGCCGGATGCCCTTCCTGACGCCAACCCTTTTTGCCGCCTTTAACGACAAACAGGGAATTACCAGTGAACTGGTACTCAATTAGCCGACCTCGGAAGGATGACAGGCTGAGTCAACCCCCCTGGCGTTAATTCAGCGATCGACCGGGATTCAAACCCAGGATCCTCGGATCCCAAGCCGGCACCCTAGCCGCTAGACCAACACCAGGGATAATCGGAATGTATGGAGACAAAAGGTCTGAAGGTGAATATCGGAAAAACGAAGGTGATGGCAAGTGGTAAAGCATGTGGTGAGGTGGAAATAACTGGGAAGTGGCCGTGTGCTGTGTGCAGGAAGGGTGTCGCAGTGAATTCCATTCAATGTACAATGTGTGCTGAGTGGGTTCATCAAAAATGTAGTGGTTTGAGAGGGTCATTAACCAGTGTGGCAGCTACATTCAAGTGTAAGGTGTGCACAGAGGGAGCTGCAGATGGAGGAAATGTTGAGTTGGATCTTGGAGACAGCATGAAGCTGGAAGGTGTGAAAACATTTTGTTACCTAGGAGACATGCTGAATGGAGAAGGTGGATCAGACTCGGCAACGGTTGCTAGAGTGAGATGTGCCATTGTGCATGGAAGACGTTTCGGGAACTGAGTGGCGTGCTGATGAGGAGGGGAGTGTCGTTGAAGCTGAAGGGAAAGGTGTATGCTGCATGTGTGAGAAGTGTTATGATTTATGGGAGCGAGACATGGGTAATGAACGTAGAGCAGCAACGAAGGCTGGAAAGGGTGGAAATGCGAATGGTTCGGTGGATGTGTGGAGTATCGTTGAGAGAGAGGAAGACAAATGATGAATTGCGAAAGATGATGGGAATAGAGCCTGTGATGGATGCTGTGAAGAGAAACAATTTGAGATGGCTTGGTCATGTGTTGAGGAAGGATGAAAGTGACTGGTTGAGAAGAGTGATGGAAATGAATGTAGAAGGAAGTAGAGGACGGGGACCACCGAGAAAGACTTGGCTAAAGATGGTGGAAGAAGAAATGCGGGCAAGGGGGTTAACAAGGGGAGATGCAGAAAATAGGGCAAAATGGAGAAGATTGTCATGGAGACCGCAAGGCTAACCCCCACTTTTGCAGGGAAAATGGCCTTAAAATGCCTGTTGTTGTGTTGTTGTTAAGCAGCCCTTCAGCAACATCTTGCAATGCAATCAAAGTCTGTCCAGAGTACAATTTCAGCTATGGAAACGTTTTCGGAGTGGTCATGCAAGTAGCCTACGTCAGGACGACCTTAGTTGTGAGGAAAGATGAGAATAATGGCTGTTTACAATAAATATGATGAAAATATTCCAAGATATCATAAGTAACCCTGGGGTATCGTATTTGCATCTTAATGCTGCAAATTTACTCTTCCAAAAGCCAAGATCTTGGAAACATGAAAACAATACAGTATTCTTCAACACCTTTCTGCCAGATTGAGGCCCAAAGGCCTTCCGCTTCAAAGCTTTGATTTGAGCATTGGGGTATTGTTCCATTGGTATTTGAGATTAGGGCATTGTTCCAAAATGAGAAAGGTGCAGATCTGAGAAAGGGAATATGTCGTTGATGTGATGTGATTGAAAAATTAAAAATTATTGGAGTTTGGTGAGAGGTTTGAAATAATAACTTATTTTCCTGGATTCCTGCAGGCAATAATCCTTTCTAAAATCATTCTTTACAAGACCGTTCACTATGGAGAATACACTTACCCTTCATGGGCGTCGGCGTTTCTGGGGTGGATGACAACCATCTTCATCCTCATTTGGATCCCATTAGGAATGGTTCATACGCTCACCAGAACTACTGGCACCTTCTGGCAGGTAATCCACAGCAAGATGAATGAAACAAGGAAAAAGTACATTTGCATGTGCATAAAATATATATTACACAAAAATAAACACATGTATGTTTATATCTTGAACACTAAAATCCATGATAACACAAATGACAAAGCCATGTTAATGCGTTTCAAAGTGCAAAGTGCGTATGTAGTCATAAAAGGAGTTGTTGGTTCTCTATTGAGACATAAACACTTTTGAAAAATAAAAAACACAAACATTCTTACAAAGACCAAATTACATGGTGAAGTGTACTTCAACCTGAAGATCAGTCTCGTAAAGCTCATCCAAAACAATCCACGTGCACCTTTACTCAAAGGCCTGCAGGATGCACAGTCAGACAAAATAAAACACGTGAATCCTGGCCCGAGACCTCGTCCGCAGGGTGTTCCAAGTTTACACGACGTTTCTATCTTCAGGCATCGTCAGAAACAAAACAATAGCTGAGAATAAAAAGCTTGCAGCTGAACCTGCACAGTCACGTGAAAAAGTAAGTACACCCCAAGTAAAATTTTGACTTTTTCAACATATTTGAACATACAGCTATTTGATCTTCATTTCAACAATATTGATAGATAAAGGTGATACAATATAACAAATATCATGAAACATTTACATATTGTAGTCCATTGTATAATTTAAATAAACATAAATGCAAATTTCGCATGTCGAAAAAGTAAGTACACCCCTACATTTATCACCACTTCAAATACCTAAAATTTGAATCAGGTGCACCAGCTCAGGTGCAAATGATTAGAACATCGTTAGAGAGGATCTTGGAGGAACCTGTCTTATTTAAACCTCAGACATTTAGTTTGGTTTGCTCTTTGTTGTTGAAGTGTGCGGCGTCACCATGCCTAGATCAAAAGAGCTCTCGGAGGCCTTCAGAAAGAAGTTTATAGATGCCTACAAGTCTGGGAAGGGATTTAAAAAGATCTCCAAACAATTTGAAATCAATCATTCGACTGTCCAGAAGAACATCTTCAAGTGGAGAAGATTCCAAACAACTGCCAACTTGTTCAGGCCAGGCCGCCCCAGCAAGTTCAGCCCAAGAGTAGACCGCAAGATGCTGAAAGAAGTCTCTAAGAACCCCAGAATGTCATCACGGGACCTACAGGTAGCTCTTGCCACTGTTGATGTCAAAGTGCACGAGTCTACCATTAGAAAAAGGCTGCACAAATTTGATCTACATGGGAGTTGTGCCAGGAGGAAACCTTTGCTGTCCAGAAAGAATATCAGGGCAAGACTAAAGTTTGCCAATGAACACCGAGGCAAAGACCAGCACTTCTGGAACAATGTGCTCTGGACAGATGAGTCAAAGGTAGGGCTATTTGGCCACAGTACCAGAAGACATGTTTGGCGAAAACCAAAGACAACATTTGACCACAAGAACCGGATACCAACTGTAAAGCATGGTGGTGAAATGTTATGGTTTGGGGCAGCTTTGCTGCATCAGGGCCTGGGCAGCTCACCATCATAGAATCCATGATGAATTCTTCATTGCACCAGAGGGTGTTTGAGGATAATGTGAGGCCGTCTGTCGGAAAGTTGAAGCTCAACCGAGGGTGGACCTTGCAACATGACAATGACCCTAAACATACCAGTAAATCCACCAATGAATGGCTGAAAAGAAAGAAATGGAGGGTTCTGGAATGGCCAAGTCAAAGCCCGGATCTAAATCCCATCGAGATGTTGGGGGGGGGGGGGATTTGAAAAGAGCTGTGCATGCAAGAAACCCCTCAAACCTCGCACAGCTGAAATAATTCTGCATGGAGGAGTGGGCAAAAATTTCTCCCTGTCGATGTCAGAGACTGGTAGACAGTTATAAGAAACGCCTACTTGAGTTTGTTTCTGCCAAAGGGGGCAATACCACCTATTGGAGCCAAGGGTGTACTTACTTTTTCCACAGAAGGAAATGGCATCGCTGTTAATTTTTTGTTGAATAAATTATTGCAAAGTCAATTCTTCATTGTTTTTTGTTCAATTAGATTAGATCACCTTTATCTATAGATACTGTTTAAATGAAGAGCAAATATTGATATGTCCACCTATGTTAAAAAGATTTTAAAAAACATTTCATGGGGTGTACTTACTTTTTCACGTGACTGTATACCCTTGAACACCACAGAGCACATGGTATCACATCTGGTGCCAGGAAGTAACTACACTAGTAAACTGGATTTCTCATTTACATTACCAAACATGACATCGGTGTCATCATCCTTTGTGTCAATTTAAATTGACCAATCAGTAGATAGATGACATGATATTACGATATATAAAAGCATCGAAGGCAAGGCCGAGTCTTTAGAACAATATTATGTTGAGGAGACTACTTCGGACAAACATGGAAGAGCTTCATGCAGCATGATAACCTCGGTCTTACTTTCCAACTGTCAAGTTCACTTGTGCGTGCATCATTTTATTGTTCAATTAAAAACACTCCAATCCCCTCCCACAACCCCTTCCCGCTCTCTCTTCCCACCTCCCCCGCCCCCTCCTCCG
Source organism: Myxine glutinosa (assembly GCF_964187855.1). Lineage (NCBI taxonomy): Eukaryota > Metazoa > Chordata > Myxini > Myxiniformes > Myxinidae > Myxine > Myxine glutinosa. Next base: position 18,704,509 of record NC_136274.1, read on the forward strand.
CACCCCTCCCTCCTCACACACTACTGCAGCCCCTTCCTCCAGACTGCCACCCTACCTCATCCACTCCTTCCTCCACCCTCCTCCCACCCCAACCCTCCCTCCACACTCCCATTCAACTCCCTCCTCCCACCATCCTCCTCCAGACTTCCACGCCTCCCTTTGGCCCCTCCCTCAAAATCTGCACTCATTGAGGGGATGTGGGAGGTTTCCTCCACTCGTAACTTCCTCAATGCCCATGTCAATACTTTGCGTGGAACCCTATCTAATGCTTTCTCCAGATCAACAAACCCAAGAAACAACTTCTTCCTCTTTTCCATGAACTTCTCCTGCAACTGCCTCACAAAAAAGAGCGCGTCTGTCGTTCCTCTTCCTGGCATAAATCCAAACTGCATTTCGTCGATCTTCACTTTCTTCCTTATCCTCCTCTCCAACACCCTTTCCAATACCTTCTTTCCATGCTCCAATAACTTTCTCGCTCGATATGAGCCACAGTCCAGAGGGTCACCTTTCCCCTTGTATAGAGGGACGAGGGCACTCAGGTCCCAATTCACTGGAATGCGGCCTTCTTTCACCAGCAGATTGCAGATCTCTGTCATTCTCTTCACACCCCAATTTCCCGCTGCCTTCAACATATCTCCCACAACTCCCGTCGGCCCTCCCACTTTTCTACTCTTCATTGCTTTTATCGCTTCCTCAACTTCCTTCTCGGTTATTTTCTCTGCCGGTCCTAAAACTGGGTTACTCTCTATGTTGCCATCACATTCATTCTCTGTATTCAACAGCATTTCCATATATCTCTTCCATCTTCCTTTAATTCCATCTGGGTCCACAACGATTTGTCCCACTTCATCCTTTAAGCAACTCACCCCAATCACATCACACCTCTCTTTCGCTATCTAGACCAGGGAACTTCGTGATATACCCACCACTAATTGCAATAGAAACCATTCAGGTGTTTTTCAACTTCAAATATACTATAGAATAACATACTAAAAGTCTCGGGAAATCGAAGTACAGGCTCATGCTTATTGTTCAAGTTGGCCGCCAAAATTCCCGCCAAAACTGAATTTTTTAAAATTGGTCCTATATACGCAAGTAAAAGTGCTAAAAATGTATATGAAACACCTAGACATATGTTGTTGGTGACAAGAAATCCATTTCTGACATTTTTAAACTGGTCACATATTTCAAATTAAAAATGGCTGCCAAAATTCCCTCCAAAACTGACAAATTTTAAAATTGGCCATATATACACAAGTAATGGTGCTAAAAATATATGTGAAACACCTACGTATATGTTGTTGGTAACAAGAAACCCATTTCTGACAAATGTTTTCAAACTGGTCACATATTTAAAATTCAAAATGGCCATGAAACTAATATATTTAGAGATAAAATCAAATATAAGCAATTACTTGTACTTCATATAATGAATCATTGGTTCAAAGGTAATGAAAGTGAATGAAATACATTGGATACACTGGCTTTGTTGTTGTCTTTAATAGTAAAGTGTTCTTTTCTTTTCTTTCACAGAGTAACTAGCTCATCATGGACAAGTGCATTTTCTGTGAAGAACCTTTATCCAATGGAGAGGCAACTTCCACATTTCGCCCAAAAGGATGTCAAGGCATTGCTAAAGCTAATGAGTTGCAGAACAGAAATATAAGTACGGTGCCTGGCCAACTTGTGCATGTCAAATGTCGGAAGAACTTTTTTTGCCCAAACAGCATAACCAGTGACAACAAAAAGCGAAGTCTTGACTCAATTTGTGACTCCAAGTAGTTCACAATGTGCACGTCGATCCACAAATATGGCATTCAATTACAAAGATAACTGCATATTTTGTGGTGTTTCCGATGCACAGAAATATAACAAACCAACACATAAAGTTTTCGCTGTCAGAACGATAGATTTCCAGAAAACGATATTGCAGGTATGCAATGAACGCAATGATTCATGGTCAGACACTGTTAGAGGTAGAATTGAGTACGCACAGGATCTACATGCTGCAGATACGTATTGCTTGCACCCGACAAACCTACACTGGCTGATGCAATATGGAAACAACTTCCTGATGCTTCCAAGACATCTAGCCTACCAAATGACCCACCAAATGATGTACAGTATGTCCTAGATGGTGGAGCTCTCTTACACAGACTTCCATGGAATGGTGGAGAGACATACAATGCCATTTGTAGTCGTTACGTCCAGTATGTTGCAGGCAAATATGACCCTTCCATCATTGTATTTGATGGTTATGAAGGTGGCCCGACCACGAAAGATGTTACACGTGGTAAACGGGCCAGAGGAAGTGTCAGTGTTTCCGTGCATTTTACTGGGGACATGGTGTGTTTGTTGAAGAGAGAAGACTTTCTGGCCAACAAGACCAATAAGCAACGATTCATAAATCTGCTCAGCGAACACTTTGAACACCATGGCACTGAAGTATTGCATGCAGAGGCTGATGCAGACGTCCTGATGGTGCAAACGACTATTGCATCTGCAGATAGAAAGAACTCTGTCCTCATTGGAGATGACACCGTCCTACTTGTGCTCCTCTGCGGTCAGGCATCAGAGACATCCTTTGACATTTATTTCAGACCTCAGCCAAAGTTGACTTCCAAGAAGCCACCCAGATGCTGGAACATCAAACTGGTCCAAAAGGCACTTGGACAAGATATTTGTGACAACCTTCTCTTTGCGCATGCCATACTTGGGTGCGATACTACATCCGGGTTGTTCGGCATTGGGAAACCCATGGCTCTGAACAAACTCAATAGGTCAAATGAATATTTCCGGCAGCAAGCTGCAGTCTTCAAAAACCCATGTGCCACACACGACGGCATAATGACAGCTGGAGAAAACGCCCTAGTTTGTTTGTACAATGGCAAACCTGGCGATAGACTGAACGCCCTTCGTCTGCAACGCTTCCACCAGAAGGTTTCATCCAGTACAACTTGTGTAAAACCTCGCAACTTGCCTCCCACATCGTCAGCAGCTCAGTACCATAGCCAGCATGTGTATCACCAAGTCCAGCAATGGAGTGGGGTAGATATGCGTGCCGAGGATTGGGGATGGAGGATCAGCGATGGGAAGATGTTTCCTGTTCAAACGAACTTGAAGCCTGCACCTGAGTATCTCCTGCAAGCGATCAACTGTTCCTGCAAGACAGACTGTAGAGGAAGATGCAGTTGCGTAAAGTATGGACTGCAATGTTCTCCAGTGTGTATAGAATGTAAAGGACTTCATTGCTCCAATGTGACTCTGCCTGATCAAGAAAGTGACTCTGATGATATGTAATGGTATCCAGCAGAGGTTTAGTATTCAGTGCACTCGATATTTTAACATGTTTCTAGAAAATGAAAGTACAAAACTAGTGTCGAGTATAATAACACTGCTCCTGCGCCGCTGTGCCCAGCATTTTGCTTAATTGTTGGTTTGATGCACCCCACTGGACGTGCCAATTTCATAAAATCTTTGTGAAACTTCACAGAGTGCAGTGCTGAATTCTGCAAGAGCTGCTAATGTCATGACCTAAATTAATATCCAATAGCAAACTGACAGTTTGGCGGCCATTTTGAATTTGAATTGAACAGTTTGTATATGTCAGAAATGGGTTGATTATATTCAATAACATATACCAACGTATTTCACATCTGTTTTAGCTGTATTACTTGCTGACAAGAAGGTAATATTCTAAAATTAGCAGTTTTGGTGGTTATTTTGGCAGTCATTTTGGCGGCCATTTTGAACTTGAAATATGTAACCAGTTTAAAAATGTCAGAAATGGGTTTCTTGTTACCAACAACATATATGTAGGTGTTCCACATATATTTTTAGCACTATTACTTGCGTATATATGGCCAATTTTAAAATTTGTCAGTTTTGGTGGGAATTTTGGCAGCCATTTTGAACTTGAAATATGTGACCAGTTTAAAAATGTCAGAAATGGGTTTCTTGTCACCAACAACATATGTCTAGATGTTTCATATACATTTTTAGCACTTTTACTTGCGTATATAGGGCCAATTTAAAAAAAAATCAGTTTTGGCGGGAATTTTGGCGGCCAACTAGAAAAAGAAGCATGAGCCTGTACTTCAATTTCCGGAGACTTTTAGTCTGTTATTCTATAGTATATTTGGAGTTGAAAAACACTTGAATGGTTTCTATTGCAATTAGTGGTGGGTTTGGCCATATAACTTATTCCCTGGTCTAATCTGCTTTGCAATCCTGAATACCGCTCTCTGACCCTCTTCCGAATCCAAGCGTTCTCCGACCATTTTCCTACATGCCTCCTGCGCCTTTGCTACCTCTTTTTTTGCAGCCTTCTTGGCTGCCTTATAACTTTCATGCTCTGCCCTTTCTGCTCCCATACCGTACCCTTCGCCTTCTGTCACTCCTTGAACATCTTCCTCTTCTCGTCAATCTTCTTTCCAACTTCATCATCCCACCACCATGTTTCCGAGTGCCTCAGTGGTCCTTTTGTCCATCCACATACCTCACCAACGGCTCCCAACAGACTACCTTTCATTGACATCCAACCACGTTCAAGCTCAACCACATCATCCTCTACCATACTCAGCCTCTCTTTTAAGGCCTCCCTCACTGTCACCTCTTTCAACCTCCACACCTTCATTCTCGGTTGGTACTTCACCCGCCGAGCTCTCCTCGCACCTTTCACCCTTATGTCGCAGACAACCAAGTGGTGCTGTGAAACAGCCTCCTCCCCCGGGATCACCTTTGTGTCCCGGAGGTGCCCCCTATCTCGCCTACGCACCAGCAGGTAGTCAACGGTTGTCGTCGACCCACCTGACGTGTATGTAACAAGCTTATTATCCTCTTTCTGGAACCGAGTATTACAAATCAACAAATCAGCTCCATCAGCAAACTCCAAAATCCTTTCACCTTCTCCATTTCTCACACCATATCCGTAACCCCCATGAACTCCCTCAAAACCGTACATACTCCTTCCCACCTCCCTTCCCGCCTTCCCACCGCCTCTTATGACACGCAGGGATACGGTGTACCTATTCTTAACCGGGGTACACACCGGTATTCAGACCAGTACACAAAACAACAAATGTTTACCTCTAAATACTTGTAGTTCTATAAAAGTGGAATTCAAGTGGGAAATTAGAGAAATTCAATTCAAAAACATATCAAGCGACAGAGAGCACACAAAATGTCAGCATATGCTTTGCCAACTTGGGCCAACATGGAGGAGTTCCAAACATCAGTTGTGATTCGACGTTGGAAGGTTTTTTTGGAGGTATATTTTATCGGTATATTCACATAACTATATTAATATAATGAAAGCAGATCACCCAAAAAAGTGAAATAATGTGATCCAGTGTATAAACAACTGAGTATGTAAAAAACAAGAGTCGTCTGTCTCGCTTGTAGAGTGCTTGCCAGTTCGCTTCAGACCTCAAGCAAGCACTCCAATAAAACGGTTGATAAGGAACGGCTGGCTTGGCAAGCAAAAGCAAGTTGATTGGTAGTGGAACACCACCTGCAAAAAGAAAAACTGGCGTAAATATTAAAATTTCAGAATTCACTCCAGATTTTGACACTTAATTAGCCCACATGCCCCGATCCTCAAAGCTGAAGACCGTTCCAATTGTATTCTTTAATTAGTCCATGAGAGTAGATCGGAGTTCCAACGCAAGGCATTTTTGAGCAGGCCGAATAAAATAAGAACCCAGCGATGTGACAGATAGTTGACCAAGATGGTGCGCCGCCATTTTGGTCAGGCTTATTTTGGGGTTTTTTTGTAATGTGCGCCCCCTAATTTGTTTCAAAAGGGGTGTTTAAATTTACCCAAACACCCAGTTTTCATTCCTGCACTCGTTCAGAGTTCCCTTAATATGCATGCAAAGTTCTGGTCTTCCAGCTTCCATGGTTTTTGAGTTATGGAGAAGACACTGACTAACACACACACACACACACACACACACACACACACACACACACACACACACACACACACACACACACACACACACACACACACACACACACACACACACACACACACACACACACACACACACACACACACACACACACACACACACACACACACACACACACACACATTATTATAGATTGTAATGTAGTCATCATGATGCCACTGGAATCTCCTTGGCCAACAGTTTCTGAATGATCTTTCTGAGACCGTTATGTTTCTGATTCACAGCGTCTGGTGAAGTCCATTAAACCAACATTTTCTGCTGTGAGAGAGAGCAATGAACTTAATCTCGGAAGCCAGGAACTACCTCCAGAAGATGTCGATCACCACAACGATGGAGGAGTACCTGGATAATGCATCTCACCAAATGCCTCTTTTTAATGAATATGATTGTGGCACAAACCATTTTGTAATTGTACAATTGACTGGTTATGCCACACCAAATGTCCATATTGTTAAAGTGTGTTCTCCAGGTTGGAGTTAGCAAAAACAATCAGATCAATTGTCCTTCATATGAAGTTATTCGTGTATGAGAGGCATTAAAAATATTCTACAAATTAGAAAATCAAAAATGCACTATTTAGCCTCGCCCATTCCTAAAGGGACACCAGAGGGTGTTTGTGTGTGTGTGTGTTTGTGTGTTTGTGTGTGTGCTTGTGTTGTCGGCGATCTCTCTGTGCCACTTATTATCTCTACTGCTTATAAAAGAAGTCTTCATTGTTTATCTGTTACTGAGTGATATCTGCGAGTTCACATTTAAATGAATTGTTCGCAATCATCATACAGGTCAACTTCGAAATACATGAACCACTGTCAATGTATTTTGCATTATATCTATAACATGGATGTCAGCACTTATTGGGTAATTGTTTTGCCTCGCACATTGATGAAGAAAAACTATTGTAATGGTGTTGTCTGTCAGTCAGGGGGAGAGTTCACACTATTTTTCAGATCTACTGTAATCTATCTACTCTGGGGGAGATTCTACATTGTTAAATGATCTGTGTTGTCATTATTTTGCAATACATAAGTGGAGAAAATTAGCAGGCTGGAAGGATCGCCAAGAGGTACACACACTCTCCTATAAACTCTGTAGCCTGGGTTTCAATCTCAGCCCAACTACAAACTGCCATCCTGGTATTTCACAGGTAGGTTGATTCGTCAATGCGTGTGCCGTCCCTCGGATCAACATGAAACGGGCGTCACATCTGCTGGCATTAGTTGGTGGGTGTTAAAGGTCAAACGTTATCCTTCACGAATAATATGTGAGCTGTCGCTGTTATAAGAAACGAATCCCTAATTCCTGCCCGAACCCTTAGGTTAACATCAGGCCTGATCAGCCTGTTCGTGAAAGACTTAGTCCAAGCTTCCCGAGGCCATCTCCACAAGAACATGGGAATAATTATGGCCAGTATAGAAGAGGAAGAAGAAGTAGAGATATTCATTGTCAAAAATGTTTTCGATGATTTGCATAAACTTATGGAATGAAAAATAAAGGTATATTGGGATGATTTGATGATTGCATCTTGTTTCTAAAACTCCATGACTGTTCCACAAAAATCGCAGCTGTGTACGAAGTTAGCGGTTCAGTTTGACATTTTAATACAAGTACACGCACACCCTGCGGGCGCAGTAGGAAGGATCATGTTATTATCCTCTCAGGGGTGTATATAGATTACAGTAGATCTCGGCTCGGGCATCAAGAACGTCAGGTTTCTTTCTTTCAGTTTGATGGGTTTTTTGGGGGGAGTTAAAAAAAAAAAATTAATATAGGGTCTAACAAGGGAAAATCAAATCAATAATCACAATAGGCCTATGCAATAAGGTAAAATAATGAGGTAAAATAAATCCTATTAAAACTAAGGCGCCTCGCTCTCAATCACGGTCACAGACAGGGAAAAGGGACGCAAAACCAGGCGACTTATCTTTGTTGTGGCAATTGGGGAGCGCGAATGTGGAGCACGGAGGTGGTGTTGAGGTGGGCAGGACGATGGACAAGGTGAGGCGACAGCTGGACGACAAAGAGAAGATGAGGAGACGAGCAGGATGATGAACAGGCAGCAGGCAGACAAAAAGAGGCCCAGGACCAAGGCAGGCAGGACGACCTTCTTTCAGCTCTCCTCACTCCCAATTCTCTGCAGAACTATCCAAGTTTTCCTCACAAAACAGTGAGCTGATGAGCTCCTCAACGCACTCAACCAGCCAAATTCAAATTCTTCTCCTCAGGCTGAGAACTCTCCTAACGAGCAAGCTCTCCTCAAATATATGGCGCAATCCTCCCAGAACAGTTCCCGCATCTTTTTAGCACTTCAAACTCACTCAATTCTCCTCAAAGAACTCTCTTCCCGCGGCTCCCTCCTCGTCTCCCTGGACAACGCTTGCCCCTCCTCCAGCTGTTGAGCTCCACCCCCGTCCATGCAACGATGACAGCACTGCCCCTCTCCTTCTGCCAGGCAGAATGTTGCCCAGCACGCCCGGCGGAGGTTTACATGCGGTTTTACACACATTTCCTGAACTTTAATTCCTTTCTATCTACGCACAAGCACCACCCTCATATCGTGCACATTTAAACACAACCTTAAGCTACATTTTCCTTGCTTATGTACATCGAGATGCTACTACACGTGTTACACTCGTGGGGTGGATTGTTTAAGGATGGTACATTGGAACACTCATGGGGCTGGGCTTGCAATTTTTAGAAGCTGTGATCGTTGGGGTGTACCTTATGTGAAATTCCGGGCCGGCTGAAACCACATTTGCTCTTTTCTTTTTTTCTCCCCTTTCACTTTATTTTTATTCTTTTGTTGAAAGAAAAACACAGATCTTCCTTATCGACTTTCTCCCTCCCACCGGAGCTCTACATAATTGAATAGAGAAATAACCTTTGGGAAGAAAGAAAGAAGAGTGCGTCGGATCGGTGGAGAAAGGCGAAAACCTCACGCAGCACGTACGGTCCAAGTTTTGATGAGAAACTCGGCCTGTGTGAGCTTTTTGAGGATTTTTGATTAATCTCTCTGAGGGCTGCCTGTTGGAGGGACAGTCGGTGCAGGAGAGATTTGGGTGGAGGAGGCTTATCTCGGTGCACGTGGGATCGATCGTGAGGAAGTGGGAGAGGGAGCCAGAAGCTTGTGCTCCACATCAAGTTTCGTCTGAGCCGGCCGGAGGCAACGTGAGGCTTCATGGTCTTGCAGGAACTGCTCTGGGCAAGTCGTTCATAGAGTTTGAAGACACCAACTGTCTGAAATATTGTCTGAATCTGTCTGAAAACATAGAAGTCTGAAATATTGGGGCACTATCACGGACCAAAGGCAATGGGCCACTTTGGGGTAAATAAAACGCTAAAGAAGATCCGGAATTTTTTTTATTGGATCCATTGCAAAAGAGACGTGAAGGCCTGGTGTCGCAACTGTGATAAATGTTCTGCTAAGAAGGGCCCCTCGAGGAAAGAATTAGCCCCGTTGCAATTTTACCAAGTGGGCGCACCCCTGGAGAGAGTGGCCGTGGATATTACAGGACCCTTTCCAGAAACCGCCTGGGGAAACCGGTACATCCGAGTCGCTATGGACTACTTTACGAAGTGGCCCGAGGCTTATGCATTGGCAAGTATGGATGCGAATACAGTTGCGCGGGCACTTGGGGACGGTTTCTTCACCCGGTACGGCATCCCTTCTGAGCTACATTCAGATCAGGGAAGCAATTTTGAGTCTGAGGTTTTTCGAGCAATGTGCGCTCTTCTAGGTATACAGAAAACTCGATCCACTCCTTACCATCCTCAATCTGATGGCATGGTAGAATGTTTCAATCGAACCCTCGGTACCCAGCTGGCAATGTATGTGAATGATACTCACACCGACTAGGATGTGGGGTTACCACTGATTCTACTGTCATGCAGAATGGCGGTGAGCGAAGCCACCGGTTGCACACCCGCACTCCTGATGTATGGTCGAGAACTAAGACTCCCCCCAGATTTGATTTACGGAGGACCACCCGATTAACACGTCCAGACCTGGCCCCACTATGTCGAAGGCCTACAACGTGATATTGAACAGGCACATCAGTTTGCTCAGGACAGGTTGCAGCGCTCCGGACAGCGCATGAAAACTAGGTACGACACACAAGCCCGGGGAAAGCAGTTTAAAGAGGGAGACCTGGTGTGGGTGAGCAACATGAGGCGGCGGAGAGGGCTCTGTCGCAAGTTTGCCAATCGTTGGCAGGGTCCGTGTCTCGTGATGAGCAAGATAATGACGTCATTTATCGCGTGCGGCAGGGACAGCGAGTTGCGGCACGCGTCCTCCACCGGAAGAGGCTGAGGGAATATAATGGGGACTCCATCCCTCAGTGGGTACGACTCAGCCAAAATAAGTTGGGGAAAAGCTCGAAAACCCACACCCCAAATAACTGCACCCCACAACAGCATGACCCAGGAGATGGAATCGGTAATAACAATTTGGCCGGCCAAAGTGGAAGGGGAAAACGCAATATTCAGCGTCCAGCTTATCTCCGTGACTATGACTTGACTTGAGAGGATGCAGGTATAGGTCTATTGGGAGGGGTTGTTGTCCTTGTTCCCCACTTCCCTCCCCTAGTTTCGGCGGAAGCTACTGGCAATATTCTGCGTGGCGTTCCCCCATTTTCGCCTCAAGCTTGGAAAAGAGAGGAGGGATGCAAGTTTGTTACCTTGCTTGCTGTCGCTTGAATCCTGTATCATCAGGACGCAACAGTTGTTGTTTTGTTGTTGTTGTTGTTGTTTATTAGTATTATTATTATTTTTAACTGTGCCATGCGACTCCATTGTGATGGAGGACCATGCTCCCTATGTTTTGAATTTTGTGTAAGTATATGTTCTGTGTTATAGGACTAAACAGGGGTGTGGAACAGAGAACCCGCATTTGCTTCGATTCAATTATATTGTAACGAATTTGGAAAGTGTAAAGAATGTGAGAAGTGGTTTGCTGTGTTTTAACTGGCCCTCGTAGAGTAAATAAGATCGAAAGACGTCCCCCTAGTTAATTCCATGAACCTACAGACAGGCCACGATATATCTTTTTTAAATAGCTTATTTCCTTATTCTATGTAGGCTAAATATGTGTTTCCCACTAGATTGACTCTGCATTGCATCAAACGAAATAAGCGTAGGCCCCTCCGATGATCCATGGCAGCTAAAGTGCCAGGGATTCCCCCACTTGAGCTTTGACAGCAACCGTTTATTGCAGTACTGAACTGCTGTGCAACGTGACGGCGCATTACCTGCAGCTGCTGACCGGTTTTCGACATTTGCAGCCATTACGAACAAGGGGAGTGGCTAGAGAAGACGGGTCGCCCCCCTCGTCATAGGGGGGAGGAGTAAGTCGGCCCCGCTCATCCAACCCAGAACAAGGGGTTTGGCTAAGAGAGGGCGGAGCGGGAACCCCCGAGAAAGTGCGCGAAGGTTCGGTGAGAAACCAATATAAACCGCCGCGGGACGCACTCCGTCCTCTTGCTCTGACCCCGTCCTCTTGCTCTGACCCCGTCCTCTTGCTTGCTGTCGCTCGTTGTTGCTGGGGAAAAGGAAGACGCCTGAACGAGCAGGTGTGACCGAGCCTGCGAGCCATCGTGTGACCAGCTGCGCTGCAGCTAAGAGGACGCAGGCCACGAAAAGGGCGCGCCAGGCAGCAATCCACGCTGGACCCTCCATTGCCTCCCAAAACAACCATCCATCCTCAAGCCATACCTGCCTGCAATTTCCCCCGTGTAAGTGTGAACGTCGTCTGTCTTGAATGTTGTCCTGGGGTTTATAAGTAAACTGCATAGTATAAGCTAATGATTTCCCTGTGTCACCTGCTTCTTCCATCCATTGCTTGTAAATAACTTGATTGCTCCTTTTTGCTTGTGTGTGTATAATAAATCTGTTCTTCCTCTGTACTCTGTCTTCCTCCTCTCTTCCTTCTCTTTCGGTCGCTTTAGAGGTTTCCAAATGGAATACCTGTGGCGCTATTTGGTCAACGTTTGGGGGAGTCGGGCTAATCGGGGATCCTGTAACGGTCGCGGTTGACCATCCGCTCGGCCCAAAGTAACATCTTGTCCGCGACCCATAACAATTGGTGTCTAGGAGTGGGATACGAGGCCCGAACCAAATTTTTAAAACGTGTAGAAAATAAATTTGGTCAAAATTACGAGCTGCCGAAATTTTGTTGTTTTATAAAACCCGAATTTTGAGATCGCGCCATGGACAATCAAGGCAATCAGATGTCGGTGGGGGAGATAGACCGGTTAGGGGTAACCCAGGACCTTGGGGAAATGCTTGTGGAGGAAAGGGAGGAGGAGAACGATGGCAATGTGGTTGAGGGAGTATCAGGCGCACAAAATGGCGCCCTCGCGCACGTGGTTGAAGAGGCACAAAATGGCGCCTCGCACATGGCGGCGAGAGCCGCGCCCTCTGTACCAACGGGTAAAGTCATGCAATCATTTATGGCTGGAATGGCGGCCCTTATGGCCGAGATGAGGGAGCAAGTCAAAAATGACTGGGGAAACCAAATTAAAGAAATAACTGAGGGAATGGCGAGGGACAGAGTCGCATATGAGGTAAGGGAAGCGGAGAGGGACAGAGACCGCAGGTTGGGCGAAAGGGTCCCAGGGGTGCACGACGAGGTAAAGCGGGGCGAGAAGCGCTGGTTGGGCGAAGTGGAGAAAAGCGCGGGTAAAATGACAGAGGTAGAAATCGCGACCCGGGGTATGGGGCAGCCGGCGACCGCTGAAGTAGAGGGAATTTTAATAAAGCCAGCGGTCGAAAAAGCAAAAGTAGCGGGTATAGTTAAAATTGAAGAGACGACGGAGATAGCCCGGGAATTGCAGGGAGAAATGGAAAATGTGCAAAGTCCCTGCTCACATCAAGATGCTGTGCTTAATAACACCAATGAAAGTTTGCAGGTGGTGTTGGAGCGAAGGAGGAGGATCCCCCAGGTGAGTCGTGCTGTGTATTGTGCGGGGAGATTTTGTAGAAGGATGTTTGACGACAAGAGAATTGTCGCGCGATTGGGATCAAGGAAGCACCCGGGCGTTGGTGAAGGGTCGCTTGTGAAAAAAAAGTGTGCGTCAAGGGATGAGCGTGTTACGAAGCGCGAGTGTGATACCGAGTGCGAGCGAGAATGCACGTCGGGGTGTACGGAGTGTGACACAGGGAGTGAGAGCAATACTGAGTGTACGTGCAGGGGGGAGTGTGACACGGAGAGCAAGGTGGTGGTGGAACGTGTGCGAGGAAGCACACCTGAGTTGGTCGTGGCGCGGGTGTGGGAGAGCCCATGTGAGCGCGTTAGTGGGTGGATGCCAGAGTGCACGCCCATGGTGAGTGTTACGGAGGACGTAACGGAGGAGAGGTGTGGACCGAGGTGTGCGCAAGAGTGTGCGCGAGGGGAGTGGTGTGTAACAGGGAGAGCGTTGGTGGAATGTACGGACGGCGTTGGAATGCCGGGTTTTGTGAGGGTGAAAGGGGTAGCGTATGCGTGTGAGCATGCCGGTGAAGCATCGACGGTAACCGGGTTAGCGGTTAGAGCGACGGATAGCCGATGCGAGCACTCGGTGCGAGGAGCCCTTTGTTGGATGCGAGGCCCGGCGCGGATCGAAGCTGCGTCGTTTCTCTTCGAAGCGTCGTTGCCGATTCGGGCTTGGCCCCGCCCCGCACGGTCGAGTCCGGGCCTTGTCGGGCCAGGCGACCGGTCCGGATCAAGGGCGAGTGGGAGGAAGCGGCACGGTGCCCCCTCGTGGGGACGGGGTTCCGACCGAGGGAGATTGAGCCATCGGGCCCGGGACCGCAAGGTGCCGCGCCGAGATGGTGCGTGGAATCTCGGGCCGACCAAACCACCTCCCTTGAACCGAAAGCCGGACGAATTCAACCTGCAGGCGACCAAACCACCCGAATTCATTGCTCGGCTTTGCGAAGCCGAGTTTAATGATGTCATGACGCACCGAGGCTAGGATATAGTGGACTGTGATGATGGTGATAGTGATCGTGATCGTGATTTGATACGAAATTTAGAAAAGTGAATAGAATTGGCAGTAAATAGAAAATTTTTGATTGGTTGGAATTTGGTAAGCAAAATTTATAGTGGGACCTCCCCGATGTGGTGGGATGGGCAATCCACCATCCCTCACAACGGGGGGGGGGGGGGCAAAGGAGCACTAGGTTTATGGGGTTTATGGCAGTGAAAACTAGCGGGGGGGTTAGGATATTGTGTGTAGGGATCTAGCGAAGATGACATTAGGTAACGTTAAGGTTAGTTAGTGACAATGATACCTGTAGTGGGGACGCAGGTAGATTAGTGTGGATGATAATGACGTGGTATGTGCTTAGTTTAAAGGGAAGACGGGGAGCACTAAGTTAGCAGGGCAACAGGTAGTTCAGATGATGCCGTGTGAGTGTTGGAGGTGTATTCAAGTGTATTGAGCAGTGTGTGAGGAACAGGTGTGATTGAACAGGTGTGATTGCACAGGTGTGCAACTGGACAGGTGTGTGGAGCAGTGTATGAGGGAGTAGTGGTGATTGCGTGTGGTGTTGACCAAATGGTCCAGGAAGGAAGGAGGGTGCAGGTGGCACCAGGTGTGAGTGCACAGGTGTGCACCAACAGGTGTATGGAGAATGGTTGTGTGGAAGACGTGGTGTGGAATAAATGGAGTATTGGAATGGATGGTCGTGGAGTGAGTAGGATGGGAACTGTGGAGTGGAGTGGATGGTGCGGAGGTGTGAATGGGGGAAGAGTGGACCCCCATCACGGATACCCGGGGCGGGTAGTGTAAGTGTTAGGTAGAGGGTATAGGTAAATTGTGGTTGGATATTGGCATCTGTGGTGCGGGTGAGAGAATGGTATTTGGATGGGTGCATTAGTGTTGTGGAAATGGCTGGGCGTGTAGCCTGTTAGTGTGTGTAGTTGGTTTGGGCACTCCACCACTGTGAGGACGTCGGCCAGGTGAGGCCGCAGGTGGGCTCTGGGAGCCGGTAGAGTTGTTGTGGATGGGGCCCGAGGATCCGGAGGACGGGCCCGGGTAGCCCAGTGCCAGAGGGCACCAAGGGGTGACAGAGCCAGGAGGGGCCTTCCCCAGTTAGATAGGTTAGGGTGAGGAGCTAGGTAAGCTCAGGTGGCAACTGCAGTGGTGGAGGTGTGCAGGTGGGTAGACCTGCTGGGAGAGCTACACGTCACAGCCCAGAAATTGTGCAAGGGCACCGGGAGATGAATCGGGGGAGTGAGACCCCAAATTGAGAAGCACCACAGTTTGGTCAATGGGAATTTGGTTTTTAGAACCCATAGTGTAAGTTGGCCAATGGATTGGCAGGGAAAGACCCCGGGTAGTGTAAAGTGTGTTAATGTCATTTAGAGGATAGTTAGGATTGGAGTCTCCTCGCACCATCTGCATCCACTCACCTGAGGTGACAGGTACTCCGCACCATGCCATGTTTAATTATTTTTGATGCAAATGTTTGGATTGTGAGACGCATCATGACGTGGGTGTGACATTGTGCTTGATGTTCCATCTCTTCCTCCTTATGAGGATTGATGATGAATTGGGTGATGGCAAATTTTGAAGTAGAGGGATTGGAGACGAATTTGGTGTAGAAGGGAAAGATGGGGAAGACAAGACGTAGTGACGAATTTGTAAAGGTGTAAATTGTTGTAAATATGGGGTAAGGGCAAGGGTAGTGTAGGTGACAGGGGGGGGGGGGGTGACGTACGGTAGGGACGAGTTTTTCTCACTTCGCTCTCCGTACGCACTTCACCCTGCATTGCCTTTATTGACGTGTACCCTTGTGACCTTACCCCTCGCTCATTTGTCTTCCCCCCTTTTGTCTCCCACTTGAGGACCTGTGCGCCATTGGGCGCCGAGGGGAGTGTGCGTGAGGTGGCCATTGTGCGCACGAGATTCTCAGAACCAGCATGCATTGCGTTGATGTACCACTTTATGGACCGCTGTTCTGCGGCCAAGTACCACTTGATGGACCCCAGGTTCTGGGGCAGGGCACCTCTGTTGGAGACCGGCCATAGTGGCCAGGGAATCTTGCTTGCGGACCTCGGTAAGGTGGCACCTATGCCAAACAGGTGGACCACCCTTAGTTGGCCCCTGAGGCCCTAAATAAAAATGAACACAAGTTGTGCTTTTTATTATTTCCAAGTAGGCCGCATGAAGCCAGAAGACGTCGGGAAGAACATCGGCCCAGCAGAAAAAGAGAAGACCACCACCAGTTGTTTTGTTGTGTTTATTATGAACAGTGGTGACTGTGCACCGAGTGGTGCTTTTGGTGCTTTGTGGTGCTTTTGGTGCTTTTGGATGCTTTGGTGGTATTGGTACTGGTGCATCGATGCAATGCGTGCTGTCTCCTCCCTCCCAACAGGAATTTCTTTTTCTTGTTCCCTAAAAAGGAAAAAAACACAGGTCCTGGGTTGCGTTGTAAATAAGAAATAACGTCACTGTAAATAATGCTCCCCACCATAAATGTATAGTTTGAGAACAATTCCGTAATTCGGTTAGCTGTGGGCTTGAGTCTGTTAGACAGGGTGCAATGCAATAGGGGGACATACTTATTTGTGTTTTAAAATCGTCACACTCAGGGTCAGGTTAAAAGTAGAGGGAACTACACCTACGTGTCACACTAAATTAAAGTTGTAGGCCCGGGACGGCCCTGAAGAAAGGAGGGTGCAGTGTAACGAATTTGGAAAGTGTAAAGAATGTGAGAACTGGTTTGCTGTGTTTTAACTGGCCCTCGTAGAGTAAATAAGATCGAAAGACGTCCCCCTAGTTAATTCCATGAACCTACAGACAGGCCACGATATATCTTTTTTAAATAGCTTATTTCCTTATTCTATGTAGGCTAAATATGTGTTTCCCACTAGATTGACTCTGCATTGCATCAAACGAAATAAGCGTAGGCCCCTCCAATGATCCATGGCAGCTCAAGTGCCAGGGATTCCCCCACTTGAGCTTTGACAGCAACCGTTTATTGCAGTACTGAACTGCTGTGCAACGTGATGGCGCATTACCTGCAGCTGCTGACCGGTTTTCGACATTTGCGGCCATTACGAACAAGGGGAGTGGCTAGAGAAGACGGGTCGCCCCCCTCGTCATAGGGGGGAGGAGTAAGTCAGCCCCGCTCATCCAACCCAGAACAAGGGGTTTGGCTAAGAGAGAGCGGAGCGGTAACCCCCGAGAAAGTGCGCGAAGGTTCGGTGAGAAACCAATATAAACAGCCGCGGGACGCACTCCGTCCTCTTGCTCTGACCCCGTCCTCTTGCTCTGACCCCGTCCTCTTGCTCTGACCCCGTCCTCTTGCTTGCTGTCGCTCGTTGTTGCTGGGGAGAAGGAAGACGCCTGAACGAGCAGGTGTGACCGAGCCTGCGAGCCATCGTGCGACCAGCTGCGCTGCAGCTAAGAGGACGCAGGCCACGAAAAGGGCGCGCCAGGCAGCAATCCACGCTGGACCCTCCATTGCCTCCCAAAACAACCATCCATCCTCAAGCCATACCTGCCTGCAATTTCCCCCATGTAAGTGTGAACGTCGTCTGTCTTGAATGTTGTCCTGGGGTTTATAAGTAAACTGCATAGTATAAGCTAATGATTTCCCTGTGTCACCTGCTTCTTCCATCCATTGCTTGTAAATAACTTGATTGCTCCTTTTTGCTTGTGTGTGTATAATAAATCTGTTCTTCCTCTGTACTCTGTCTTCCTCCTCTCTTCCTTCTCTTTCGGTCGCTTTAGAGGTTTCCAAATGGAATACCTGTGGCGCGATTTGGTCAACGTTTGGGGGAGTCGGGCTAATCGGGGATCCTGTAACGGTCGCGGTTGACCATCCGCTCGGCCCAAAGTAACATCTTGTCCGCGACCCGTAACAATATAGTCGAGCCGGAACGGCTCTGGAAGCAGGATGGGAGCAGTGTTACACTCGTGGGGTGGATTGTTTAAGGATGGTACACTCATGGGGCTGGGTTTGCAATGACGAGAAGCTTTGATCGTTGGGGTGTAATTTGTTAGTGTGTGTGTTCGTGTGTGTGACACAAGAGGGTGTTAGTGTGTGTGTTTGTATGTGAGTGTGTGTTTGTATGTGAGTGTGTTTGTATGTGAGTGTGTTTGCATGTGAGTGTGTTCGTATGTGAGTGTGTTTGTATGTGAGTGTGTGTTTGTATGTGAGTGTGTGTGCTTGTGTTGGTATCTCTGAACCATTTCTTATCTGTACTGATCATAAAAGAGGTTATAATTGTTTATCTACAAGTGAGTGATATCTGCTAGTTTGCATTTAAATTAATTGATAGTAATTATTAGACAGGTTAACTTCGAAATACATGAATCATTACCAATGTATTTTTCATGATATATATGGATCTGGGAACTTTTTTGCCCAGCACATTGTCGAAGAAAAACTATTGGAGCGGTTTTGTCTGTCAGTGAGAGGGAGAGATGGCGTCATTTCTCAGATCTACTGTGATCTATCTGCCCTGGGGAGGTTCTGCAATGTTAAATGATCTGTGTTGGCATTATTTTGCAATCCATAAGTGGACACCAGGGTTGGATCAAGGATTTTTAGGTTGGGTGGGGGTGGGGGGGGATGGGGGGAGGGGGAACAACAAAAATAC
The DNA here is from genome assembly GCF_964187855.1 of Myxine glutinosa. Classification (NCBI taxonomy): domain Eukaryota; kingdom Metazoa; phylum Chordata; class Myxini; order Myxiniformes; family Myxinidae; genus Myxine; species Myxine glutinosa. The sequence continues at coordinate 18,723,070 of NC_136274.1, forward strand.
ATTGTATTGAAAAAGATAATTTCGCCAAGCAGAGCGAGGGAGACATTTTTTTGTGGACTATTCTAAATATAGATAAAGATGATGGGAATAGAGCCTGTGATTGATGCTGTGAATAGGACCAGGTTGAGACGGTTTGGTCATGTGTTGAGGAAGGATGAAAGTGACTGGTTGAGAAGAGTGATGGAAATGAATGTAGAAGGAAGTAGAGGACGGGGCAGACCGAGAAAGACTTGGCTAAAGATGGTGGAAGAAGAAATGCGGGCAAGGGGGTTAACAAGGAGAGATGCAGAAAATAGGGCAAAATGGAGGCAATCTCAGTTCCTTCCACCGAGCTCAAAACAAGTGTGTGTCTACCCTCAGGAGTGCCAGGATGCACTATCTCTCCACTCTCAAGATTGAACTCTCAAACCTGTCTCCTTCCTCCAAATCCTGGTGTCATCTGGTCAAATCCGTTTCTGGTGTTTGTTCCCCCTACATCCCCTCCCTTACCTCAAATGGCTACACAGTTTACACCGCACGTGACAAAGCCGAATGCCTCAACTCTGTGTTTGCCTCAAAATCTTGTGTCCCAAACCCATCTCTCTCTGTTCCCACCTTTCCCAGTCGAACCCAACTGCTCCTGGACTGTGTCCTCTCCTGACAAGGTGGAGAAGTTTTTTTATCAAACCTCGACTCTGATTCTGCAACCGGACCAGATGGCATCAGCCCACGGGTCCTAAAATCCTGCTCTGCCACTCTATCTCACCCTCTCTCTGTTCTTTTCACCCTCTCTTTTGCTCAAGGTCATCTGCCAGCATCTTGGAAATCAGCAAACATTACCGCTTTACACAAAAAGGTGCAAAAACAGATCCTTGCAACTACAGACCAATCGGCCTGCTTCCAATTATCAGCAACATCATGGAATCCATCATTGCTTTGGATATCAAATCCTTCCTCTTCTCCAATAGCTTGATCTCTGATCATCAATTTGGATTCATGACCAGGTCATTCTACTCTGGACATGTTGCTTCTGCTGTCTCAACAATGGATGGAGGTCCTCAATGCCAAACAGGAAATCAGAGCTGTCTCACTTGACATATCACATGCCTTCGATACGGTCTGGCACCCAGGTCTGCTCACCAAAACTCTCCTCCTATGGTATCCATGGAAATCTCCACTCATGGCTTGCGGACCTCCTCTCTGGTCATAGGCAACGTGTGGCCCTGAATGGATTTCTCTCATCTCCCCTTCCTGTTCTGGCTGGAGTTCCCCAAGGTAGTGTTCTGGGCCCTGTGCTATTTCTGGTCTTCAACAATGATCTCTCCGACTCTCTGGAAAATCCTCTCTATCTCTTTGCTGATGACTCCACTATCTGCCGCTCCATTCCTCATCCCTCAGATCGGCAGTCTGCAGCCTCCTCACTCTCTGCAGACCTGGACAAAATCACAGACTGGTCAAACAAGTGGAACATGTCTTTCAATCCTGACAAATCTCACACTCTTACAATGTCTCTCCGAAAGGACCGACTGGAAAACCCTCCCATCTACTTTCTCAACAATCCTCTCCAAGAAGTTCTGTCGCTCAAGCTTTTGGGTCTCACTATCTGCCATGATCTTTCTTGGGAAAACCACATTTCCAAGCTGGCCTCCAAAGCCAGTCGCCGACTGGGCATCCTCCGTCGTGCAAAGTCTTTCCTTGGCACACCTGAGCTCCTCACCACATGCAAGGCTTTCATCCGCAGCTCAATGGAATACTGTTCCCCCCTCTGGGCTGGTGCTCCTGCCTCACACCTAGCTCGGCTTCACGCTGTTGAGGCCAAAGCTTTCCGAATCATTGGAATCTCCTGCGATGAAGTTAACTCCGAGGGCCTTTCACTCACTCACCGCAGGCAGGTTGGTGGTCTTTCTGTCTTCTACCGATTCCTCTCCGGCCTTGCTCCCCCAGCTCTCTCTGTGCTCTGTCCCCCCAATATTCCTACAGGTCGCACAAGATCTGCCTGCAACCCTCTTATGGTTAAACTGCCAAAATCTAGGCTCTCTGCTCACCTTCACTCTTTCATTCCCCTTTTCTCCCGCCTCTGGAACAAACTCCCCCACTCCCTTCAATCCCACTCCTCCCTCCAGGTCTTTAAAACAGCTGTTCACCACCATCTCTTATCTTCCCCCATCCAAAACCTTGATCTTTTCTATCCCTGCTAATTTCACCCCAAAGCCACTTTTTTGAAATACCAACTTCTGTCCTGGAAGTCCTTGGTGTCCGTGTGTTTTATACTTCTCACACCCCCTCCCCCCCTTCCCATGCCTCCTCCCCCCAAGCCCTCTCCCTCCCACACATCTCCCTGCTCTCAAATGTTGTGTTTGTGTGCTTCCCCTTCTCTCCCCATCTTGTCTTCCGCTCCCTCTTTTTATATATTTTGTTTGTCCGATTTGTTTGTGAAATAAATGTTAGCTCTTTCACGAGACTCGATTCAGTATACAAAAAAAATAAAAAAAATAAACATAATTTCCATCCACCTTTGGTGGCGGAGGTAATCAGCTGTTCTTCGAGGTTTCCTCTGCTGGGTAGTGCATTTCACAGCAAAGACAACCATGAGCACCAATGAGATTTCAAAAGACCATATAGTTGTGGATATAGTTGTGGAAAGGCATAGATAAGGGGATACGTATAAAAATATTTTGAAGGCCTTGAATATCTCTTGGAGCAGTCAACACAATATTTAAGAAGTGGAAGGTGTATGGTACCACCAAGACCCTGCCTATATCAGGCTGTCCCTCCAAACTGGACGACCAAGCAAGGAGGAGACTGATCAGAGAGGCCACTAAGAGGCCAATGGCAACTATGAAAGAGTTACAGGCCTTTATGGCAAAGACTGGTCATTGTGTGCATGTGACAACAATATCCCAAGCACTCCACAAGTCTGGCCTGTACGGTGGTAAGGTGGCAGGAAGGAAGCCATTACTCAAAAAAGCCCACCTTGAGTCCCAGTTGAGGTATGCAAAAAAACACTCCGGAGATTTCTGAAGCCATGTGAAAAAAATTTTTGTTGTCTGACGAAACCAAGATTTAACTTTTTGGCCTAAATGGCAAAACTTTATGTTTGGCATATACCCAACACAGCACATCACCCAAAGAACACCATGCCTACTGTGAAGCATGGTGATGGCAGCATCATGTTATGGGGATGTTTCTTATCAGCGGGGAGTGGGGCACATGTCAGGATCGAAGAGAAAATGGATGAAGCAAAATACAGAAAAATCTTCAAGGAAAACCTGTTACCCTCTGCAAGAAAGCTGAAATTGGTACAGAAGTTCACCTTTCAGCATGGCAACGACCCAAAGCACACAGCCAAAGCTACACTGGAGTGGTTAAGGAGGAAAAAGATAAATGTCCTTGATTAGCCCATTTAGAGCCCCGACCTAAATCCAATCGAAAATCTGTGGCATGACCTGAGGATTGCTGTTCATCAATGCTTCGTAAGTAACTTGACTGAGCTTGAACAGTTTTGTGCAGAAGAATGGGCAAATATTTCCCAATCAAGGTGTGCAAAGCTGGTAGAGACCTATCCCAACAGACACACAGCTCGAATTGCTGTCAAAGTTGATTCCACAAAGTATTAACTCGGGGGGGGGGGGGGGGGGGGTGTACACTTATCCAACCAAGATAACCTAGTTTTGTATTTTTTATTAATTTTGTGAAATTTGTAGAATTTGCTTTTCACTTGGAAGTTGTGGGTTGCGATGTGTAAATAAAGGTGGAAAAAGTCGAATTTAATTGCAGGCTACAAGGCAACAAAGGGTGCAAATTTTGAAAGGGGGTGTATACTTGTTTATATATATATATATATATATATATATATATATATATATATATATATATATATATATATATATATATATATATATATATATATATATATATATATATATATATATATATATATATAAATAAATATATATATATAAATAAATATATAATGGTATCTGTAATCTGGTTCTCCAACCTAATGAGCGGACAACATGACGTCATCGCCATGCACGTCCGCCTTGCCTGCAAAGTTCCAGAGGAACCATCTAGCAGTGCGTCATTACGGATTATAAATTCAGATACTGTCACAAGTGCATGCAAAACTCACAGTTACCGACCTGGTTTCACCCTTGTTGGGGCTTCATCAGGGCAACGCAGTGAGGCTTTCCATACACTTGTAACTCTGTGAACCTTTCGGTTTTTATATCAGTCACTATGCGACCTTCATATCATCAGTGGAGAACCGCCAGCAAGGTGTCCCATACAGCTGCTGCTGCACCTTGCTGGGAGCGATAAGCACCGCCTGCCACGCGGTAACGTTATCTCTGGTATCCACTCATCATATGGAGTCGACCTGGTTGCGGTTGGGAGTTACTAATAATGGTATCTGTAATCTGGTTCTCCAACCTAATGAGCGGACAACATGACGTCATCGCCATGCACGTCCGCCTTGCCAGGTCGACTCCATATGATGAGTTGATACCAGAGATAACGTTACCGCGTGGCAGGCGGTGCTTATCGCTCCCAGCAAGGTGCAGCAGCAGCTGTATGGGACACCTTGCTGGCGGTTCTCCACTGATGATATGAAGGTCGCATAGTGACTGATGTGTGTATATATATATATATATATATATATATATATATATATATATATATATATATATATATATATATATATATATATATATATATATATATATATAAGTTCAAAACACACCTGGTCACAAGTGTGCCGCACTGACCGGGTCCTCAGTCGAGGTCCTCAGCATCATCCCGTTTCGGCCCTTCAACCTCGATACGGTCAGCTAAGGTGGGCCAGCAGGGGCATGTACACATCCACATGCAGCAACTACACCTGGATGCGTACATACCCCCACCCCCAGCCAGTGCGAACAACAACAACAACAACGACAACAACAACACCACCTCCACATCCAGAATCCACAGTACCAAACAAACATGGTGGAACACTCAAACACCCACCTTTACCCTTCACCACTCACCAACAAAACACACCAAATCATTCATACACACACACATACACACACGTACATACAGAACACCAACCAAACAACCACCTACACTTACATCATACACCACTCAACACACACTCATGCAAAAATGAATTCATGCAAAAACACACACCCTCACCCACTCACTCATATACACAAAATAAGAAGTAATAGTGGTAACAAAAAATACAAAAAAACAAAAAACAACCAACCTACACCGTTCGACGTGCCTCCACGATATATATATATATATAAATATATATAGAAATATAAATATATAAATATATAGAAATATATATAGAAATATAAATATATATATATAGAAATATAAATATATATATAAATATAAATATATAAATATATATAGATGAAGAGATGAAGTGCCTGATGAAGGCCTGATGAAGGCCTGATGAAGGCCTGATGAAGTGCCTGATGAAGAGATGAAGTGAAGTGAAGAGATGAAGAGATGAAGTGCCTGATGAAGCCCTAGTAACTTATACTGCCTGATGCCCAAGAGTTGTGAAGGCATCAGGCAGTATCTGTGGAAGGCTCTGAAGGTGGTATGGAGGCAAGGAGTGGTGCCCAGTCAATGGACTAGGGCGGAAGGAGTTTATATTCCAAAGCAGGAGGAGGCTGTGACACTGGAGCAGTTTAGACCAATATCATTGCTCGATGTAGATGGGAAGATATTGATGAGTGTCTTTGCGGCACGGCTCTCAGGCTTCATCAGAGGGAATGGTTTTGTGGATGGTTCTGTGCTGAAGGCAGGAATACCAGGATCACCAGGATGCATTGAACACTCGGCAATGGTCTGGCAAGTGTTCCAGGAGGCAAAGAGGCAAAGGAAGGATGTGGCGGTGGTATGGCTGGATTTGGAGAATGCATATGGGTCAGTGCCGCATGCCTTGATCAGGTATGCCATGGATTTCTTTTGGATGCCACGGAGATTTAGGGATTTTTTGATGGCATATTATGATCAGTTTTGGATGCGGTTTGCGACACAGTCCTATGTAACAGAGAGGCAGAAGTTGGAAGTGGGGATCCCGATGGGATGTACCATCTCCCCGATTTTGTTTGTGCTGGTTATGGAGTTGTTGATACGTGCGGTGAGTGGACATGGGAAAGAAGTTGAGCTAGCCCCTGGTCAGAGGTTGCCAGCAATGTTTGCTTTCATGGATGAGCTGACAGTTGTCCAACAGTCCGCTGATGCAGCATAGAGGTACTGGGACGACTGGAAAGGTTGATGCGGTGGGCAAGAATGGGATTTAAAGCAAGAAAGTCGAGGAGTGTGGTTGTGAGACGAGGAGTGGTGGATAATATGCACAGGTTTGATCTGGGAGGGGAGGTAGTTCCATCATTGGTAGAGGCCCCTGTGAAGAGTTTGGGAAGATGGTATACAGTGGAGTTGAATGATGTGGGAAGAGTGGAGGAGGTGAGGAACAAGCTTTTGAGAGGTTTGAAGAGGATTGATGGATGTGGTTTGCCAGGTAAGTTGAAGGTATGGTGTTTGAAGTTTGGGTTGATGCCACGAGTATTGTGGCCATTGATGATGTATGATATTGCGATTGGGCATGTAGAGAGGATGGAGGTTGTGGTGAGTGGGTTTGTGAGGAGGTGGTTGGGAGTGCCACACTGTTTGACGAACATTGCCTTTTATGGTCAGGGTGGAAAACTCCAGTTTCCCTTGACATCATTAACCGAGGAGTTTAAGGTGGTGAGGGTGCGGGAGTTCATGATGTTGCGGGATTCAAGTGATGCAGTGGTAAAGAATTCTCTCCCAGAGAAGAAGGGAAGTCGGAAGTGGCATGCAAGAGCAGAGGTGGACAAGATGGAGGAGCGGTTGCAACAGGAGGATGGTACAGCATGGGAAGCATGGCTTGGGGTGGATGCAGCATGAGCGATGGGGAAAGGCATGTGTGAAAGAGAGGAGGAAGATGGTTGAGAGGGAGTTGAGAAGAAAGGAAGAGGAGGGGAGATATGTGAAAGCAGTCGGTCAGGCACAGCAAGGTGCTTGGACTAAGTGGGAAGGTGTGCGGGTGAGGATATTGAAGTGGCAAGAGATTTGGAGGATGGAGCCGATATTGTTGAATTTCCTGTTGCGGGCAACGTATGATGTGCTTCCGTCACCAGTAAACTTGAGATTGTGGGTGTTGTTGCAGGAGGAGAGATGTTATTTGTGTGGAGGTGTGGGAACGGTGCAGCATGCACTGAGTGCATGCTCAGTAACATTGGCAGCAGGAAGATACAGGTGGCGACATGATCAGGTGCTGGCGGTGGTGGTGCAGATGTTGCAACAAGAGGTGCTGAGATCGAGAGAGAGCAGAGTGGAGAAGGAGACTGATGGGGGAGAGGTGTGGTTTGTCAAAGAGGGCCAAGTGGAAAGAGGTGGAAAGGAGGAGGAGGAGGAGGAGGTGGAAAGCAAGAAGGCTGTCAGATGCTTGTGATTGGCAGGTGGTGGCAGACCTAAAGCCACAATTGGTATTCCCAGAGGAGATCTGTGTGACAAGGTTGCGGCCTGACATTGTCATTTGGTCAAGTGCAACAAGACAGGTCATCTTAGGGGAGTTGTCGGTACCTTGGGAAGAGAACATGGAGGAGGTGCACGAGAGGAAGAGAGGAAAGTACAGTGAGCTGTCGGCAGAGTGCCAGGAGAAGGGTTGGCGCGTTTCATGTCAGCCATTTGAGGTGGGGTGTAGAGGGTATATTGGCAATTCCTTTTCTGCATTTCTTGCTAGGCTGGGAGTGTGTGGGACAGAAAGAAGGAGGATGTGTGACAAGGTGGCCCAGGTTGCCTTGAAAGGCTCATTTTGGATATGGAGGAAGTTTCTGGAGGCACGTCGAACGGTGTAGGTTGGTTGTGTGTGTGGGGTTTTTTTTTTTGGTTTTTTTTGTTACCACTATTACTTATTATTTTGTGTATATGAGTGAGTGGGTGAGGGTGTGTGTTTTTGCATGAATTAATTTTTGCATGAGTGTTTTTGTGTGTTGAGTGGTGTATGATGTAAGTGTAGGTGGTTGTTTGGTTGGTGTTCTGTATGTATATGTGTGTATGTGTGTGTATGGGTGTGTATATGAATGATCTGGTGTGTTTTGTTGGTGAGTGGTGAAGGGTATAAAGGTGGGTGTTTGAGTGTTCCACCATGTTTGTTTGGTGCTGTGGATTCTGGATGTGTTGTTGTTGTTGTTGTTGTTGTTGTCGTTGTTCGCACTGGCTGGGGGTGGGGGTATGTACGCATCCAGGTGCAGTTGCTGCATGTGGATGTGTATGTGCCCCTGCTGGTCCACCTTAGCCGACCGTATCGTGGTTGAAGGGCCGAAACGGGATGATGCTGAGGACCTCGACTGAGGACCCGGTCAGTGCGGCACACTTGTGACCAGGTGTGTTCTGAACTATATATATATATATATATATATATATATATATATATATATATATATATATATATATATATATATATATATATATATATATATATATATGCTCGTGGGGTCACCCGTGGACTAAGTTTAAATATAAATATATAGAAATATAAATATATACAGAAATATAAATATATATAGAAATATAAATATGTAAATATATATAGAAATATAAATATCACCGTCTCGAGTAGCGGTTAAATTGCCATGTAACAGGGACCTGTCAGGTCGCCGCTTGTTACACGTGCTGAGGAGGCAGCTTATGTAATTTATAGACAGGGTAGACCTTAATATGTGGGCTTGAACACCTCATGTAGTAGGCGGGGCTAGTCGGCGAGAACTTCTCATGGGAGAGGCACACATCTGTAGCCAGTGTGTATCAGCCATGGTGGCGTAATGTGCTTTGGAGATGGAAATGCCATCCTGCAATTCTTTTTATCGGCACCACCCCTGTGGCGGGACAGCCAGAGCAGAGAACCCCGCCCAGGATGAGAAGAATGGGAGAGACCTCGCTTGAGGAAAGAGGTCAATAGGAGATGAAGAGGAAGAGGCCTCAAGGTTGAGAGAGGAGATCACAACGGCCATGTGTGGAATAAGGACAAGCAAAATTGATCACAGAGTTTTGGAGTGGACTAAGTATGGCTTTGACTCTTGGATTGACCCAAGCTATGTTCACCCTGTGTTGCTGGAGTGTGGACGAATAGGACGGATGGCACCCCCAGGAAGCCTTGCTTAAGGGACAAAGCATGGTTGAGGAAGTGGATCATCACTGGAATTCCACACCAAACACCATCTTCATCATGCTCGTCTTGGCTCTTGGGAGCTGCTCGTCTTGGCTCTTGGGAGCTGCTCGTCTTGGCTCTTGGGAGCTACCTCGTCTTGGCTCTTGGGAGTTACTCGTCTTGCACCTGAATCCCAAAGTGGTCTATTTTGAGTCTGCTGTCCACCCTGTGCATCAGATAAGGGAAGTCATGCTTGCAATTGTTTTGTTTTCAACCTCTTACCACCATTCATTTGGCATTCTATCTTCCAAGTCCCAACTCTGTGAAGCGTTTTTATGGAGGCATTATGTTTTCTGGTTATCCGTCTGTCCGTCTGTATGGGCTTAACCTAGTTTTCCTCAGCAACCATATGTCCAATTGAGACGAACCTTTCAGGGTGGGAGTGACACCCACGCAGAATGTTTTTGTGATAATTGTGACGTCATAAGTCACGTAGTATGGCAGCCATCTTGGATTAAAAGCAAATAAAAAATAAATATTTCTCAGAAACCCCTGAATGGAAAAATTTGAAACTTGGCACATTGTCAAGTACTCCCAATGGGGAACAATATCATGATAATGATGACATCATAGGTGAAATGGTATACCAGCCAAAAATGTTTTAATAAAATTCCTTATCCGAAAGATCTGAAATTGCATGCCCATGATCTATGATCCATTTGTATTGAAATATTAAATTTATGACATCATAGGTCACATGGTTTGGCAGCCATATTGGATGGAAAGAAAATATTAAATAATCATATCTCTGAAACCGCTCAGCCTATCGATGCGAAATTTTACAAATATCATCGAACAGCACTGTTGCATATAGTTTGAAAATGATGATGTCGTAGGTCACATGGTTTGACAGCCTTCTTGGGTAGAAAAACGAACCTTATCCGATCAACACAAAACTTCACAAACGTGATCCCCTAACCATACATATGCAGAGTGTACTTTTTAAAGGTCATATGTAATGTGGTATGGCAGCCATATTAGCTTGAAAGCCGATATTTAAAAATATTCTTTCTCTGAAACTGCTTCACCGATTGATGTGAAACCTGCCACAATGTGATACTTGAGAACAGCTGAAGGGATTTAAATCAAACTTGTTTATTTTTAGGACAGTGAACGATGGCATCTACCTGTTGTGGGACTATGCAGAAGCATATTGGCGACCCAGTCACATTGTTGTAGTTTAACCTTTTTTGCATATTGTTTATATACGTTTTCAAGGTCATATCTGGTCGCGGTTGTTATAGAAGAAAGAAGCCCTTTCCAGATTATAGGCTTTAATTCACTCAATTGAAGCAGAAACTACAAATGCAAACAAGGCACAAGAATAAGTATAATTATATATGGTAAAGTAATAAGTAAAATGGTACATTACTTCAATGATCCTGTGATGATCTACCGAATTGCATTACAGCTGTGCAAGGCACCAGTCAAGGTCCCATGCTCATTCAGAGCCCAGCTTTTAAGCTGTTTAACCACTCCCACCGGACCGAAGTCACGTCACGGAAAACCTGCATCTTCGTCTTCAGTTTCATCACATTGTCCCACCCTTAGGATTCAACCAAACTTCAGTTGGTTAGATGTTACGGGCATTAACCTTTACAATTCAAAGATTGAGTCTTCTCGGTGGCCTTGATCAGTCGCTCTCTTCAAGAGTAAACAGGGGATTTGCGTGAAGGAGACTCGATGATAGCATCAGGAGACTTTGGGATCTCAGCTGGTGACAGGGATGGTGAAGGCCCACTGAGCCTTCTAGTTGGTGTGCTCGCCTGCAGCAAAGGCCCACTGAGCCTTCCAGTTGGTGTGCTTGCTCGCTTGTCTGCTATAGAAGGAGGGATTGGTGTTACCTCTCCAGTCTCGAGCCCTGCATACTGTTGCTCCCTGGGCATGATATAATCTTCCATGTGCACAGAGGTACTATCTCCAGGAGTGCCAAATGTCGTACTGACAGTGGTCTCCCAGCTGTCAGGGAATTTAGCGTGGGCATACTCAGGATTGGCATCGATAAATTCAACTTCATCCACAATTGGATAATACTTGCTTTGGCGTACTGGCCGCTTCATGAACACAGTACCAGGATAAGCCAACCAGGTAGGCACAGAGTGACCGCTGGTGGATCGGCGCTGGTAGCCAAACAGTCGTTCGTGTGCGTGGCATTTGTGGATGTGAAAATCCACGAACGTACAGAATGCAGAGCATTCAAGGAGGATGACCTCCCACTGCCCAGTTGTCAGTCCTCATGACTTCAGAGCTAAAGTCACAGCTTTCCAGATGATGCCATTATATCTTTCCACCATCCCATTACCTTGAGGGTTATAGGTGGTCGTTCGGCTAGTGGCAAGGCCACGTCCATGTAGAAACTGTTTGAGTTCATCAGACGTAAAGCATGAACCTTGGTCTGAATGTATCTAGGTAGGCATACAAAAGATTGCGAATAGTTGGGAGAGACATTTCATGACCGTTACTGAAGTCATGTCAATACATGTGTCAGCCATTAAGGTTTAAACTAAATGACTCAATTGATCATAACATCTGAAATTATATATCGTGCTTCTGAAGACTGATTTGAACTCAACTGCAGGCAGAGGCGAGTGGACAAAAAGTGGTTTCGAGGCTCGACGTGCAGGGTGGATCCTTAGCCCAATAAACAAGTCCTTGAATTATGTGCCAAACAGTAGATAAAATGTTCGCGACCCACGTACAGGAAAAAAAGATGTCATCCAAACGCCTCCTTCACAAAGGGAATAATTAATTATATATCTTCGTAGTGTTTAGTATGTCTCCTAAACCAAGGACGTATCCAATCTTCATCTACCATTTAGCCTAGTGTATAAGAATATTTACTTCGGCCTGCGCTCGGGTCTGATATGTTTAGATAGATAGCCAAAAAAAGCGTAGCCTATCATTATGCTTACATCTTGTTGTCTAAATTTGACCTTCTATAGGACGGGACAATGGGAGGTGTTGTCCTTATGGTCCAGTAGTGCTATGTCTCCAGCGCAGATTCTTGTCTAATATTTTGCTATAAATGAAATGCCTTTCCACTTATTTTTCAGCGAGTGTCTTGAGGAATTGCCCGCTGCGTGTAGGCGGCGCATTCTTGAGCCTCGTTCCACACGTGTGTATATAATCGATTTTATTAAACATTGTTGTTCTTCTTCCTCTGATTCTTCTTCTTCTTCCTTCCCTTGAGGTCTTCGATCTCAACAGTTTTGGTGTCAGGAGTGGGATACATCCAGGTGTGCAGACGAGGTGGATCCTCACGTTCCAGGTCGGGAGGGAGGCCTGCCGGCATCTAATTTGGTGGGTACGCATTTTTGCACCTCGAAATTGAAGCCTCCCGCCTTACTTTGGACACGTGTGGACCTCTGTCGGCTGTACCACCTGGCTTGCATTCCGAACCAAATTTAGTATAAATCAGAGCAGCAGTGGGTAATGAATCGATTATACAGGGCGCCCGGGATTAGGAGGGGTATCCCTCAGGTAAGCTTCCTGCGTGAGAAGCAGGTAGACCCATATGTGGGTGATAGATAATAGGTATTAAGTTACTCCGGCGTGAGAACTGCGTTTAAGGTTAGGAATCGGGGGGCGACCCGATCTTAGGACTACCAGGAGGGACTAGCCCAAGAAAGGTAGAATAATGAGTATTTTAAGTTAAGCTACGCACTGGATGTGTTAGAGTTCACAGGTAAGTAGGATTGAAGTGTGCATGAGTGCATGAATTTATACTGTATTGTATGGAGAATGAAAGGTCAGTCACATGGTACATATATAAGGGAATGAATGATCTGTCATTGCAGCGTGTATTTGTGTTTATTGTGTGTGTGTCATTGATGTGTGTCATTGACTGACAAGGGATTCCCCAAATTGCCTGCGGGCGTTGGGCAATCCGGATGAGTAAAATTGACAGGGAATAATGAGAATGTTATGGAGAGCATGTGTAGACAGGGCTTTAAAACAAGTGTTCAATTACATCCCCACATTAACGGCTCTCCAGATGTAGCAAGGGAGAATGGGAGTGAAAGTCAAAAATAATAGGCTGTCAACCGACAGGGTGTTTATTCAACGGCATGGCCGGGGCTTGTATTTGGCCGACGTGGGATGACAGAATGCGTTGAATGAAGGCAAAAATGACATGTGATGCGGACGTGAGTCCAATCGGAAGGATGGATGGTTATGGTTTCACCCGGTCCGTTTATCTGTCTGTCTGTCCGGACACGGAGCTCTTGGGGAGAGCCAGAAGGGGTTGGGGTGACCAAGATGAATGTGGACAATATATTAATTGTTTATATTAATCTATTAATCTCTGTATATTAATCTGTAAAAATATATTAATCTCTGTGTGTGTGTGTCCGTATTTGTCTGGCTTTCTGGCTGTCTATGGAGTCATGTCTCTGAACACTGATTTTGAGGGAGTTGCTGGTGCGGACCAACAGCGGTGTTCGCGGTATCTACTGGGGGTCGAATGTCACTCCCTCAGTGTCTGCAGACTTGTCGTTCGGCAGTGTTGAAAGACAGGTTCGATTGTCGGTCTGTCTGCTTGATTTTCGGGTCTCACTCTGAGTATATGGCATATACTCTGAGTATATGGTCGTTTTCTGTTTTGTGCTTTAATGGTGGTTGATTTGACTTCCCTGAAAGGGGGACAATAAATATTTGGTGTTAGCTGTTGTCATTTCGGATGTTTGCAGTTGTAATGTGGAGCCAGTCTGTCTGTCCAACTGGGTGTGTCTGACTGCGTCTGCAGATATGGATCAAGGAGGAGCAGTTTCTGCGGCGTTTGTTAGGATGTTGAATGTCATTCACTGTGTCTGCTGACGTGTCGTGTGACTATGGTGACTATGGTGGTGTGTCCTGGCGGGAAGAATCGTGGCAGCCTACAGATTTGAATGGAATGGCCTCTGTGAGACCATCCTGTTAGTACGTTGGGGGTTCGTCTGTCTGTCTGTCTGTGAATGGAAATTGAACTGGACTTCGACAGAAGGCAGGTGGGTGGTCACCTGCTGTAAATTGTGGTGGAACATTTGTGACGTTCCCTAATACGAGGGGACGAATTGGTTTGTAAATGTGTTGTGCAGGTACTTTTTCTGTAGGTAGCCAAATTCTATTGTTGTCAAGTCTCATGTAACCTTGGTTAACGTATATCTACGGACAAGAGCTGCACTTTATTTTAGTAAGTGACTGGGAAAGTTTGTTTTAAAAGGTGCCAGCGGAGTTGTTTAGAGTTATGGAGGTCACAACTCGCTGGAACCTCTTTGTTTATGTTTGGCTGACTTACATTGACTAGTATATGGGAAAAAGGGGACTGAAAATGCTTTGATTTTTTCGTGGATTGCCCATTGGGCATGTTTAGGATTTAATAGAGTGGTGGAGTTCTGTGAAATATGATGACGTTGTCTTATGGACACTTTGTGAGTGGCTAGACACGTGCCTGGAAGGGGAAATTGTATTCATAACTCATGTGGGTTGTGTCTGAAGAAAAGGTTTAAAGTAAGTGAGAAGAATGTCGTGGAAAGTGCGAAGATGATAAATGGAAAGTCAAATTAGATGGATCATTTGTCAATGACAAGTGACTTTGCAAGGTTTGCTAAGAAAGGGAGGGGAAAAGATTATAAAAGTTGATGGAGAAGACGGGAAATAAAGAAAAGTGGTTAGTTATGGACTGTTGTTTTGTGATAAGAAGGTGATTGGGGGCTGGTGAAGATTGGATCACGGCTCTGCAGACCAGGTGAACAGAACTCCACCAGGAGTGGGTATATGGGAATCACACCAATTAAAAAAGATTGTCATGTGGACCGCAAGGCTAACCCCGCTCTTGCAGGGAAATGGTTTTGGGAGGCTAGTTATTTTTCAGATAATTTTTCCAGTGGGTTTATACTGATGTGAAATTCGCGTATCTAGGAAGGAAAGGAAAAAATTGTCCAGGTATTGATAGGATAACAGTGAAATTTTGAAGTGAAGTGAAGGATAACAGTGAAGAGTTAGTGTGTTCGTTGCGATTTTTGGGAATGGCAGGGTACTGTCGTACATGGATGATGGACCGACTGCGGAAAACGCCAGTAAGGCGTCGATACAATGTTGAACACCGAACGGTCCATGTGTTGGACAACAATGAAGGGTTCATAATTAATTTGGCACCTCAAGACAGACGTTCCGACATCCGCACCTACAGAGTTCGATGTAGTACAATTACAAGCCGCGGCCTCAAACGTAGAACAGCAAAAATTGGATTAAAGTGGGAGCTCAACGCCCCGCAGAAGGACAAATGTGGACGATTAATGACAAACCCGTGGCACCGCGAGCTTTATTGCCATGGTTGGCACGCATGGCGCATCCAAATGGCCATGTGTGCCATAGGGGGGTGAGGTGATGAGGCAGGTCACTTCCACCTGGGCAGCACCAGGCCTTTCGACTGTGGTTACCATGGTCTGTCGCTCGTGCGCTATATGTCAACGGTATCGGCGCCAGTGGATATGGCAGCACTTGAATTACCTATCATGGATGACATGTTTTTTAAAGTTTTGCATAGGTCTATCCCATGTGGCACGCAGCATACATGAACGTGTTCGGGAGGCCCTACCGGAGCCAGCAAGCAAGCCTATCCACACCACCATCCACACCACCAAGTTCTTCTGATCACACCAACAGCGGTGTTTTGGTGAGGGCAAGTCGTCCTGGGTACATGCCACACATTGTAAGTTGGCCATACCCACAAACACAGACACCTCAAACGCACCACCACAGATCGAGGATGCTGCACCACCGCCTGTTAGGGGTGGCAATCACACTTAGTTTAATTTACAGCTTTGCCAGCACTGGGGACACGAGGGCATGGGCGAACACGGAGACATATGTATATGGCGACCAAACTGTTAAGGTCTACCGGCAGAGAGTTATCTGGGGTCAGAGGATAAATATACCCTGCTGCCATGTAAAGGAAGACGTATGGACACGGATAATGTGGAGGGTGTTGTACACAGACTCACATGGAAGGAAGACAGGTTTTGCTGCCCTCAGTCGTTTGAAGCAAGCGCCACGACAAGGCGACGCACCAATAGTAAACATGGCCAGGCCGGGTTACAAATGGGGAAAGGACTCGAACAATTTAACCACGCATGTATTACTGAACAGCGGCACTACTCTATTACTACAATGTGAATTCATGACCTCCCCCTACGATGATAGGCCACCATGCATTTCACACATATTAATTCCGCACCCACGGATCGAAAGCAGGAAAAAGCCAAAGGAAAATACGTATTGGACAGTGACCCGTGCAATGGCGAAGGTACAGAACCGATCACGTTGTTGGATGTGCATGCATTTTCCCCACACCAGTACGACAGGGATAGAAATGGTAGTGCTACCCCTGTCCCTACGAGATATGTGCTCAGGACCCTTGCGTACCCCATGTCTGACCACAACCTTGGAACTGATAGGCCCAAAATCGCAAGCAGTGTGTTCCCGGGAGTTTCGATATACCCCACCCATTAAGCAGGCTTTGTTAGACAAACCACCTGATCCAGTCTGGGTGACAGAGCAAAAGGGACGGGTGTGTCTTATAGGAAAGGGACACGTTCAGATGGGAACCTCGGAATGTACCCATACCCTGCCATCCGACACCAGATGGAGAGAAAAAGGGAGGCCCCCTTGTAATAACCATAGATGACCAAGCCCAGCATAACGTAACCAAGCTAACCATATCTTGGGGAACACCAAGCGCCACCCGCGTTGAGATCAGTAAATGCATGGCCTCGGCCCTTATCCCACCCCATGGAGTAATGTTTATTTGCGGAAATAAAGCATATCCATACCTACCCGAACAGTGGGGAGGGACTTGTTATCTGGGATCCATTTTTCCCAAGGTAAATTTGGTAAATCATGTATTATTAAATGTAGGGAAGATGATTAAAAGGAAGGTATTTTCGGAAATTAGTGAAAGTAAATATGGCATTTGAATTTCCAGACACGACACAGGAAATGCGGCTATGAATAAGCCAACCATCTGAGAGATAAGGTAACTAAATGCCAATTAGTGGGACGGGGGGGCTAGGAATTGATCATGGTGTGTGTAAGAAAGTATTTTTCAGGATGGACGATGAAGAAACCGCCGTTGGAAAACCATGATCTTGACCACAGAGGCCGTCGATCTGAATGGGTCCTTCAACAAGGCAGATGTGACCAGCGCTTCAGAATTTTGTATTAAATTTTGTGATGATGACTGTGATATTTGTGTTGAAATCCCATGTGGGAACGGGCTACTGGCTAATGCCTGCATCGATGTTTGTGATGACTGTAATATTTGTGTTGAAATTCTCTTGCGTGGACTGGCTAACGCCTCTTATGTATTATGAATGATTGGCTAATAGATAGTTTCGCATTAGTAATGGAACGAATCGGCAGAAAAGGAAGGAGTATGTGGGGAAAACGATGAACCTATTTGATGCTTGGGATTCTGATAATGATTATGATTATAGTTGGGATGATTTAACCTGTGATTTAGAAAGTGTAGGTTCTTTTAAAAATCATTGCTATTATACCAGCAGTAAGGAGCGGATGGCAAAACATGTATCTGGGATATCCGGAAGAACCACCCTCACCACCATTTACACCACCCAGCAAATCACATGTACAAGGCTTGATGGCATTTAACGTCGATTGTTTGCCCTAATTCGCGAGGACCTCACTTGCATAAAGAGGGCCCCTTAATCTGGCTGGCAACCGGGTCGCACTTACGCTGCAGCGAGGGTGGATTCGGAATCTGGCGGGCGGCAGCAATCTCAAACCAGGCGCCGTCGTCGCGAATTATGGCTAACAATTCATACGTTGAATGTTAGACGACCAGTTAGGGCCGGTATCTCTCTTTGAGCATACGTGACGCTATGTCGTGCCTGGCATGTAACTAATTGATGAATTTGGTGTCTTTCCAAGGAATTGTCTTGTAAAGACAAAGGAAGGAACTGTCAGCCATTAAGGTTTAAACTAAATGACTCAATTGATCATAACATCTGAAATTATATATCGTGCTTCTGAAGACTGATTTGAACTCAACTGCAGGCAGAGGCGAGTGGACAAAAAGTGGTTTCGAGGCTCGACGTGCAGGGTGGATCCTTAGCCCAATAAACAAGTCCTTGAATTATGTGCCAAACAGTAGATAAAATGTTCGCGACCCACGTACAGGAAAAAAAGATGTCATCCAAACGCCTCCTTCACAAAGGGAATAATTAATTATATATCTTCGTAGTGTTTAGTATGTCTCCTAAACCAAGGACGTATCCAATCTTCATCTACCATTTAGCCTAGTGTATAAGAATATTTACTTCGGCCTGCGCTCGGGTCTGATATGTTTAGATAGATAGCCAAAAAAAGCGTAGCCTATCATTATGCTTACATCTTGTTGTCTAAATTTGACCTTCTATAGGACGGGACAATGGGAGGTGTTGTCCTTATGGTCCAGTAGTGCTATGTCTCCAGCGCAGATTCTTGTCTAATATTTTGCTATAAATGAAATGCCTTTCCACTTATTTTTCAGCGAGTGTCTTGAGGAATTGCCCGCTGCGTGTAGGCGGCGCATTCTTGAGCCTCGTTCCACACGTGTGTATATAATCGATTTTATTAAACATTGTTGTTCTTCTTCCTCTGATTCTTCTTCTTCTTCCTTCCCTTGAGGTCTTCGATCTCAACACATGGAAAGGCAAACAGGAACCTTGGAAGTTCATCAACAACTGTTGGCATGCAGTAATTGTTGTCTCTGAAGGCAGAGGCCCTTTGATGTCAATGTTTGGTCTCTCAAAGGGCGAAGTAGCTTTGATCAAAGTGCCTGGAGCAGCCGTATGGAATCTGGGTTCGAGTTCAACACAAACCGGACAAGAGGCACTCATTATTTTAACATCCTCAATGGAAAAGGGTAGGCTGCAACAACACACACCGTGAGCCATGCTTGTTAAACCTGGATGGCATAATGAATTAGAGAGGTCTTGTAAGATCTTGCCACTAATAGCTGAACAGTAAATCCATGAAAATGTGTCTGCTTCAGCATTGTCTTTTCCAGGTCAATAAACGATGTCGTAGCTATGGCAAGACAATTTATTGCGCCATCTCATTATCTTGTCATTCTTAATTTTCCCAGCGTGTTTACCATCAAACATAAATGCGACAAAGCTCTGGTCTGTAACGAGTTGAAAGTGATTGCCCAGTGGATTTCCCAGTAAATCCATTGCAGATAGTGCGCAAACATACCCATTACGCAACGCAATGACGGCATATCATGAGGAGGTGGAAGGTCCTGAAGGGGCCATTTTGTCATGTTTATGCCCGCAGGTGTTAAGGATCAGGTTTGATCGTGCCATTTGCTTTGGTATAGCCGAGTAGATCAACAGTCTTTGCAGAGAACACACATTTGTCATGGTTAAACGGCAGGTTATACTTTCTAGCGATATTTAGGAATTTGTCCAAATTAGTATCAGGTTCTTCCTGATTCGTTCCGTACACCATGACATTATCCAGGGAAGCATTGGCGTCCTTTAGATTTTCCTCTGAAAAAAATGTTGTTTATAATTCGCTGGAAACTTGCTACCCCATTAGTAACTTAGAATGGGATTCTCCAGAACTGATACAGTCTTTGTCACACCTCAAACGCTGTGTAGGGTTTGTCCTCTTCCTTGATAGGAATCTGATGGTAGGCGCTACACAAATCAATTGTACTAAATACTCGGCATTTAGCTACATTCCGTACCATCTCATCTATGCATAGAAATGGATAGGCATCGAGTTGAGTGTATCGATTGATCGTTTGCGAGTAATCAACAACCATTCTTCTTTTATGGTTCTGGTTAGTTATCACCAATACTTAGGCATGCCCAAGGTGAGTCACGTGGTTCTATGATACCTTTGTCGAGTAGTCTCTTTGTTTCAGATGCGATAAACTATGTGTTGGTGCTTGTATATCCCCGTGACTTTGTAGCTATTGGCTCGCAATCGGGAGATAAATTTGCAAACAGCGAGGGTAGCGATACTGTAACGGTAGTTAATGTACATACTGTCAAAGGATATTTTTCTCCACCGAAGGGTATCTCGACTTTCGAGTGCTGCTTTAAAAGATCATGTCCCAAGAGGAGATCTGCGTATACATCTCAGAGTACCTGCAACTTTGCAGCATGATAGGTAAACCCTGCTCTGGCTAGCTTGACTTTATAGTATCCATGTACACCAGACAGTAGTGATGTTGAAGCCATGGTAACTTTATTTTCGGCTGGGTAGACCTTCTACTTATGGTATTTTACCATTGCGCTGCTGACAAAACTTTCAGAGCTTCCTGTGTCGATCAATGCTTCTGCCGCGTATCCATTTATTTGTACTTTTGCAACATCTTTTGATAAGCAACATGGTGAAGCAGCCACTACCTTCCCTCGAGCGTGGATAGCCGCTGACATTGGTTTATTTACTTTGTCGGTAGACCTGTATACCTTAGCATAATGTCCCCTCTTTCCACAGTTGTTGCAGGTGGCATCCCTGGCAGGACATTTGCTCCGTTGATGCCTCCTATACCCACAAAAATAACACTTAGCAACCACAGAAGCAGCAGCAGAGGTGATTGGTGAGGTCGATGTATCCAGTTCATCCTGCAAATTCTCTTCTTCCTTCGTTTCAACAGCCACTCATGGAGATCCTCGTGGTTCCACGGTAGCAGAATTTACTGGGAAAACAGATGGCCCATCGGACTTGGATTGTTTCTGGGCCACATCTATAGCACGGGCTTGGTCGAAAGCTGTTTGAAGGTCAAGGGCCGCATTTTCCAGCAGGCGCTGTTGTATGCGTACAGACTGCAGTCCATGTATAAATGCATCTCATGTAGCATCATCTTCATTTTGCTCTGCAGTCACAGCCTGGAAGTTACAAGCTTTTGCGTAACAGTCTCAGGGCTTGCATGTATTGGTCAAGCGTCTCACCAGCCTCCTGCTTTCCCGTAGCGAATAGATGTTATGCATACAGTCGTGGCCAAAAATATTGGCACCTTTGCACTTTTTTCAAATAATGCACCATTTCTTCCAGAAAATTGTTGAAATTTAAAAATCTTTTGGTGTCCACAAATGTATTCCTTTGATTTGCAGTGGAACAAAACAAAAAAAGCTGAAAAAATTACTAAATCTTAGCTTATTCCACACAGAAATCCTAAAATGGCCTGGACAATATTATTGGCACATTTTAGAAGTTGTTATAAATAATTAGATTTCAAGTAGGTGATTCTCCTTTACGTTGGAATTGAACTCATGTGTGGTGAGTTGTTGGTGCCTGCAATATAAAAATCACTCATTCAACCAGTTTCTATCGAGAAAAGGAGTCATTCTGCTGTTTTGTGTTACTGTGTGTGCTGCAATGAGCATGGAGAAAAGAAAGAAAACCAGAGAATTATCTGAGGAGGTCAGACACAAGTTGTAGCCAAGCATTGACAATCTCAAGGCTAGAGGTCCATCTCCAGAGATCTTGATGTTCCTGTGTCCACCGTACGCAATGTTATCAGGAAGTTTAGGACGTATGGCAGTGTAGTAGCCAACCTCCCTGGACGTGGCCACAAGAGAAAACTTGATCAAAGATTGCAACGAAGGATTGTTCAAATGGTGGAGAAAGCACCCCGATCAACTGCCAAACAGATTCAAGCTGACCTTCAGACAAGGTACGACAGTTTCAACTTGCACCATCCATCGCCAACTGTGTGTGTGTGTTCGTATTGTTGTGGATATGAGAATGGTTTGTTTTTTTTGTTATTGTGTAAATTGTTGTTAGAATATCCCCCTCCTTACTCCAGTTATGTATAAAGGTCAAAGTGTGTCCCGTAATTAGTTCATAAACACCACACGTTAGCCAATCATAGATTTCCCCCCTTGTTGACAGTTATTTCCTTATTATGTGTATTAGGGTAAGGCCTTGTCTTCCATTAACTTAATACTCCATTGCACCGAATTCAAATAGATAGATCCCCTTTCATTCCCCATTCCCATTCCCAAAACTTCTACTGCCAACTGCAATTGCCGCCATTATGGCGTGGTCAGCTCGGGGAAGAAGGGCGTGCCCGCCCATCGTCATCAAGGGTGGAGTCAGAGGGCCTGTGCCCACCAATCAGGGCCGAAGCGAGCTCACGGATGGGCGTGTCCTGAAGGCCGGCGGCTTGATCGCCCGAGGCGTTATATAAGCGCGCGCGGACGCCGTTGGACTAAGCAAGAGAGAGAGAGAGAGAAAGAGAGAAGGTTCGAGAGAGAAGGTTCGAGGTCAATTACAAGAGTTGCACGAGAAGTCAATTATAAGAGTTGCGCCAAAGGTCTATTACAAGAGTTGCGCCAAAGAGAGGTGAATGACAAGCGTTGCGCAAAAGGTACCAAGACAGAGTTGTGCAAAAAGGGTCCAAGAAAGAGTTGCGCCAGAGACGGCAGACGCGTCCTGAGGTGAGCCAGAGAAGCAGCTTTGGCTCCACCAGCAGCGTTGACTCCACCAGGCAGCTTCAACCCGTTACCCCGCGGGAACCAGATAGCGGTGGCATCGGTGGCCGTCGAGGTCCAGCCGACGTCCCGTGCGGGATCAAACCTGAACCATCTGCCCCAGCTGAACCTTCCCATTCCTCCTTCCAGCATCCATTCCATCCTTCTTGTGTACGTGAGTTTGTTTTGTTTGTCTTGTCCCAGGGTTAATTAAGCTTGTATAGTTAAGCTAGTATTTTCACTGTGTCACCTGCTTTTTCCATTTTCCCTGTATATAACCTTGACTGCTCCTTTTGCTTAGTGTGTGTAAATAATAAATCCTGTTACTCTTCAGCACGTCTTCTTCTTCCTCTTTACATTCGGTCGCTTTAGAGGTTTCCAAATTGAATATCTGTGGCGCGATTTTGGCCAACGTCCAGGAATCGGGTTAATCGGGGTAACTGTTCGGCCGCGGCGCCATCCGCTCGGCAAAACAACATCTTATCCGCGGTCCGTAACAGTATGTTCATGTGTTCGTGTGTTTGTGAACAAGATATCTTGAAAAGTTCTGAACGGATTTGGAAGAACGTTGGTGGGATGATTGCCCTTGGGATAAGGAAGAATTGATTAGTTTTTGGTGAAGCTCAGGATATTATTCCGGATCCAGGAATTTTTTGGGGGAATTTTTTTGGGAAAGATTTTTTCTGTTTTACTGCATTAAAGCTTTTATTCTTATTCTTAAATGATGTTTTTCTCCTCCAATTCCGAGATATATCAACATAAATTCTCTGACAGTTAGGGCCTACTTTCTTTTTCATTTATTGTTTTGGGGAGAGGGGATGTTAAACAAAACGTATTATTCCAACTTGACCCACGGCGGGAGTATGCGCTCCACTGAGTGGCTTTCTAGTTAACGATATTGTTATTGTTACGAAAATGATCATACTGTATTAAGAGACACTGATTTATTTAATATGTTTCGAGTCAACAATGAACCAACCATACACCGCTTCAGTCCAGTAACTTTGCAGTCACGACAAATGGATTCCAGTGTTATGATTATATTTAGAATATTTTTTATTATTAATGATATTATTATCGTTACGAAAATGATAATACTGTATTACGAGACACTGATTTATTCAATATGTTTCGAGTCAACAATGAACCAACCATACACCGCTTCAATCCATTAACTTTGCAGTCACGACAAACAGATTGCAGTGTTACGATTATATTTACTATATTATTATTATTATTAATGTTGTTATTATTATGAAAACGATACTACTGTGTTAGGAAACCTGGGCTAATTTGTCTGAAGCAGCCTGAAGGTGAGGCATGAAGGCATGACGCCTAAGGCCTATATATATTGTGTCATTAGAAGACTCGTATCACCCTTGCTTTCGATATTTGATGGTCATTTTAACAATCGGGTTGTTTATTTATCACACTGAATGAAAAACGCAAAGGTAGAGTATGGAAATTGTGAAAATATGACAGGTACGATGATATGTTAGGCCGGAACGGCATAGGAATCAAGATGGGGGAGTGTGGAGTCAGCCATTATACGCCGTAATGACATCACAGACGTAATCACACCACCCTGTTATGTGACCAGATCCACAGCTCTGATTGGTGTATGTTTGAGGGGACATACATACATACATACATGCATACATACATACGGAGAGACAAACACTGTCCTAGACGGCTTTGCCCTATGGGCTCTGCCGTAAAAGGAACACTTTATAAACTTCAGATTGAAACTGTCCCAAACCAGTCCATCTTTGTTCACTTATCCCCTAAATGTCAGTTCTTGTCCTCTCCATCTCTCTCCTTATCTCTAACTTTCAGTGATTCATTGACATTACATTCCATATCCCAATTTTGTGAACCTTTGAGAAGCTCTGAGTTTGATTTCCACTTCCAATTCCATCATAATGGGACTGGGCACACATTATGTCTGCCAACTTTGGGAGTCCTACAATGATCCATTGTCAAGACTAGAACGCCACTCAGTAGAGAGCATACTCCCGCCGTGGGTCAAGTTGGAATAATACTGTTACAGACGCGGTTTTAGATGTTAGTTTACCGAGCGGTTTGGTATTACCGCGTCCGCACAGTTACTCCCCGATTAGAACCCTATCCCGCCCGATTCCACTCGACGTTGACCAAGTCGCCCTATGCTAAATCAATGAAGGAAAGGACACAACGGCTGGGATAAATGCAACGACACAAGGGGTACAGTTCTCAAGACCTCCGGAGGAGGATATAATATTGGTGATGCAGAAACGGGTAGATTACACGGTAAGAGATAAAGCACAGAAAGATGGGCACTTAGACACAGTCTTATCTTATCCCCGACAGACCACAGACAAACGGGACAAGACTGACTTACACAGGGATTGATGGCAAGGAAGGGCAGGCAGTCGATAGCACAAGGTGCACCTTGGCTCAGGGGCAGAATCAAACGCGGTCCGGTCCAGAGATGCGGGGAGGTATTCAGCGCTTGGAGGTGGCGTCTTCTCTCTCCGTCGTGTGGGCGCATCTGACGTCACCTCCCTCTTCCTGCGCATGTCCAGCGGGGAGTGACACGCCCTCGGCTCGTTAGCTCCGCCCCAGATGGAATCGGTCCGCCGCTCCTATTGGGTGCGGGGGGTTACCGGGCTCCGCCCTTGACGAGGAGCTGACAGCGAGCCCCTGCGTGGTAACCCCGTCGGAGCACATGTTCAATGGCGGCTAACCAAGCCGGAGTGAGGACGCACACTCCCCGCGCCGCCGCCGCTGTTGTTGTTGTTGTTGTTGTACCATGAGGAAGAGCTGCGGGGAGGTATTGGGAGGTCCTAAACTTTCTAACGGTGCCATACAATCACATTCTGGTGCAACGAAGTCAGAATTAATGGAAACGAGTCCTTAACTGACATAGACTAAGAATAACTAGCAAGATGAGCTATAGTTGTCTACGTGAGATGCGGTGAACCTGGATGCGACATTTAATGGGGGAAATAGGGGAAGGTCGGGGCTACAGAGTGTTGTTTACAGACAATGGGACTAGGGAATGGGGGATTGGGGATAGTTGGGAAGTATTGGGGAAATAGGGGAATATTTACAAGCGGATATGGATGGAGGCCAAATCCCATATCCGCAACAATACGTTTTGTTTAACATCCCCTCTCCCCAAAACAATAAATGAAAAAGAAAGTAGGCCCTAACTGTCAGAGAATTTATTTTGATATATCTTGGAATTGGGGGAGAAAAACATCATTTAAGATTAAGAATAAAAGCTTTAATGCAGTAAAACAGAAAAAAACTTTCCCAAAAACATTTTCAAAAAAATTTCCTGGATCCGGAATAATATCCTGAGCTTCACCTAAAACTCATCAATTCTTCCTTATCCCAAGGGCAATCATCCCACCGACGTTCATCCAAATCCGTTCAGAACTTTTCCAGATATCTTGTTCACAAACACACGAACACACACACGGACGGACACGATCGAATGCGATGATACAAGGAAACAGAAAACAGAAAAATGGAGCGAGTCAACTGTGAGCAACTTTTTGTTTGTGTCAAACAGAAAAATGGAGTGAGTCAACTATGAGCAACTTTTTGTTTGTGTCAGTTCGCCAGGTGTAACCAGTTAGTTAGCAAATGCATCATAAATGGAACAAAAATGTTCGAATTACCATTATCAACACAACAAGCACTGTGAGCTGTCCTCACCTGTTCAGCTTTTTTAACTTCATTACATATTCATACCAAGGTTGGGACATGCCGTTCTAAGGCTTTTCATGTCTTTAATAATCTGACTCATTTTGTACATAACTGAATCCAGATGGAGAAAGCGATCAGATGTCATCAGGAGTATTCACCTCAACTCAGCTGTTGTGCCAGCTTGCAACGAAGCAGCACCTTGTGGTGGAGGGATTATCTTGTCTTGGTTCCAAGTTAAATTGAGGTTGGAATATTCAGATTACAGCACCAGAGTAAGTAAAACGTGGGTTTGTTTCGTGTTTGGTATTAATCGTACATGTTTCACATATTTGTTGGATTTTGATTTGATTTGATGTACAATAATCTTTACAGAGCGTTGGTGCTGTGGAAGTAGTTTCTTGGCAAGGGTTATTCTGGGTGGTTTGCCATTGCTTTCACAATGTTGGTTCGTGTTTTATCCTTTTAAATTCTGAGCATCAGGCAAGGAAGCAACACGTACCTTTGGTATTTTTATAAGGTCTTTGGTGTGATTCGGCTGCGAGTATTTAACCACTGCCATCCCAGACTCAAATCGGATGATTTAACCATAACGCCACTGAGTCGGGTTTGTTAGATAGTCTGGCGAATATAATTTGGTTGAATTATCGATCATGAAAACACCATCGGTTGTATCAAAGATTTCGCTCTATTTGCACAATTAGAATGGCACTCAGTAGAGAACTTACCTCCGCCAGGCTGAAGGGGTGCCCGACATCTGGCAAATAAAATACATTTACTTCTTCATCCAGGTGTATGAATCAAATCGGCGCACCTTTACATTAACTTTTCTTGAGGATTACTTGTTCCTCCTAAGAACGCAAGGGTAGTACAGCATGCACACGAATTTTTTGAAAGTCACTCCTTTTCTATTGTTCGACATTTTCTATAAGCTATATGGAATGTCCCTTCTTTTCTCCACTTTGCCAGATGGCACATACCCTTATATAAAGGGGACTTTTCTATGGCCTAGGCATTTTACTCAATAATTTTTTTTTTAATCTCTGATCCGGATCCGTTGTCGAATCTTCACCTAAATTGAATCAATTCTTCCTTGTCACACACCCAACCTCTCCACCAAGTTTTGACCGAATCTGTAAATAATCTTCTTCGAGATATCGTGCTGTATATCATTTATGGTCCCATCTCTCAATGGTGAAGAAACACAAAAAAATTCTCGAATCCAGATCCGGATCTTAACCAAAATCTAATCATTTCGTGCTTGTCACATATCCAAGATGTCCAACAAATTTCGTCCGAATCCGTCCATAACTTTGCGAGACATCTTGTTCACAAACAAATAGACAAACAGACAGGAGTGAAAACATAATTTCTATCCACCTTCGGTGGCATAGGTAACTAGAACGGCACTCAATCGAGAGCATACCTCCGTCAGGTGAACAGTTTACGTTTTGTATCCCAGAGTCGACCAGAAAATCACAATACAGAATCACATTTAATCAAAATCATCCGTCCACAACTTTTTCAGATATCCTGCTGCATATCGTTTTTGACCCTATCTCGCAATGGTGAAGAATCACTTAAAAATTATACGAGCCAGATCCGGATCTTCACCAAAATTGAATTGATTCGTCCTTGTCACACACACAACCTGTCCACCAAGTTGCGTCCAAATCCATGCATATGTTGTTGAGATATCCTGCTATATGTTGGTTTTAGCCCGATCTCTCAATGGTGACGAATCTCTTAAAAAATTAAATAATTCTCACATCCGAATCCACATTCAGATCTTCTGCAAAATTGAATCGATTAGTCCTTGTCACACACACAACCTGTCCACCAAGTTTCGTCCAAATCCGTCCACAACCTTTTTTAGATATCCTGATATGTATCGTTTTTGGCCCTATCTCCCATTGGTGAAGAATTACTTTAAAAATTCCACGAGCCGAATCCGATCCGCATCTTCACCAAAATCTTGTCATTTCGTCCTTGCCACATACGCTACTTCTCTGCCAAATTTCGCCTGCATCCGTCCATAACAAGAGATATCTTGTTCACAAACAAACAGACAAAAACAGGGGTGAAAACATAACTTCTATCCACCTTTGGTGGCAGGGGTAAAAATGCTTTCCAAAGACGAATATACATTGCGAATATGTTTCAATCCTGGTCATTGTTGTCTTGAGGAACTTATTTTATCAAGAACGATTTTTAAAGAGGAGTTTGTAATAAGATGAGAATGTGAGATGTGCAAAGTTGATCAATGCAATGAGTTTTCCTTGTGATGATTTATCATCAAAATTCAAATATCATAAATATGTATGCAAAGGAAAGAAAAAGCGAACAAATTTTGGGCAATTCTTTATCAACCACGATATTATTTTCAACTCATTTTCTCTTTTTCCAACTTTACGTCGACCAATCATGAGGCTTAGTATATAACGAGAATAATAACTCACACATTTTTATGAAATGATAAATGCAGATAATAATAATTTTATGTCGGTTGGGTAGTGGCATATATAGATTTAGGTAGATCTGCATAGGTATCATGCTTCAGCTGTCGTGATAGGAAGCCTCACCTGTAATAAGTGCTGTTTAGGCGGTTTGTTCTGATTAAGGTGTATCTTCATCCCCATTACAAGGAATGGGGCATGTTAAATAGTTCTAGGGATTAGGCTAGCTCCCCGGTATGACAAACCTGTGATCTATCCAGTGTCTCGTACGGCAATGCACTCTTATACATTAGCTAGGCCCAATAGTGCACCACATTAATTAATCCCCCACCGCCCGCCACAATGACTGACCGGAAAGACAAGCAGGAAGCGACCGCGTACTACGGCGGCATGGCTGGCAAACATCGCACAGGCAGGCCGAGAGCCACGCCCAGAAGGACTCTTGATTGGCCAGGGGAGGGGCAAGCAAAGAGCAGGCCACCGATTGGCAGAGTGGGGAAGGACGTGTGATTGGTCGGGGAAGGGACAGAAAGCTTCCCCGTGATTGGGGGTAAGGGAGGTGAAGGGGCTACACACTGATTGGCCACCGACCGATGACACCACGGCCAATCAGTGCGTTAGGCGCAAAACTACTACCTAGAAGCAGGTCGCTGGTTGGAGGAGAGGCGCCAGTGACGTGAGGAAGGCGCGAAAGGGCACAAGGAAACGACGCACTGGTTGGGAGAGGGAGAGAGCCGACGTCAGACAACAAGCTGACAAAATAAAACAAATGGCTCGCCGACATTTGAGCCCTTCTCGTTTTGGCTTCTTTCCTGCCCGAACCTCGCTTCTGCCATTGCTTTTGTCTCCGTTTGGACCTCTTCCCTGTTTGCCTTTCGTTCTCGGTTAGACCTCTTCGTTTGCGATCCGCAAGAGCCTGCATTACGATGGACATTGAGGAAACGTTGGAGCGCCGTCGATTCTCCTCCCTGGTGTTCACGGGTGAGCAAGGCTTGCCGCTGAGCGGGCGAGACCGGCGCGAGTGAGGCGCTCAGTGAGGCCTGATGGAGCATGAACACCGGAGCCTGGACGATTCCTGGCGGACGCGACATCCAGACAGACAAGCTCGCATTCCACAAACACGACGATTCTTTTATTTATATAATCCTTTATGTGTTTTTGAAGTCCGGTGTGTGGGATCCCAACATAGGGTATATGCAGATTTCGGCACGTTTCATTGT